>NC_068405.1:9358027-9693027 GCF_023724105.1 Carassius gibelio | reverse complement strand
GAGCGAATAGCATCCCGTGTCTCCACTGTCATCGTTTTCAATTTCCCTAACCAAAAACTACAATCCTAAATTCGGCGCTTAGCGTCTATGCCGCGGCTCTCAGCCTGCCCTCTGTTTGTTAATTGGATGGCTGGTGCAGAGCCAGAGAAAATCTGGAAGCTGGTTTGCTATCTCAGACTGAGTACAAAAGCGAACTGAAATTGAGAGGAAGTTACAACATAGTCAGGCTAATTTCACATTTCATGTGTCACAGTTGGTAAACCGTGGCCTCGGGCTTTGCGCTATGTAGGTGGAGTTTGTGTGTGTCTTACGTCAGCACTGATTGTTTCATGTGGGTGTCTCCGTTAATTGTTCATCTACGCCAGCTGCTACTCATTACCCAATCCCTACTTATTGCCCTGTCTTTCGTCTTGTGTTTGTCAGAGCATTGTTTGCAGTCCCTGTGTTTATGCCTGGTCTCTCGTTCCTGTTTTCTGTGTTCTTCTCATCGTTGGATCGTCTTTGTTTTCGGAACCCCATCCACTCCTCAGCTGCAACGGATATCACCCTTCACCTCTACGGCTCGCTCATCTCAGTTCCTGTGTCACGCTCTCCTGCTGCCTCTCTTCACCACCACTTCCTGGATCACCATCGGACATTGTCACTCCCCAGATCGCTATCAGACTTCGCGGCACCTACCACTCATCCTGTTTTATGTTACTTGTTGTTTGACTGCTTCATTAAATACCATTGACTTGCACTTGCTGACCCACCTTCTTTCACCGTTACAGAACGCTCTGACCCCATCATGGAAGAAGCAAGTTCCACATCACTCTCTGAGTTTATTCACCACAGTGTCAACCTTATGAATCAGCAGCAGGAGAGCATTGTCAACACCAGAAGTGCTGTCCAAGCGCTGGTGACACAGGTGTCTAAGCTCATCCAGCAGATCCAACAGCTGACCACTCCCGCTGCGCAACCCACCCTGCCCGTTCCTCGGGCCATCCCCGAAACCCACTACTGGCTAGAACCACGCCTTCCTGTGCCGGAGAACTACTCTGGTAAGCCCAACTACTGCAGAACATTTTTGGCTAAGTGTTCCATGCATTTTCCCCTGTATCCTCCCACCTTTGAGACCGAGGAGTCCAAGTTGGTGTTGGTTCTGACTTTACTCTCCAGGGGGGCAGCCCTGTGGGGAACGGTGGTGTGGGAGAACCGAGACCTATGCTGCGCCTCTTTCCACTCCCTCTCCGAGGAAATGAGGAGAGTTTTCGACCGGACCGTGGCCAGCAAGGAGGCAACCTGAGACCTCGCGGACCACAAGCAGGGGAATCACTCCGTGGCGGACAATTACATTCAGTTCTGCACCTTGGCGGCCGCGTGCAAGTGGAACAAGGATGCGCAGTGGGATATGTTCCTGCATGGGTTGGCCGACCGTGTTCACAAGGATATCTACCTTCTCAAGTTGCCAACCAGCTTCAATGGGCTCATCAACTTGGCACTCCGCGTGGATGCTCGTATCCATTGACTGGGGGCACAAGCCTCTCCTACACGTCTCCCCGGCAACTCTGAGAGTGGCAACTTGAGCAGGGAGAACACGGCCGGTTCCGTCATCGATCACGAACCCATGCAGGTGGGTAGAGCTCGACTGACCCGGGAGGAGAGAGAGAGGCAGAAGTCCCGAGGACTTTGTATGTACTGCGGTGACTCGGGACATCTTCTACTCTCCTGTCTGGTAAGAGGATCCAGCCCAGTAGTAAACTTGAGGCTACTATCGGGTGGATCCCACACGATGGACAACACCTTTGCACAGCACCTGAGACTCCCTATCACTCCCCTTTCACACCAGGTCACCGTCAGCGCACTCAATGGCCAGGATGGCCAACACCATCACCTTGTGGAGGGAACATTGTCATGAGTCTTGTCTAGGTTTCTGCTTGTCCTGCTGTGTCTGTTTCTGTTTTTCAGGAGGAGGCTATGGTTCTGTCAAACGTGCCCTCGGAGTACCTAGACCTGAAGGAAGTGTTCAGTAAGTCTGGCGCTGCTTCTCTCCCTCCACATCATCCTTATTACTGTGCCATAGAGTTAGTTCCAGGTAAGTCCCCACCTAAAGGCAATCTTTACTCTCTTTCCATTCCGGAGAGGGAGGCCATGGAGAAATATATTTCTGATTCTCTAGCATCGAGGTTCATCCGCCCTTCCTCTTCTCCAGCGGTGTTGAGATTATCTTTTGTTGGTAAGAAGGATGGTTCTCTGCGACCTTGTATTGATTACAAAGAGCTGAACAACATCACGGTAAAGAATACGTATATTTTGCCATTGATGTCTTCAGCATTCTAGAGGTTACAGGGAGCATTCATCTTCACAAAACTGGATTTACGCAATGCTTATCATTTGGTCCTTATTAGGAAGGGGGATGAGTGGAAAACCACTTTTAACACCCCTAGAGGGCACTTTGCATAATTGGTGATGCCGTTTGGGCTCTCCAAACCAGGGGTTTTACAAGCACTCGT
This sequence comes from Carassius gibelio, assembly GCF_023724105.1. Lineage (NCBI taxonomy): Eukaryota > Metazoa > Chordata > Actinopteri > Cypriniformes > Cyprinidae > Carassius > Carassius gibelio. The sequence goes on along the minus strand of NC_068405.1, from coordinate 9,690,535 downwards.
TAATGATGTGTTGAGAGACATGGTAGATCAGTTCATATAGGTTTACCTGGATGACATACTGATTTTTTCCTTGTCTCTCCAGGAACACGTGCAACACGTCAGACGAGTGCTCCAGAGATTACTAGAATGGGCTTTTTGTCAAGGCGGAGAAATGCATATTTCATTACATTGTCTCGTCTGAGGTAATATGTATGGGTCCTGACAAGGTTAAGGCTGTCATAGATTGGCCTAGTCCAGATTCCCGTAAGGCCCTACAGCGGTTTCTGAGGTTTGTCAATTTTTATCTGCGTTTTATTCCCAATTTCAGCCAACTAGTCTCGCCTCTGACCACCTTGACCTCCCCCAGTACTACGCTCAGGTGGTCTAAAACAGCTGAAACTGTATTTTCCAACCTTAAGAGCAACCTCGGTGGGCACTTTTTTTTTCAGTCGTTTAGATTTTTCTCTATCGTACCGCCTCTATCGTATTTGTCACATCTTTTTGATCTATCCGAATGCCCGGTGACTCCTGAGTGTATTTTACCTGAGAGTATAGTCATCTCATCAATCGTATGGGAGGTTGAATCGAAGGTCAAGATGGCCTTAAAAGGGGTAACACCTCCGCCCAGGTGCCCTTCAAATCGGTTGTTCATTCCGGAGGAGTTACGGTCCGACGTTATTCAGTAGGGTCACTGCTCCAGTGTCGCTTGTCATCCAGGGATAAGCCGCACCAAATGCTTAATAAAGCAACGATTCTGGTGGCCACTTATGGCTCGCGGCATTCAAGATTTTGTTTTGGCCTGCTCAGTTTGCGCCAGTGGTAAGACGTCTAACCAACCCCTGGAAGGATTTCTTCAACGCTGACTGTCCCTTCGAGACCCTGGTCCCACATCGCTCTAGATTTTGTTATTGCCCTCCCGCCCTCTGATGGCATGACGGTCGTTTTGACCGTAGTGGACCAATTATCGAAGGCGGCACATTTCATTCCCTTGCCCAAATTACCTTCAGCCAAGGAGCTAATTACTGTAATTGATCACGTCTTTCGGTTACATGGCCTCCCGGTAGATGTGGTTTCTGACAGGGGATCCCAATTTGTGTCCAAATTTTGGAAAGAGTTTTGTAAATTATTAGGAGCGATGGTTAGTCTGTCTTGGGGTTATCATCCACAGAGCAATGGTCAGTCTGAGCGGGCCAACCAAGATTTAGAGAGAACGTTGCGATGTTTAGTCTCCAAGAATCCTTCTTCCTTAAGTCAACAACTCTCTTTGGTTGAGTACGCTCATAACTCACTACCAGTGTCAGCCACGGATCTCTCCTCGTTTGAGAGTAGCATAGGTTACCAGACACCTATTTTTTCGTAGTCTGGAATCTGAAGTCTCAGTCCCCTCTGCCCACTCATTTGTCCAGAGGTGCCACCGCATGTGGACCAGAGCCACTTGGTATTTGAGATGTCAGCAAGCCAGCCGGCCCTCTGGTCTGTCCGTTGTGCAGTCTCTTCTGTGGAATTTCATCAGTCCTGCAAAAGCACACCAGTTATCGTACTTGATAACATTAGTCAACTCGCCTTGGCTGCTGCAATTTTCAGCACTGTATATTTACAGTAAAATGAAATGGGATATCAAATACCACTGCCTCCTTTCGTTTTCATTTAAACATATTAATAGCCGCAGAAATGTACTTCGTTCAGGGAAATATGTATATATACAGCCATTACAATGAAACTAAATATTATATCAATTGCCTCTTTTTATTTTCATTTTAACATGTAGATAAATTGAATACAGACCAAATATTACCTGTTAGATTTACCCCAAATGAAATGTTTAACCACTAAAGAGACATCAGAGCCAGCGGCACATATCAGAGGGACTAGCCATGTAGAGACTGCTCTCGGCAGATACATGAGCACTGAGCTCCCGCTGATCGTGTGAAGCAGACCGTCTCCGAAATCGGTGAAACACATTTTTAAATAGGCACTGAGTTTTAAACAACTACATTCTCGCCTGAAATACTTTTAAAATTACATTTCATGACACAATAACAGTAATATTTTGAAAATGATCCGGATAAATGGTGGTTGAAATCAACAATGCTGCGTGAACTCAACCAATCAGCACATTTAGCGCCCAAGCCCCACCCCCAAAAGTTCCAGAACTTTGAAAAAGTACTACCTCGCCCACAGGGACTTTCTGAGGGGCATTTTTTTTAACCAGGAACTTTGTTTAGATCCTGGTTCCTGCGGTGGAAACACACCGAGTACCAGCCCAAAGTTCCTAGTTCCTGGGTAAGGTTCCTGCGGTGGAAACGCGGCTTAAGTCTCCATTGCTCATCTGTTCCATTTTATGCATTTCTTTGACTCACCTTATCAATAAACACTTCATCCTGTGTTGTCTCCTTCTTTTTTGCTGACACATACATAAGTATGTGTAAAATACATAATATATACATACATAAAATACAGGTGCAAATTAGAATGTCTTGGAAAAGTTCATTTAATCAGTAATTCAATTCAAATTTTGAAACTTGTGTATTAAATCAATTCAGTGCACACAGACTGAAGTAGTTTAATTCTTTGGTTCTTTTAATTGTGAGGATTTTGGATCACATTTAACAAAAACAATATTCAACAAATTAGAATATTGTGACATGCCAATCAGCTAATCAGCTCAAAACACATGCAAAGGTTTCCTGAGTCTTCAAAATGGTCTCTCAGTTTGGTTCACCAGGCTACACAATCATGGGGAAGACTGACATTGATCATTGACACCCTTCACAAAAAGGGTAAGCAACAAACATTCATTGGCAAAAAAGCTGGCTGTTCACAGAGTGCTGTATCCAAGCATGTTAACAGAAAGTTTAATGGAAGGAAAAAGTGTAGAAGAAAAAGATGCACAATCAACCAAGAGAACCGCAACCTTATGAGGATTGTCAAGCAAAATCGATTCAAGAATTTGAGTGAACTTCACAAGGAATGAACTGAGGCTGGGGTCAAGGCATACAGAGCCACCACACACAGATGTGTCAAGGAATTTGCTGAACCACAGACAACGTCAGAGGCATCTTACCTGGGCTAAGGAAAAGAAGAACTGGGCTGTTGCCCAGTTATCCAAAGTCCTCTTTTCAGATGACAGCAAGTTCTGCATTTCATTTGGAAACCAAGGTCCTAGAGTCTGGAGGAAGGGTGGAAAAGCTCATAGCCCAAGTTGCTTGATGTCCAGTGTTAAGTTTCCACAGTCTGACATGATTTGGGGTTTAATGTCATCTGCTGGTGTTGGTTCGTTGTGCTTTTTGGAAACCACTGCACCTGCTTACCAAGAAATTTTGAATCCACTTCATGCTTCCTTCTGCTGACCAGCTTTTTGAAGATTCTGATTTCATTTTCCAGCAGGATTTGCCACCTGCCCACACTGCCAAAAGTTGGTTAAAAGACCATGTTGTTGGTGTGCTTGACTGGCCAGCAAGCTCACCATACCTGAACCACATAGCTAACCTATGGGGTATTGTCAAGAGGAAAATGAGAAACAAGAGACCAAAACAACGCAGATGAGCTGAAGGCCATTGTCAAAGAACCCTGTGCTTACCTCAGCAGTGCCACTAACTGATCACCTCCATGCCATGTCGAATTGAGGCAGTAATTAAAGAAAAAGGAGCCCCTACCAAGTATTGAGTACATGTACAGTAAATTAACATAGATTCCAGAAAGTCTTTTTTTATTGGTCTTATGAAGTATTCTAATTTGTTGAGATAGAGAATTGGTGGGGTTTTGTATAATATGAGCCAAAATCATCACAGTTAAAAGAGACTTAAACTACTTCAGTCTGGGTGCATTGAATTTAATACACGAGTTTCAGAGTTTGAGTTAAATTATTGAAATAAAGGAACTTTTCCACAACATTCTAATTTATTGAAATGCACTTGAACAGTCTCTGCTATACACAAGATCAAATTGTATTGACAAATACTCTATACTTGCTTAATTGATGCTTCATGTATAATTATTGGTGTTTGCCTACTAATCTGGTTTCGAAAAAGAATCTCTTCGGATCCTCTTCTTTGTATTTAAAATAAGATTATTTAAGTCATACCACTCTACAATCCAACTCCAATTGAATTTGTCTGAAAGTCATATAAAACACATACATATGGCTTGTTTCATTTTTGTGAACTATCACTTTAGTTGACTCCCTGAAACCCTATAATTAAGATGCAGGTGATGTGCCTGCTGAAATGTCCTCTAATTCAAATTCAGTCTCTTGTAATACATCTGCTATACATGTTAATCATTAATGATTTTCAATATCAGATTTTTTGACAACTCTCTAGTCACAAACACACTTTCATAATTAACTCTGAGAAGGTCACACCCATCTCTAGAGGCACATATATAATTGAATGCACATACAGTAAGTCACACACCTGCAGGTGAGCGTCTGATCAAACATCAGCAAAATGGGTGAAGAATATTTTGGATTCTCTTGGACTCGCAATGAGAACAGGAAAAACGTAACCATACATATTAACAATCCAGCAGACATCTCAGTGATAGTTATATATTTTCTGGTGGTTCTGGCAGTGGGAGTATGGGTAAGTGCTCAGTAACTTCCATTCACATGAAAAAGATTGTAGATTGAAGACTTGTGAATTGTTTATGAAACCTTGCATCAACATTTAAATGTAAAGTATATATAAATGGCTTTATAAGATAAGTCTGAAGACAGAATGATGATGAAAATGGATTTAGCAGAAAGCTATAATAATATAATATAATTTTATTAATTGTTCCAATCATGTTTTTTTAAATATATTTCTTCATATGTAACTATTAATGATACTTCGATCGGTTTGAAACTAAAAATAGTCTTATTGAGGGTATTGACATTTCTGGGATTCCTTGTTAACACCATAGTTTTCTACCTGTATTTGCCCATCTGAAGTCCACATCATTTAAAGACCTCTTGAGAAAATTCAAACATATTTAATCTAACAAAAAACAACTGAACTGAACACCAATCCATCAACCAAATGTGATTTGTTATCATGAAATATGTCTGATCCTGTAGCTATGATTTCATACATAAAGTTACAAACAATTTTGTATAGTTTTTAATGCATCTAGAACTGAATTTAATGTCTCTTTCTGTCCAAAGGCAATGGTACGGGCCAATCGAGCCACAGTAGGAGGATTTTTCCTGGCTGGCAGGAGTATGGTGTGGTGGCCGGTAAGTAAATAGATGGAAAATTACTGTGCTTTTAACCTTAAAAACATTTAATTTTGTACTCATAATGTGATGGACATCGGCAAAATGACATTGCTCGATAATATACTACTTCAATCAATCAGTGTGCCAAATGTGATATGCATTTGTATCTGTGCTGATTATGTATCTGTAGAAAGCATGACGAGTGATTTCACATTATCACAGATATGACATGATAACGACCCAAACTGCCCCTCAATTTCAGAACCTTGATATCATGTTAGGGTGAATGAAATCTTTTATGGGGCCATAATGCACTGATGCCAGATGCGACCCACAATTCATTACAGCTGAAAGTACTGATATGCTTTGCTCATGCAAGTTTTATGGAGCTGTCAAGCTTTGGTCAAAGCTAAAGTTATCACCTTATATCACATCTTGAAGGGTTTCATTTGTTATTATGAAGTTTATTGATCCAGCTGTTATTGTTTGGGTTACACCTCAGGCTGTGTAGAAGCAGTGGTTTTTATAGCTTATGGTGATTGCCAGATATAGTCAATCAGTAGACAGAGTTAATACCCAGGTGAAAAAGAACTACTCCATATTAAAAACTCACATGGCATATTTATAGTACAACTGTACTCCCAAATTGCTAACTTTAAAAGTACATTAAAAGTGTATTGAATTTGATTTTAATAGAAGTACTTTGGTAAGAAATATATGCTTAGTTAATTCTTTTTGTGACATTTTTGTGTATTTACAGGAAACATATTTATTTTACTCTTATTTAAAGAATATTTTACATAAACTTTGTATAAGGACATAACATGATTTAGCTTTTAATGGATTTAAAGTATATGTATCTTATTTATGACCAAACTACAATATATTAGACCTACTACAATATATTTTAGATATTTATGTAATGAACATTTGCTCAAGCCTGCTTTTCAAAAGATCTAAAACATTTTTTAAACATATTTATAACATTCATAACATATTTTATAAGATATATTATTTCACCCACATATTTACAAAACAGCTATAAAATATGCAAAGTGCATTTTGTATTAGAAATATAATTTGATCAACTGCCTTAGTAAAATTTGTACTAAAAAAGGGGTCATTTTTATTTTAATGTATTAAAATTATTTTGGTCAAGAGTTTATATATGCTGCTGTACCTTTTAAATGCACTCAGTGAATTAGTTTTAATTTACATAACAAAGTACATTAAAAAATTGTAGATGTTAAAGTGTGTGTAATTTTTATTGGACATTTTTTGCACTTAATATATAATTTTGAATGCTGAAAAGCATGCATTCAAATGCAGTGGCTTTTGTATTATACTGGTTATGCATTTCTAATGAACTGATATGCAGTTTAAAATGTTCTTGAACCCCCCCAGATCGGAGCCTCTATCTTTGCAAGTAACATCGGAAGTGTGCATTTTGTGGGAATAGCAGGAACTGGAGCTGCTGCTGGGATTGCTATCGGAGGATTTGAGTGGAATGTATGTTAAAAAAAAATAACTAAACCTAAAAATTTATTTATAATATTTAATAGTTTTGGTATGTGGCAAGATTTCATGTTTTAGCCTACTATTTTTAACTATATCATTCAAAATAAAAAATAATATTCTTTAAATATTTTTTTATATTACTATTTAGCTTCATTTATTTATTTATATATTATATTTTTGAGTTTTCGTTTTAGTCATTAAGCATTTCAACAACTTATTTTATTTCAGTTGCCAAAGGAAACATTTCTGTTTCTTAAGTTTACATTTGTCATCTTAAATTGTATTTTATTAAAGTTTCAAATAAAAAAATAATAGCTTTAAATTTAGTTAGTGGTGACAGTAACACTGATGAGAACATGTCTAGAAATTATCAAACCGATTTTCTCTTTTCATTTGTTTCCTCAGGCTCTTGTTGTTGTGCTTTTTCTGGGATGGCTCTTCGTGCCAATCTATATAAAAGCTGGGGTATGCTTACATTTCTTTCTCTTAAACAGCATTGAAGAACAAACTTTTCAAATATTGCTGACTTACACAACATGAATGTGCCAACCACTTTATCTATGCGTTATCATTTTCATGACCCTTTATTCTCTTTATCTGCAGGTCGTGACCATGCCAGAGTACTTGAAGAAACGCTTCGGTGGGCAGCGGATCCGTATCTACCTCTCCGTGCTCTCCTTGTTTCTCTATGTTTTCACCAAAATCTCTGTGAGTCCAAAATCTGTGTCAACCCTTACAGAAAATATGGGTATCACATGATAATTGCATGGTGCTTTGAGAGGTAGCTGACACAATACTTGGGATACTGTGACATACCATCACTAGTGTACCATGCTACACTCAATTGAAAGTGATTTTAAACAGCATTTTTTATAAATCATTCAGAATTATTATGAATGCAGACAACATGGACTATTTGTAATAAAAAAAAAAATACAAGGTAGTTATTGCTGAAATAAAATTCATTTTGATATGATGCTCTCTGTCCAGTGTTGTTTACATTAGATCTTCACTAAACACTGGTTATAGTCTGATAGTCAATTTGAAACTGCTGTGATGTCATACATTTGCACCACACCTCTATTTTGTTTCGACCTCACTCTAACCGTCACTTACGCCTTCTCTCGAGACCTTATGTAAACAAAGTCATGCCCATGACCCCAGAGTCGGGACTCCCATACGTATAAAAGTGGGTTTTACTTCCGGCTCATTCTCTTTCCGTATCTTGCCTTAGTAGAATTTACTATCACTGCATTATTGTTCATAAGGCTAGTTATATATACTAGCAGTTAAATTAGGATTATTCTGATTTGTTTTTCAGAGTGGATATTGAATATATTTTTCTTTGCAAAATTAGTGAGTATTGTATAGTTTCTCATATCCTATATCACTGTTTGCAGTGCTAAGTAAGTTCACATAGTGGTGCGAATCTTTGGATTCATGTATTTCACTGCTGTTCTCAGCCAGTGTTTTGTGTGTGGCTTACCTACTGCGCCAGGAGTATTATGGTTTCTCAGTGCTGCAGGTTTTGTCACTCAGCAATGGACCCTTGTGATGGGCATAGGGAATGTCCTTCATGCTTGGGGGTTGCTCATTTGAAAGAAGATGTGGATAATCCCTGCACTGCAACACTACAAACACACTACCTAGAGATTAACAAATTTGTCGCGCTTGTCAATTTTGAAAGGTGGATTATGGCTCTGTGTAGTTAATGCCGCTCCACCTGAACCAGTGTTGCCAAGTTCGCGTTGTTTTTCATGTCCGCTGGTTGAAGTGACCCCAATATCAATATCATGATGTTTAGCCCTTAAAATGAGAATTTTACCAAGGCAACCCTGACAAAATATGTGTATTTTAACCACGAGACACAATTTTTTTCAGGGAACCTCCTGGAAACGCGATTGGGCTAGTTTTGGACTAGTTTTGAGAAGCAAGTGGGCAGGATTTGTTTTGAAAACCTTGCAACCCTGATCTGAACGCATGTGCTGGAGATGTACTTCTAATCACAGGAGCGCCTTTACTGACGAGACGCGCATGAAAATCGCATTCGATTTTTTGCACAGCCCTGCAAAGAATGCTGATGTGTTATCATTTAAGGTTCCCCACTCTTTCTTTGATGATACACAACAGTCAGGAGAAGGGAGCCAATGTGAGGGAACTCATTCAGACTCAGAAGTTGATGATGAATTAAGACTGAAAGAGGAGTTTCCTTAAAATACCCTTATAATTAAGGCAATTAGTGCAGCCAAGATCGTTAGCCTGCAGTCTCCATTGCCTGATCCTGCTCCTGTTGGGTGTGTATGGGAAGGCAGCTAGGAAAGGCTAGGAAAAAACCGTCTCAAAAGCTACAGTCTAATTCAGGCTGTAGATGGTTGGCCAATGCCCGTTATCCTACAGAAACTGGACTAGGCCACATTGCACCAGTAGAACGAGTGATAACTGCATGGACTGCCTTAGGCCCCGTCCGTGCTTCCAATAACCCTCACTTTCCCAGGAAAGACTGTGCCAAAACTGACCACCTGGTTTCATGGTCATTTAATGCTGCTGCATGTACAGCCCATACAGGCAATGTTTTGGCTATTTTGCTAACAGCATTTTGAAAAACAATAAGAGCATATGCCCAAGATTACCTTGCCCAAGGAACCTTGTTGATTCAGCTTTGGCCGCCCACTCTCAACTGATACGTGATGTGGGGAAGGCAATGTCTTCAGCAACTTTTCAGCTGCCACAAACCTGACACCATAAGATGTGAGCTAATGAATTTGCCAGTGATGCCTTCTCAGGTCTTTCATTCAAACTCTGAAGAAGTGCTGAATAGGGCAGAACGCTCTATCACAATGTGGGAAACTGTTCAGCGAGCCTGTCATAAACCTCCCACAACCTCCAGGTAGAAGTATAAAGAATCCAAGCGGATGCAACAACCTGCTTGGACTAGGCAAATGGGTAGTAATTCAGCTGTTGTTCAAGGGCAGAGCTTTTGTGCACAAGGGCAGAATCCTGCCACATATTCCCAAAGGAAATCTCAGGCCTGTGGGGGAAACCAACAGGGAAGTTCACGGAGGTATGCAGGCAAAGATGGACCTGCATAGGGATCAGGAGCCAGCAGTCGACAGTTTCTCCAAACTTTTGTGGGCTAGTTGGGAAAAAATAGTCTCAGATCCATGAGTTTTATCCACCATAGCTCAAGTATACAGACTGCAATTTTGACGACACCAGGGTGGACACCATCCACCCTTTTCAGTCCGAATGACTGTTGTCGGGGACCCACTACTGAAGTCCGTATTGGTAGAAGAGATAGAAAAGGATCAATTTTAAAGGTGCCATTCAGCGCACAGCAAAACGGATTTTATTCAACATATTTCATAGTGCCAAAGAAGATGGCGGTCATCATTCCATTCTAGACCTCGGGGACTCAACCAATACTTGAAAGATCTTCCATTGAAAAAAATATATATTTTTGTAAGGCAGTCTATACGTGCAGGAGAATTATTCACTTCTCTGGATCTAAAATGTATCTATTTATCTATTTTCCTTTTCCAATTCATGTTCATGCCCAGTGCACAGGCCCTTCCTCCACTTTGCTTTTCAAGGCCAAGCCTTTCAGTTCAGGGTTCTACCATTCGGCCTGTCATTAGCACCAAGAATCTTCACTCGGTTGGTTGCAGCTGCCCTGGCTCCTCTTCAGTTACATGGGATCAAGATCCTGCCATATCTGGACAATTGGGTAATTTGTGCTCCCGCCCAAGAACAGGTGATTCAGAACAGGATTCAGTTCCTGGGGTTCACTGTGAATTGGAAGAAGAGCAGTCTCAAGCACAAACAGGAGGTGGATTTCCTAGGTCTACAGTTCAATTTCTTGACAATGGAGGTATGTCTTACTCCTCGGAGAATAGAGAGCCTGAAGAAAGCAATAAATCAATTCTAGACTAGGAAGTTTGTGTCAGCCAACAAAGTCCTGAAGCTATTAGGCATAATAGCAGCGGCATTGATAGTAATTCCCTTAGGTCTGTTAAGGGCACACCCTATACAATGGTGGTTCAACTCTTTTCATCTTCATCTGATAGAGAACCGGGAGAAGAAGCTGTGTGTGTGAAAGGCATGCATGTGATCCTTAATTCCCTGGAGGAATAGGAGTTTACTTCACAGCTGAGCCCCACTGGGCAATATTGCCCACAGGAGATCAGTAATCACAACCGATGCATCACTGACAGGTTGGTGAGCCGTTTGAGAAGGCCCCCCTTGTTCATCAGACCACATAAATGTGCTAGAACTGAGGGCTGTTCACCTTGCTCTGGAAGCCTATAACCGATTATTTGCTATAAACATATGCTGATAAGAACGGGCGGTACCTCTGTAGCTTACCACATAAATCAGCAAGGAGGAAAGAGATTGCTAAGATGCTTTCAGGTGGCAACAGATCTATTAACATGGGCATGTCTACATTTGTCCTCGCTAAGAGCAATCAACATTCTGGGTTCAGCGAACAGAGCAGCCGACATTCTGTCCAGGACCAGGGCATCTACCAAGGGGAGTGCCAGCTACACACAGAGGTGAAAGCCCAAATTTGGGCTCGATAAGGGACAGCCCAGGTAGATCTTTTCGCATCCCTGGAAACAGCCCATTGCCCAAGATGGTACTCTCTCAAAGTACAGGACAGCAATTTGGGCCTGGATGCTCTGAGTGGCTGACAGACTTATTGTATACTTTCCCCCCTTTCCCCTAATATGTCAAGCTCTTCGGAGGATCAGGGAAGGTTCTACATGATTTTGCTAGTTGCTCCACATTGGCCAGCAAGAGCATGGTTTTCAGAGATGATTCAGCTTATTTGGGGTCACCCGTGTCAGCTACCCCTGGAGAACCCATCCCTCAGCAGTTAGAGGAGACTCTAAACAATGCTAGAGCCCTATATTCTTGTGCTAACTATGACATTAAATGGATTTTTTTTTTTCAGAATGGTTTGGACACAAATGTTGATCCAATAACCTGTTCCATGCCTCTTGTTCTTTGTTTTTTTGCACAGGCAAGGCAAAGCGGCTAGCACGATCAAAGTCTATGCCTCGGTATGCCAGGTTTTGAAAGGGGTTTGTCATCTCTGTCCAAATCGCACTCTGCGGGCACCAAGTTGGGACTCTAGTATTAGACTCTCTCATTAAGCCCCCGTATGAAGCATTGGCTAACACAAATCTTAAAGCTTTGTCTCTTAAGATAGCTTTCCTCCTGGCCATTTGCACTGCAAAAAGGGTTGGGGAATTATATGCTCCATCTGTTAACAACAACACTCTCTGTTGGAAACCAGAGGGCACAGGGGTGTCACTTTGGCCAAACCCTGTCTTTTTACCAGAAGTAATTAATCCCCAGTTCAATAATCAAATACTGGAGATTGCTCAGTTTCAACCTCCTTCACAGTCGAAACAGGAAGGCTTGCTTTCCCTTAGTCCAGTAAGGGCATTAAGTACCGTATTTTCCGCACTGTAAGGCGCACCTGATTATAAGGTGCACCTTCAATGAATGGCCTATTTTAGAACTGTTTTCATATATAGGGCGCACCGGATTATAAGGCGCATAGAATAGAAGATACTGCAGTCAAACGTTTGACCGGGTTTGCGTTATGCATCCATTAGATGGAGCTTTGCTAAAGGCAATGTCAAAATTTTGACAGAGCGCCTTGATCCATACATAAGGCGCTCCGGATTAGTAGTTTAGAAAATGAAAGGCTTTTAAGTGCGCCTTATAATGTGGAAAATACTGTACTTATGTGAATGTTACTCCTAAATTGCCTTTGAGAAAATCTCCTTGTTTTATTTTATTTTTTTACCTCTCAGGCGGACATTTATTCAGGAGCCATTTTCATCAACCAGGCTCTGGGACTAAACATTTACCTGGCTGTTGTTATTCTGCTGCTCATTACATCTCTTTATACAGTAACAGGTCAGTTGACTGAAATACTCCACACTTTAAACTGATACATTGCACTGTTACATTTTCTACATTAGTGGTTCACTTTCACTTTATACATACATTCATGCATACTTTCTTGTTAATTTTCAAAAATCCAAAAGTCATGCCAATCCAAAGTCATGTGGTGCGAACAACAAGTACAATGTGCAGGAAAAAAAAAACATGAAATGATATCATACAGGACCACTGCAGAGCCTCATTACTGTGGGTAAAGGTCAAAGTCTCTTAAAATATCAGATAATTTTATATTTTATGACAAGGCAAGTTTAGTTCACGCTTGTGGAAAAATAAATATATGCCACTCATATTTTATATATATATATATATATATATATATATATATATATATATATATGCCTCTTATATATCTTATATATGGTCTTAACTAGTCAAATGATGAATCGCGATTAACCTTATCCAAAATAAAAGTTTTGGTTTACATAATATATTTGTGCATACTTTGTATATTTATTATGTAGATATAAATACAAACACATGCATGTATATATTTGTAAACTATTTACATTTATTTACATGCATGTAAATACATAGAATTTGTTTTTGAACTTTTATTTGGAATGCAACTAATCATGGAAGTGTGAAAACAAGCTTAAATGATAACTTTTTTTAAGTAATTTAATTGGATGTTAACTGGAATGTCATGGATTTAAATGTATTTGTAATCAGGAATGATGAAGCTTTAACTTCATACATTTGAAAAATATATTGAAAAAACATTAAAGTACGGAAAATGTTATAAATGTTATTAAATAAATTTTTTATAAAAACTCAAATTTATGGTGACCCCACATTAAATTTGTTAAGACCATTAAACTGAAAAACATTCTTGACAATATTATAAACAATAAAAAAAAAAAAAATGAAAGCAACATGAACATGAAGAGTACATTTCTAAGAACTTTATCTTTTTCAGTTGCTCAGTTGATTTTCATTGATAGACCTTCACTGTTTCTTCGACAGGTGGTCTAGCTGCAGTCATCTACACCGACACACTGCAAACCCTCATCATGGTTATTGGATCTTTCATCCTTATGGGCTTTGGTACGTCTGTTCATGTTTTCGAAATTTAAACACTTTGGACACTTCTCAGTGTTTACTTAATTCAACAATCAACTGTTTTCTTTCAGCGTTCAATGAGGTGGGAGGCTATGAGAACTTCAAAGAGCGATACATGACTGCGATCCCGTCAGTGGTGGGTGTGAACATCAGTGAAGAGTGCTACACTCCTCGCGCAGACTCCTTCCACATCTTCAGAGACCCCCTCACTGGTGATCTGCCCTGGCCTGGAATGGTCTTTGGTCTTACTATCCAGGCCACCTGGTACTGGTGCGCTGACCAGGTACTGGTACATTTACTATACACACCACACCACACCACACCACAACTATAATGATAACAACACAGAGGAACAATATTGTAATTTTAAGAATTTTTTATTTTATTTTTTTGTCAGCCGAAGAACAAAACATTGACAATCAGTCAGAATTCACTTGACTTTAAAGTGTCAGACGACAAAACTGCGGCGTACCCTTATAGTAAACCAACATCAAAGTGCACTGGTGTGGATACTAATATAGTTATCGTTATAGTTATCTATGGGTATTGTTCTTGATATTTGCTCAGTAAAACTTTCTACCAAGCTGACAAAATGGGATGAGGCATGGTGGATTAACCTCCACAAAATTTTCAGGAATCTAATAGTCAGATCATGTTCCCCACCGATCTGCCACTCACAGTGTCATGGTCACTGCTATAACGGCCACGCACAGCTTGAGAGATAGGTGCCTGACCAGGCCCTCTTGGAGGAAGGATAGCATTGTCCCAATGCCACATCTCTGCAGGTAGCTACTTTCATCAGCTCATTGTGCACATCCAGGAAGAAAAAACTGGGGTGGAAACAGTCAACAGTGTGCTCATTCTCCTAGAACAAATCATCCAATCAAGAGTGCTCAGGACAGGGTGGAGAAGCCTGATGGAGAAGGTTCCACTCAGGCCTCTGCCATCTCAGCGTCAGGCTCAGACTTCTCCAACCACACATGCTCTCCAGTAGAGTTTCAGGTTAAGTTTGAGATCCTGTCTCAGTAAGCAGAATGATGTTGAGATGGCTATAGCAGCACCCAGAAGTAGAATGGACAGGACAGGAAGCAGCTAAAAAAAGCTGTGAGTCTGATGTGTCGATTGCGATGTCCTCGCATTAAGGACAGAAACCATCTACAGAAGCTGCATTAGTTTGGGCACAGCAGTCGTGCCTGTCAGAGGGTGAGATGTACAAACTGCAGCCAGAAGGACATGTTCGGAAAGGCATGGTGTGTAATACACAATCCCCTCTTTTAGAGAAATTGCTCTATTAGAGGAATTTTGCTCTCAAAGTTTGCTGTTGAAGCACCCAGGAGCACTTTGACTACACTTGTCCGTGTAAACAAGCTAATAACTAAACTTACCCACTGTGAGCACTGGGTTATTCACACAAACTCTCCATCTTGTTTTAGGTGATTGTGCAGCGCTGTCTGTCTGCCAAGAACCTGTCTCATGTGAAAGCAGGATGTATCCTGTGTGGTTACCTCAAACTTCTGCCCATGTTCCTCATGGTTTTCCCTGGCATGATCAGCAGAGTGCTGTACACAGGTGAGGAAAAACTGGCACCATCCTTGGTAAGAAGTGTGATAAAACGATGAAATATTGTTTACTTGTGAACAGATATGTTGACTGAATTTTAACTGATTGATCTGATTGATAGACAGTGATCATAGTTTCAGAGAACTGGAGTTTTGCATAAAGTCTGGTCCCCTTATTTCTCATAGAAATTTTACTAGCCACTTATATTAGCTAACAACTGCCTACTTAGACAGGTAGAGTGTCTGATTTACACTTTAAGCAACCATCGGCAGTTTGATTTGTTTGAAGCGTTGTTGTTTTTTAAACTAAGACTGAAACTATTTGTGTGTGTGTGTGTGTGTGTGTGTGTGTAAATTATACTAAATCTGAAATAATATCAAATGAACTACAATAAAAAAAAAAATTAAATCTTAAATTAATACAATTAAATAAAAACTTACACTTAAAAAATTTAAACTAAGTTTCAGTTTAAAAAAAATAATAATAATTTACCATGACAAAAAAAAAGAACATTTGTTGTCATTTTGTTACTCATGTTTCATCCTCTCTAGCCAGTAGAACCTGCCCTGGATGCAGTTAAGAGCAAAGAAATATGTAATGAGTATTTCATACATTTTTTAAGCATGATAAATTATTAAGATCATAAAAATAATGAAGCCAATGGTTTTCATAAAGCAAGCTGGTAGACACATCAGTAGTGTGAGAGGGTGCTTATAGCATCTGTAAAGAGACACTTTAAAAAAGTAAAAAATTTAATTTAACATTTATATACATTAAAAAGCAAGTTTTATATCAATTGTATTATTTTTAATGAAATACAAAGAAGAGACAGCATTTTCTGTATTTCATTTCTGGGTTAAAAAATGAAAAATTAATGGACACAAAAGTACACCGACCAAGTTAAAATACTATGTTACCAAAAAAATACTTAATAGAAATAAAAACTAAATAAATAAAAATGGCAAAAGCACACAATAAAAACACAAAGGGCCCTATTTTAACGATCTAAACGCAAAGTGTAAAGCACACAGCGCAAGTGCACTCAGGTCGTGTCCTAATCCACTTTTGCGATTTTAACAACGGATAAACAGTTGGCGCGCATGGTTTAAACGGGTTGTCCCTATTCTCTTAATGAGTGGGTGTTTTTTGGGCATAACGTGCAACAAACAAATCAGAGTCTCTTCTTCCATTCCCTTTAAGAGCCAGCTGCGCTCGTGCCATGACAGATTTGCTATTTACATGGTGGAATTTGGCAAGCGCAAAGACAGAATGAAAGAAGATGAAACAGAGCTGAGCAAATAGCCTAATTCTGATACATGTGATGACTATCCATTATGACATGTAGCCATTTATATATATATATATATATATATATATATATATATATATATATATATATATTTAGCCTACAAAAAAAATCTTATGCATTGCAATCCTTTAATTTTGAATATTTAATTTTAATATCCCTGTGTTTAATAAGCAGTGTGTATGCTCTTTAAATAACAAAGAAAAAACATTGCGCCAGACTTTAGACCAGGTTTGAGTTGGTCTATGGCGCTGTCTATTTTCCGCTCCTTAAAATAGCAATGCGCCCAAACACACCTCTTTTTTAGACCGGCACGCCCATGGGCGCAAAAATAAGCGCAAATGCATTTGCTAATTAAATGACGTGGCACCGGACCGAAACTAGCAAATACACTTGCGCCACATTGCACCGTGTGTATTATATAGCTCTAAAAGTTCAACTAAAATGAAAATGAAATATAAAAATAAAAACAAATTCAAAATGTTAACAAAAATTACAGATAGTATACTAAAATAACACTGATTCCCATCTTTTTTTTTATTATAAATGTAATTAATTTATATTAATTAAAATGCTAATAATGCTGAAATGATGTTTTAGTATACAAATAATAGTAAAAAAACACTGGTTTTGTATGATATTTCGGGGAGGGCAAATCTAAAATTCATGATTGCATAACAATTACAGCAGAATATAGATATGGTAGACTAACCGGTATGATAAGTCATTCTGACAAATTCCAAAAGTGATGTGCAGCAATTTTGTGACATTTTTGTATCCAATATGCATCAGAAGGTCAGCGAGGGGTCAAAGACGATTAGTGAAATTAATGTTTGTGTTGGTTTGTGTCAGATGAGATCGCATGTGTGGATCCAAAAGAGTGTGACTACTACTGTGGCACCAGTGTGGGCTGCAGTAACATTGCTTATCCAAAACTAGTGTTGGATCTGATGCCAAACGGTAAAGAATAATCAGATATTTTTATTTCTGTCTTTTTACATCTCTAGTAGACTGATCTGTTTGGTGATATGGCTCTAAACTGCTGTGTGTGTTTCTGAAGGTCTCAGAGGGTTGATGTTGTCCGTCATGCTGGCCTCTCTGATGAGTTCACTCACTTCAATCTTTAACAGTTCCAGCACGCTCTTCACCATGGACATTTACACCAAGATTCGCCCCAAAGCCAAGGAAAAGGAACTCATGATTGCAGGGAGGTGTGTTCGTGTCTCTTTGTTTGTGTTGGATATTGGTTTTATGATCTTATGAGCAGACACTGAGGTGAATATGCTCTGACAGGCTTGTGTTCATGTGTGTAGGGTGTTCATGCTGTTTCTGATCGGCGTGAGTATCGCGTGGATCCCCATCGTTCAGTCGGGTCAGAGCGGGCAGCTCTTTGAATACACTCAGTCCATCACTAGTTATCTGGCTCCGCCTATTGCAGCTGTTTTCATCCTTGCAATTTTTTGGAAGCGAGTCAATGAAGCAGTAAGTTTAATCACATTTCACTGTAGAAATGTTGTTTCCGTTTTGCTATTGTAAGTTCAAAATCTAAATTTGACTGTAGATCATTGGCTTGACAATGGGCTGAATCATGCCAACATATGGTAAACTATGGTAAAAGCATCTGTGCCTGACCTCTGCAGAAGCATCCAATTCCAGCTATTCTGGCTTGACAGACAGGAACGTGTGCCCAACGGCAGGTAAGGACTGGACCACCCAGGCTTATATGGAGAGGCCCAGTTTTTCAGCTGCACAAATGCCCTGCAAGGAAACCCTTTTAAACAGAGCCCACAATGCCACTATTCCCCTAGTGGAGTGAGCTCTGAGGCCACCTGGAGGCTGCACTCCCTTAAATTAATTTGGCAAAGAGATGGCTTCCTTGAGCCAGTGAGAGAGGCGTTGCTTAGAAATAAGATTCCTGCAATCAGTGTGCCACATGCAGATAGACAGGCCCTTGAGACTTAGATTTAGGTAGCAACATACCCACGAAAAACTGCTGAAAAAAAAAGAGGAGCAGGTAAGACATTAGGCAGACAGCCTTAAGACAAAAGATAGAATGGGTGGCTCAGGATGCAACCACAACTAACCTAAGGCTGAATAAAATATTATCATGTTTGTTGGAAGCTGCTCTGTCGATATGTCCTCCTGAAGACACGCAAGTGAGCAGCAGCATAAATACCAACTGAGCTGTGTGTAAGTGCAGAGATCACAAGAAGGGAATGTTAACAGAGGAAAGGTAGCAAATGCAGGGGTTTTATATGCTTGGTTAGGGGCAGCTCCTTGCCTGACCATTAGGCATGCACAGTTGGTACAATTGGATGTTTCTGCAGAGGTTAGCGCAAATTCCTTTCCTATAGGTGGATCTTGAATACGTACTACATACTAGCAACATTTGAATGACTTCTTTGCGTAAAATCGAACTTCAAATGTCCAGGCCTGGCTTTGTCAAGCCAGCATCACGTTTGTCATCAGTATTACTCCTCTAGTTTTCTATCTTTTGACACATTGTTGATGTTTCCCCACAGGGTGCTTTCTACGGGTTGTCTATTGGTCTGTTGGTCGGTCTGACACGTATGATAGCTGAGTTTGCCTACGGCACGGGCAGCTGTGTGAGCCCCAGTAACTGTCCTAAGATCATCTGTGGTGTGCACTACCTCTATTTCGCCCTCATTCTCTTCGGCCTGTCCTGCACAGTGATAGTGACCATCTCCCTCATGACTAAACCCATTGACGACAAACATGTAAGCCCTTCTTACAACTAAACTATGAACTTATTAATACTTAGGATTTATTGTTTTTAAAAAAAAGTCTCTTATGCTCAATACAATACTGCATTTGATCAAGAGTAAAAATAGCAATACTGTGATATATTACAGTTTAACCTAACTATTGTATCTGAATATATTTTATAATGTAATTTATTCTTGTGAAGCTAAGCTGAAGTTTCAACAGTCATTACTCCAGTCTTCAGGGTCACATGACCCTTCAGAAATGCTCAGTTATTAGAGGCCAAGCATGTATGTATCCATTGGCGTTCTTCTTTTCTTCTTACATTCTGACAGTCTATGCCAGCACATAATACAGCTTCTGGTAAAGTTATAAAATTTGACACACAGACAGAGGACAACCCTGTTGGTACTCAAAAGGTTTTGTGGCAGCGCAACCTTGTGGTCAATGTGTGTGTGTATATATATAAATATGTATATATATATAAATGCATGTTTGTATTTATATATAAAAATACATATATACACTTCACATATATTATGTATAAATGAAATTATGAAATTATTCTCAATCAATCAGTTTGAAAGCATTAATTAATATGAAGCCATTAGCCGTTAATGATGAAAAAAGCTTCTAAATGGTTTTGCCTCTTGTCATGTGACAGGTCTTGTTAAAGTAGATTGCTTGGATTATTCAGAGAAAATTTATACCAATTATGCCATAATCAGCTAAACTACCTGTCCACCATTTTGATTTATTTGAAATTCTGCTAGTGCGTTATACCAGTTTTCACTGAATTTGATGTAACATCATCTTTAGACTGTGCTGGCCAAAAATGATAAATTTGTTGTTAATAGGCAAAATGGTTTTAGTTTACCTTATTAAGAAATTTGTTGGCATAATGTCAAACTGCATTAGAGGCTGTACCGCAGCAAAACTGTATGTTTGTCATTGTAACCTCACACAAAACTGATAAACCATTAAGTCATATTACTAATGTCTCTTTAGCCAGTGTGAGTAAAATCACCTGAAAATGTCTTTAATCACTAATTGTTGCATTTGGTTTGATCCCCCTGCCATACTTTGCTGCTCATCATGCTCCTCTTTTGTACTTGGATTCTTATTTACTGCTTTCTGCTATATTGATCAATTATAACCAATAATCAGTTACTAATAATAATTCTTATTTTCAGTGTTGAAATCTGTTTTTGATATTTTTGTGGAAACCGTGAGTTTCAAAGCCATTTTTTATTCTTTGTTGAATAGAAAGTTCACTGAACAATCTCCGTTGAAATAGAAGTCTTTACATTTACTTTTATACAAATGAATGCATCCTTGCTGAATAAACGTTAATTTCTTTATGAAAATCTACTGAATGTCAGTGTATCACAGTTCCCACAAAAAAAAATTAAGCAAATGTTTTCAACATCAATCGTAGTAAATGTTTCTTGATCAGAAAATCAGCATATTAGAATGATTTCTGAAGGATATTGTGAAACTGAAGACTGGATTCAAATGATTGAAAACTCAGATTTGCATCACAGGAATAAATAAACTTTAAATAATATTAAAATAATCGAAAACTTATAAAGCTTTTTATATACTACTATACAAAAATAGCTGTATTTTACAACTTCACTCTTTTGATAATAATGTAATAAGAATGATATATCGATTCATCAGCATAACATTATTGAAAAACAGATTTAGACAGAAAAGCAATTTAGGTTACACATTATTTTAAGGTGTTTATTTTAAGGACAATTTATTTTAAGTGTAATTATACATTTAAGTTTTTAGTAATATTAATTAACTACATGTAGTTACTATATTGTTAGGTTTTTGTTTAGGGTTACTTGCATGTAGCTATACAGAATTAATTGTTAAATTAAGATGTTACCACAATTTCTCTGTCACGGCCCCTCATTCTGTGGCTCCTTGTTGTTTCACAGCTGCACAGGCTCTGCTGGAGTTTGAGGAACAGCACTGAAGAGAGGATTGATCTGGAAGAAGCTGACTGGACTGAAGATCAGGATTCAGACTCTATGCAAACAGAAGGTACATCTGCATGATCCCCAAATATGTACCATAAGATAGCACTTGCTATTTTTGTGTGTGATATGCATCACAGAGCTCAGTGAATGGACTGTGAGTGTGTCGTCTGATGCTGAGATTGTTGTTCTAGGAAAAACAAATGATGTTGATTCAGGCACATGCCTTACTTGTGGAAATTCTGTTGCACACATAATGTATTTTAAAAACATACATACTTTTAAAAACCATCAACAACTGTTTCCATTTGTCTTTCGACTCCACAGAGGTGCGCAGCGATCCAAGCTGTTGGAAGAAGGCCTATAACTGGTTCTGCGGTTTTGATCAAGGCAATGCTCCTAAACTGACTAAAGAACAGGAGGCAGAGTTGAATCTGAAGCTCACGGACACCACTGAGAAACCTCTATGGAGAAACGTGGTCAACGCTAACGCTGTTATCCTCCTCACCGTCTGCGTCTTCTTCCATGGTTTCTTTGGCTAAAGATCACATCAGTATCAGCTAACTCTGTTAAGGATATTAGAACTGTATTCTGTGGACAGAAATTGTATCTTATCAGTAACAACAAGCTAAACATATTTAATCTGATTGTAAGAAGTTACAAAACTTTATCTTGGAACAATCAATACTTCCTTACAATATCTTACTACTTGCCAAGTTTTTATTTTATTGTAAGTAATATATATATTTAAATGAAAAGTATATACAAATATATTTTATGTAATAACATTAATATATATATTTACCATGGTGTATATCATGTACTCTATAATGTAATATTTTCTGTCTTTATTGTAAAAAAGATACAGAGTTTTAGTTTTTATGTGTTTGTGTTTGTTGTATATTATTTATACACTCACACAGTATTGACTGAAAGTTTGCGAACCCTTTACAGTTTTCTATATGTCTGCATAAATATGACATGAAACATCAGATTTCTTGAGATTTTTCAGAAGTCCTGAAAATAAACAGAGAAAGCCCAATCAAACAAATGAGGCAAAAAAAAAATGTCTTTGTCATTTCTTTATGAATGATCCAGTGTTAGATATCTGTGCATTGCAAAAGTACATGAATCACTGATATTTGACTATTGGATAGTATTGTTTTTGTTATTGTTATTTAACAATATAGCAAAACAAGGAATGTAAAATGTTTCTGTGTTTTACAGTGTTTCTGTTTTTTACAGTTAAAACAAACACTGGCTATCTGTAGCACCAGTATTTTGCCTATGTACCTGTTGTTCTTTGCTAAGCCACTGGGCTACACTGTTGGTTCCATTTAAGGCTCAGGTAAACAGGATATGGTAATCCTGAAATTTGGTATTTGGATCACAGTGATCCAATCTAATGATCCTTTAAAAAACTGGCATAAAAGTAAGATAGATCAGGTGATCCTGGATAGCAAAATACGGGTTTTCCAAATCCGGATTAATTTGATCCAGATTACATTTTTGGAAAAAATCTGAGCCCTGGAGCAAATTCCAAAATAAACATTATCCTTATTAACAAAGTGTGTATTTGAAGTCCAAACAACTAGATTCTCCCCTAAGAAATTCTTAAAACTACATTCTTTGACACAAACAGTTTAGTTATAAAAAAGCAAATAGTTTTGGCTGAGGGCAAAGTCTCATAACATTTTATTTTATATAACTTCATTGCGTATTAGAGTCCTGCCTTTGTGCTGCTCATGACACTCGCTGTGAGAAATGCTGCAAGCAGATTATTACAAACTGTGAAATGGTTGGAGTTCTGTGATCACTGGAATTTTACATAGCTGGAAAACGCTCTCAGCCAATCAGATTTGAGGACCAGAAAGAACGAATAATAGGTTAACAAGCAAATGTTACAAGGCAAAAAATTATTTGAAACTTTTGTCGAATTAGTGAGTCTGGTGAGTCCAGAGCTGTTTCAGTTTTGCTTTAAATAAATAGATTTTACCTTGAAATTTGAGTATTGTTTATAATGAATGCCACAATAGTTTGTGTTTTATTTTATAATTCATAATAGCTACTTATTTTTCATTCATGTTCTGTAATAGCGTTAAATTTAAAGGATATGTTGCGGAGTGTATATTAGTCTATAGTGTTCATAATGTTTGTTTGTTTAGTTATATTTACTGGTATTTAAAATACATACAAATTAACGCATTTTTTATTTTTTTAATTTCAAGGTTAACAGGTGTTTTTGGAGTAAGATCAATTTCTCTTTAATGAGTTTATGTCCTCTATTTGGCCGGGTTACATTTCTCCATGTCATAAACTTTAATGGCAAGGTTTCTAAAAAGGGGTGTTTTAGGAGTGTTACATAATTTATTTATTTTTTTCTGCCAAAACATTTATCAACATATAATCAGTCATGGGATTGGCATATGAATGTTTCATGTATCACATGTTAACCCTGTCCTTAACATTCTTTAAACACTTTTAGCTGTTGTCGCGCCAACTTTGGTCTGATTTCTATTAAACATTGCATACATTCTTTGAATCATCTAAACCTACTTTCATTAAGTTTTGGATTTTCATTTCAGATTTATAGGTGTGCAGGGCCTAAAATTAACTGTTTGGCACACCTTGCGGGTGACATGGTAAAATTTCTGGCTAAAATGTTTTTGTTTTTTTACCGGCCATGAAAATCTTTTAAAAAAGAGAAAAAAGGCAGTTATTACTACTACAATAACTAAACATATTTACATTATTTTTTTTATTTGTCCCACAGGTGGATGTTCCCTAAATTTTCCCAATTAATTATAGCCATTTAACATTACATTATAATTGAAGGCCATTATTTTTAACATTTAATAAGCTCTGAAATATATTCCAACTTTTAATTTAAAGCATTTTAAAACAATCTTCACATCAGGGCCGTGCAGAGACCTTTGGAGGGGCAGGTGCTCAAAGTATAAACGGGGCACATGGAACAAGGTTTTAAATGGCGCTGTTCAAAATATCAATACAGCATTATATTGTGATGCATTCCTTGCGGATTCACGTATCGATATGGATGGTTATGTATTGATACAGCAGCAAATGCTTTGAAGCAAAGAAACAATAGAGAAGACAATTTTAAGTTTAAAATAATAATAGCTCTGGGATTAGAAACTGAAATGTCTTAAACTGTACCAACCTGATGGCTTTTTCTTCTCTGTTTCAGCATTAATCTATTATTTTAACCATCACTACTACTCTTGCACCTAATCAATAAGTCCACCTTAAATATTGATACAAAACATAAAAAAACTGATCTACTGGAATATAGTGATTAATATTATTATTACTGTTGTAGTTGTTATTGTCTAAAATTGAACACCTTTGCAATGTAAACAAATGACAGGCTACATTTGTTATTCATATCCTTCACAGTGCACTATGATGTCAGGTATATCATGCATTTTTTTATTGACATTGATATTTTTACATTTATTTCCAGAGAGATATTATTGAGTTTACAGGCTAAAGTGGTCTTTCTGTTGTAAACACTGTTGCTATTGTAGAAAAAAAATATTTGCGTCACATTTAAAATATAACTATAAAATTAATTCCTGAAATTTTATAATGATAATTCAGAGAATGAGAAAATCTGAATAAGCCTTACCAGTGTTGTGATAATTATTTTTAAGGCACTCAACGTGTTAAAAAATAAATAAGTACTGTAATATAATAAAAGTTTAGTCAAATAACATAAAAAAGACCAGACCCCTCGATGCCTGTGAAACCTTTCTCCCTCAAACAGCACGCTAGTGTTACTTCTACACAGGCTACACACAGCAACATATCTGCATGTTCTCACATCACATCGTTCTTGTAAAATAATAATAAGTAAATAAACATCAAAATCACTTCGCTGAGAATGAAACACCACTTACCAGCTGCCACGGTTCTGAAAATATAATTAAAAATGCGCGTGGCCTGAGAAATTTTCCCGGTCAGGTGAAAGGTCATCATATTGGTCATTTTATTTACGATTAAATTATTATTAATACATTTTAATAATATTATGATTGGGCGTTGGCAGGCATTCACAAAAGGGTATGTTATTACAAAAAAAAAAATTCGAGGAAATTTTGCTTTGACAAAAGGGCACTTTTGGGGCAAAGGAGCAGGTGCTCAAGTGAACCGGTTCTTTCGGACAATTCGATCAAATAAACCAGTTGAAAAAAAAAACGGTTCACCAGTTCTTTTGCGCTCGATGTAATGTCATTAGCGATGACTGCCCTTAATTCAAGCCTTCAGTTTACCCGCGCTTATAACATTAGCACATAATCAGTTCAGAATCAATCACCAAAAGAATCAGTTCGGTTCAGACGAGCTGTGAGTCAGTCTGATTCACACTGAATTACACATGCGCAGTATCATCAGCTCCTCGGTTCTCGACGAATCAGACGCGTCTGACAGAAACGGTTCTCAATGAGCTCTTCAGAACTCCTGACCTGATATTTAGATATACTATTCTTCAATAAATATATTTGTTTGACATGGAAGCTGTGCGCAAACAGGAATATATATTATAAAAAAAAAAAAAAAAAAAACACCTCAGAAAAAAGGGCACTTTCTCTCTAGGAATAAAAAGGGCAGGTGCTCAAGCCCCCTTTGATGTCTATGTGTGCACGTGCCTGCTTCACATATTATAGATGCATAAACTATACATATCAATCTTTATTCAAGCTTTAAAAAAAGTTAATCAGTGACTAGAACAGTGACTCTTTTTCTTTTATTCTTTGATTTACATCACTGACAGACTAGGTTTCACTTTAAAATCAGCGCTGTCTTTTTAAAACATGATGCATATGATGCGGATCTGACACATATCTGATTTTTTCCCAACTTTGTACCTGCCAAC
Organism: Carassius gibelio; assembly: GCF_023724105.1. Lineage (NCBI taxonomy): Eukaryota > Metazoa > Chordata > Actinopteri > Cypriniformes > Cyprinidae > Carassius > Carassius gibelio. The sequence goes on along the minus strand of NC_068405.1, from coordinate 9,664,328 downwards.
TGGTGACTGACACTGTTACATGGACTCACTAACGCAGATTTTAACTCGCATTTGGCGCTTGGCGAGTGTTCGTTTTAGGCCCTGTGTGTGGGTATATATAGCCATACGCCTTTTTAAAATTAACGGGGCAATAATGTAACATAGAAGGTAATGGAGCCCTTTATACATTGTCGCGTATCTTTAGAAATGAATAATGGACAAATGGAGTCTTTAAATGCCTCAGATGTAAAGTTATTTGCTGTCAAAGTGACGCCAAAATGAATGGGAGTCAATGGGATGCTAACGCAAGTGAAGTTCTTCTACAAGATGGCGGCACGCAGCCGACTTCAACTTCCGGTCGACTTCCTTGCTGCCTGAGAAAAACAGGCCCACTGAGTTTTGTTCCAATCAGCTTGCATTAACCTTGTCTAATAGGTGCTCCTTCATTAGCCGATGGTGGCCATGTTTTTTGAGATTGTCACTCATGGCAATTTTGACAAAAACAGTTTAAGACAATTTTCAAGTCAAATGGACTAATGGTTGAGTAGTTATAGGCATTTCTATGTATTTTACTCTTATAGCGCCACCTTTAGAGTTAAGGATTGTAACGATATGATGAACGATCTGGTCTATGAATTATGAGCGATTTTGCATTTTCAATCACTGTAGCACCAGGGCTTACGGTTTGGTCTGCACAATCCGTTTTACTGAAAAAAAGGTATTAATAATAAACATCCTGACAATTACAATGGAGTTTCAGCGCTAATAATGATGATCATAATAACAATGATTAAGATGCGTTCAGTCACAATGTATTAATGATGAAAGGAAAGTTTGGTATTTTACTTGATGGCATACAATACAAGACATTTTGTAAATGTTGTTTTAAAAGTTTTTCAGAACTACATGAAACTAACAAATTGATTAGCCTGTGCAGCCTACATAACATCGCCTGCATAACTTGTTTTGGGTCAGAGCTTGTTGATGGAAGATTACTATTAATCTTTTTTCCAATGAACTGAGCACAATAAGGCCAAGAATGGACATTAAGAACATACTGTAAAGTCACTTCTGATTATATTAGTATTTATTAGAATTCTTAATTCCCTTCTTTTTATTTATTATAAAAAAATGACAATAGATTGTTTCTATTGTCCTCATTTGTAAGTCGCTTTGGATAAAAGCGTCTGCTAAATGTAAATGTAAATAATATCTTGGCTCAGTTTCTGAAAAACCCATTAGTCACCAGCTCTTTTGTCAATATAATCTTGCTGTTTTTGATTATGTAAATGTTCTGGCAGAGATGCCATAAATAGAGACGTCATACCATAAATTGACCATAAATTGTGATATGCAGGAGTTAAATTGTATGATTGATTTACAATAGTATAGTTAAGTGAACAAGATGAAGGCCGTGCAGAAGGTTGGGTGTTTATGACTATAAGACCTTACATCTTCTGATAAATGTTCATGGCTGTGATGAGATATGACTCTTGGGAATTTCAGAGGGATTGTTGAGGAGTTGATAAAGCCAAAGTTGTCTTTCTCAACCAGATCTTGTGCCATATGATCTGAGTTTATTAAGCCAAAGTTGTCTTTCTCAACCAGATCTTGTGCCATATGATCTGAGCTGATAAAGCCAAAGCCAAAATCTGTGCACCTTCAAAAGTAATCACTGTCTGGAATAAAAGAGTGTAGACCATAAAAATAGGCAATTTCGCTGTTAGATTTTATAACTGACATTGAGATCTGGCTGCTGAACAAGAGGTAGTGTATCATGATATTACAAGACATGCATCTACTACCTGAACCTGAAAATGTTCAAGCCGTGATTGGTTAATGATTGATCCTTCAGCTTTGCAGTGTGTTGCAGCAGGTCTCTAAAAAATAGCATGGTTATCACGTGAACTAAAAGATATTGGCAGAAATTCAGGCAGTTTACCTGGTGATACACCCAAGAATGACGATTCAGTATCAAAGAAATCATCTTTAGTCATTAGTAAATCTCAAATTCAAGCCTAATAAGCATGTTTACACTTGCGGCTAAAAGTACTACAAAACCATTGTTTCTGATCGGGTTGGTGCAGTGCAAGCATGTGGAAGATAAAATCAAGTGACACTTTGTCATGTGGTCAAAAAAGAATAACAAAAGTGAACTCTTCCAGGATTTAAGTGGTCAAGATTTGGCTGCTGTTCCTGCCCTAACTCTTTCTCCACTGACAAACCTGCAAAATAGCTTTGTATTTCCAAAAAAGATTGCAATTGCAATGGCAGCGTTTTATTATATTGTGTTTATATTTATTTATTTATTTGCTGGCTGTAGAAAAAGTCTCCGGGGCTTATGGTCAAATTAACTGTTGCTCTTGCAGGCAAAATCCAGTCGTTTCAATTGTAATTTGTGTGATTTCACATAAGGAATGACTTCCCAGCACAGATTTACAATTGGGGTCAAGTTTTTCACACAAATTTGCCTTGTTGACTAAGACAAAGCTGCTTGGTTTGTATAAGCTGTGCTTCATATATTAAGGTGACCGCTCTCAGGGTAATTTAAGGTCATACAGCGATCGATCGGCACAGCGCAAACAATCTGGTTATGTCGAAATCCTAGGCAGAACATGTTACCAGGAAGTGGCACTGGTCATTTTATCATACATTTCTACAACAGACACCAGACCCTTTATTGCTAATATGATAGCTTTTTTAATCTTAACATGGCATGTACATGTACCACTCATGTGGCAAACTCATAAAAACCTGTTTCTGCTATCATGAACACTTCGATCCCCCTTCCTCAATACAAACTGTGGAATAATATCTCGTTCCAGCTAATCAAAAGAGCCTTCCTTAACTCATCAGTGCTATGCTAAGCTAGTAAGCTAAACTAAAGACTGAAATGTTTAATCATTTTTAGCTGTGGTAATTTAATGTGTTATGCAATTATGATTAAGAATAAATATACACTATAAAACAGTTTTTGGTGGCTATAATCAGGCAACAGAGTACCCAAGTTTCTCAGCCAACAGAATCATTTAAGAATGTCCATTAAATGCTCCTGAACCCTAAACTTATAATAGCTGTAACTTAATGTTTGATCAGCCATTTTCACTTTCTTTTGTCTTCAGGCTGCAATGCCGTGTAGCTCCTCAGGGTGTCCTTATAACCAATGTTACAGTATATACACTAATGTCTGCACCATAGTTTGCAATAGTGGATCTTTACTTGACATAGGCTAGTTGACTCAGTGAAATCCAATAATTAAGATGCAGGTGATGTGACTGCTGAGATGTCCTATTAGGCTTTACAGGAACACACTTCCTGCTATAAGTTAATCATTAATGATTCCCAATCTCAGATTTTGACATCTCTTAGTCACAAACACACTTTTATAATTAACTCTGAGAAGGTCACACCCATCTCTAGATGCACATGTATAAGTAAACGCATGCACACGCACATACAGTGAGTCACACACCTGACGGTGAGCGTCTGATCCAGGTGTCTTCACCATCGTGTCAGAGAGGGACATTGTGCTGCTCCACCAGCCCTCTTCGAAAACCAGCAAAATGGGTGAAGAATATTTCGGATTCTCTTGGGTTCGCAATGAAAACAGAAAAAACATCACCATATATGTTAACAATCCAGCAGACATCTCAGTGATTGTTATATATTTTCTGGTGGTCCTGGCAGTGGGAGTATGGGTAAGTGCTCAGTAATTTCTATCCACCTGTAAAAGATTTGTCTACCTTTGACAGAGTTGTGAATTGTTAACCTTGCGTCAACATTTAAATGTACAATGGCTGTGTGAGATAAGTCTGAAAACAGAATGAGAACAGTGACTGATTTCACAGAAAGTTAATAATAAAATGCATTTTTGCGAGTTGTTTTGCAAAAAAAGGCATAAAATCTTTAGAAAAATGTATAATAATATAATATAATATAATATAATATAATATAATGTAATATAATATAATATAATATAATATAATATAATATAATATAATATAGTTTTTTTGAAATTGTTTTGTAAAAAAATGCTGAAGTCCTTTAGAAACAATGTTTGTTTTTTTCAGATAAAACATAATATAATGTATTTTTACATTATATATATGTTTACATTATTCTATATTTAGACCCCCCCCCTCCACACACACACACACACACACACACACACAAAGATGAAACCAGTGTTAACTTTTGTGATATAATATTTCATTTGTGATTGAAAGTAACTATTAATGAATGGATCTGATTTAAATCAAATACAGATTTGGGAATTACACTTTTTTTTTTTTTAATTAATTGAAATTAAGAATAAAGAAATTAATTAATAATTTGTTTTATTATTATTTACTAATTAATTTACATATTAATTACCTTCATGTATCTTAATTAGACTTACGGAGGGCATTGACATTTCTGGGATTTCGTGATAGCACCATATATTTCTACCTGTATCTGCCCATCTGAAATCCACATAGATTTAAAACATCTTGACAAAATTCAAACATATTCAACTGAACAACAAACAAAGCCACTGAACACCAATCCATCAACCAAATGTGTTGTTTTCATGAAATGTGTCTGATCATTATATAAAGTCACATACAGTGTTGTCTATTTAAAGTGTCTTGACTCTGAACCCATATATTTGTTGAATTTAATGGCTCTTTCTGTCCAAAGGCAATGGTACGGACCAATCGATCCACAGTAGGAGGTTTTTTCCTTGCTGGCAGGAGTATGGTGTGGTGGCCGGTAAGTAAACTGACCAAAATGTTTTAAACCTTAAAAGCATCTTGTTTTGTACTCATAATGTGATGGACATTGACAAAATGACATTGCTCGATCATATACTACATCAATAGTGATCAATCATTGTGCTAAATGTGCTACGCAAGACTGAAACGGCCATAAAAGTAGAAGCTGATTATGTATCTGTCAATAGCATGACGAGTGATTTCACATTATCACAGATATGACATGATAACGACCCAAACTGCCCCTCAATTTCAGAACCTTGATATCATGTTAGGGTGAATGAAATCTTTTATGGGGCCATAATGCACTGATGCCAGATGCGACCCACAATTCATTACAGCTGAAAGTACTGATATGCTTTGCTCATGCAGTTTTTATGGAGCTGTCATGCTTTGGTCCAAGCTAAAGTTATCGCCTTATTCCATATATTTTTAAAGGTTTTTATTTGTTATTACAAAGTTCATTGTTGCAGTCGTTATTGTTTGAATTACACCTCAGACTGTGCAGAAGAAGCAGTTTTTACAGCTTATCATTATGGTGATTGTATTGCCAGATATAGTCAAACAGTAGGCAGTTAATATATTATGAAGAAATAGGCTACAGTTCCCACAATCCCATGCTACACTTTTGTAACCTTCCGTCATTCAAAAATGTAGCAGATCACTTAGAATCAATTTTCTGTCCAGTTTAAACCCTTATATATCAAATGTGTGTATATTAATAAACACATTATAAAGCACATGTTAATTAGATTGCTTTTACCCCCCACAGATCGGAGCCTCTCTCTTTGCCAGTAACATCGGAAGTGGGCATTTTGTGGGAATAGCAGGAACTGGAGCTGCTGCTGGGATTGCTATCGGAGGATTTGAGTGGAATGTATGTTTAACAAGAAGCCTAACATTTTAACTATGATATTTAATATGTATGTGGCAGGATTTAATGTTTTAGCCTACTATTTATTACTATGGGTCACTAAAGTATAAAGTATAGTACACTACAATATGACTAGAGAATAGAGACAAAATGACTAGAGACATTATTATATTTTTATTAATATAATTATAAAAATGTCCAATTTGAAGAACTAATATTTAATCATTAAGGTAAGATATTAATAAAATATTAAAGAACAGATGAATTGGTGTATTCAGTGTTATTTTAGTATTATGTATATATTATTATATTATGTATTAAAGATTTGGTATTACATTTGTCATATTTTAGTCATCCTTATTTTCTTAGATATTTCTATTTAGCTTCAGGTTTTTTTTATTTGAGTTTTAGTTTTAGTCTGTTATTTATTTTATAGTTTCATTTCATGTAACAAAAATGATATAGTTAATATATATATATATATAGTTTAATAGTTTGAGTTTTAGTCAACACTACCAGCACTGATAAGAACATCTCTTTTCATTTGTTTCCTCAGGCTCTTGTTGTAGTGATTATTCTGGGATGGCTCTTCGTGCCCATCTACATTAAGGCTGGGGTATGCATACACTTCTTCCTCTTCAATGGACTTATTTTTGATTTTGTTTAACACTGTAAAGCTGCTTTGACACAATCTGTTTTGTATTAAGAGCTATAAATAAAGGTGACTTGACTCAAATATTGCTGACTTACACAACATGAATGTGCCGACCACTTTATGTTTGCGTTATCATTTTCATGATCCTTTATTCTCTTTATCTGCAGATCGTGACTATGCCAGAGTACCTGAAGAAACGCTTTGGTGGGCAGCGGATCCGTATCTACCTCTCCGTGCTCTCCTTGTTTCTCTATGTTTTCACCAAAATCTCTGTGAGTCCAAAATCTGTGTCAACCCTTACAGAAAATGTGGGTATCACATGGAAATTGTGTGGTGCTTTGAGAGGTAGCTGACATACAATACTTTGAACACTGTGACGTACCATCACTAGTGTACCATGCTACACTCAATTTTAATAATTATTCACAATTATTATGAATGCAGACTACATGGCTTATTTGTAATTAAAAATACAAGGTCCTTATTTCTGAATTAAAATTAATTTCGATATTTCTTTGTTGTCTGTCCAGTCCTGTTTACGTCAGGTCTTCACTAAATCCGGTTATAAGCCGATAGTCGATTTGAAACGGCCGTGATGTCCGTGTGCAAATAGCTTTTATTGCCATATGCAGTCACACTTAAGTGGGTTTGGTTTCAAAGATAAGGACCTTGTTTTGAAATGGATAGTTCAAATATTTGCACCACACCCCCATGTTTTGTACTTCTGTTTTTTTCCATCTCTTAGGCGGACATGTTTGCAGGAGCCATTTTCATCAACCAGGCTCTGGGACTAAACATTTACCTGGCTGTTGTTATTCTGCTGCTCATTACAGCTCTTTATACAGTAACAGGTCTGTTGACTGAAATACCGCACACTTTAAACTGACACATTGCATATATTTAACATCAGTGGTAAGCTCTATATACAATATGTAGTGGTCATATATAAAGTAGTAGTTCATATTAAAGCAGTTCAGGGAAGTTTATATGAACTTTATATTTTTTTACTACAACAGAGAGTGAAGTCCAGGGTAGGAGGACCATGCAGTCCGCTGCTTATTGTAGCGTGATGTGTATGTGTTATGGGTAATTGCCCGTAATGACAATAGATGATAAGCCTGTGCAAGGCAAACTTTAATGCACTGCCACTTTAAACTTCTGCCATCCCAATGCTCTGTTGTGCAATAGATTTATCTCAGGGACAAACCAGCCCAACAATAAACAGTAAGAAATCAGAAATCCTCTTACCAGCTGTAAATGTTTACAAGAGCTATGGCTGAGAGTGTTCGTATGCTTCTGTGAATGATAAACTGCAGTTGCTAAGGCTCAAAAAGCCCAAAGAGCCCTGTCTTGCAAACAACTTCTGAAATAAAATTCATTTTCAGAATTCTTTGAAGGCGCATAAAGGAAAAAATGCCATGGAAATGCAACTGCCCTGATACTGTAATAGAGAAAAAGAGTATTTCTTTATGAGAAATCTCCTGCTACTACTGCACTGCTTGTTAATATCCAAAACATTTGTCAGCCAATCCAAAGTCATTTGGTGCGACCAACATGTAAAAAAAGTGCAGAACAAAACAGAAAAGCGGATATCATAGAGAGCCCTTGCAGACCCTCATTACTGTTGGTAAAGGTCAAAGTCTCTTAAAATATCAGATAATTTGATATTTTATGACAAGGAAGGTTAATTCATCCTCATGAAATATTAATTTTAATTTAAAAAAATCTTATTGTGGAAATAGTACATTTTATTATAGTAGTGCGAAAAGAATAGAGTTACTCTGAAGTGTGAATTGTTTTTTAGATCTTTGTCTAATGCATGGTAATTGTGATGTCATGCATTTAAATTTACTTGTAATTAATAATGATGAAATGTAATACATTTGAAGAATATAATAACTTTAAAATGTAATATAAAACATCACACTACAGTTAAAGTTATCATATATATATATATATATATATATATATATATATATATATATATATATATATATATATAATTTATATATATATCAATTAAACCAACATAAATGCCAAGCGTACATTTCTTTCCTTTTCAGTTGCTCAGTTGTTTTTCATTGATAATCCTTCACTGTTTATTCGACAGGTGGTCTAGCTGCAGTCATCTACACCGACACACTGCAGACCATCATCATGGTCGTGGGTTCATTCATTCTTATGGGCTTTGGTATGTCTGTTCATGTTTTTGAAAATTAAATGCTTTGGATAAAAACTGTCTGCTCAAAGAGTAATGCTTCAACATCAACCAATTTCTTTCAGCGTTCACTGAGGTGGGAGGCTATGAGAACTTCAAAGAGCGATACATGACTGCGATCCCGTCAGTGGTGGGTGTGAACATCAGTGAAGAGTGCTACACTCCTCGCGCAGACTCCTTCCACATCTTCAGAGACCCCCTCAATGGTGATCTGCCCTGGCCTGGACTGATCTTTGGTCTTACTATCCAGGCCGGCTGGTACTGGTGCACTGACCAGGTACTGATACATTTATCAAGGCTAAGACTCACAACAAGGATGATAAATATAACTATAAAGATTGAATAATCATTCATAATAATTGTATGAGAATAGAGAAGTCCATATACCACTATAATGATAACAACACAAGAGAATGATATCATTGAATTTCCTTTCAGATAATATTTTTAAGCTGATGAAAAAAACAATGACTGTGAATCAGAATCAGCTTTAGCATTTAAGGTGGCAGACTTGTGTGGACGTTAATATATTAATCACTACAGTTATCATTCATGAATATTAAGGGAACATTCCATAATGTGAATATTCTGAAACAAGTATTAACATTTAAAAAAATGTTAGACAAACATCCAACTGAAACATTCCTGAAAGAAGTTCCATGAGCAACGTGTAAATAATGTTTAACTTTAAAATGAACATTCTATTAACGTCACAGGATAAAGGTTTGTTCATATCATGTTAGCCAGGTTCTAAGAAAGTTCCCTGTTAGCTGGGAAGGATGTGACATCTTTCTCATATTGCTTTTAAATAACATTTTGGACATAAAAACATACTGTTTGATAAAAAAGAGGTCTACATGTCCAACACGGAGTATAAGGAACAGACATTCACACATATATACACTGACAAATCTCTTCTGTGTCCACTTTAGGACCACAAACTACACTTTTATCTTAAGTTTCCCAGGATGAACTGTGTGTTCCTTGTTTTAGTCAGAGTGAGTCTAGGCTTAAATAGACATGCTTTTAGTTAGACCCCAGATTAGTCCCCAATGAGTAAGATAAGACATGCAAACAGCCAAAGAGTAGCAGAAGCAAATGGACATGGTTAAGTTAGTTCAACAGGCAATTAGCAAGACTCATAGCCCATAAGCTTATCTGTTGAGATATAAAAATGCTTATTTATGTCACATTCATTGCAACTGGATGTTCTTTCTGTGACTAGAAAAACAACTGAGAAGAGTTTTATGTTTAATATAGGTTTTTATTAATTCATTTATCTATTTATTTAGAACGTGATATCATTTCTATTAATCTGCAGATGTTTGTTTCGACAAATAGTATTCAGTATTTGTACTGCACTATAGCGGAAAAAAACAGCTTTAAAAGTTTATTATAGTTTATTATAGAACTATTATCATAGTTCACTGTATAGTTCATATAGTTCACTTTTTTATTTGCATCTGTTTTTATTTCTCTATACAGTGGGGATTCTAAATAATTCAATTCCAGGTTACCAGATGTTTTAGATGGCGAACCATGATACCTAAAATGTTCTATGTATAATATAAAATGTATAAGTATAAATAACATTTTCAACTAGATACATTTACAAATATATTGCAATAGAAATCATATTTGTGTCATATTTATTTTTAATGCATTTTTTATCAAATTAATGCAGGCTTGGTGAGAAAAATCTCTTTCAAATAAGTGGACTAATCAACTGTGAGCACTGAAATGTTCCTCTGGGTTATTCACACAAACTCTCCATCTTGTTTTAGGTGATTGTGCAGCGCTGTCTGTCTGCCAAGAGCCTGTCTCATGTGAAAGCAGGATGCATCCTGTGTGGTTACCTCAAACTTCTGCCCATGTTCCTCATGGTTTTCCCTGGCATGATCAGCAGAGTTCTTTACCCAGGTGAGAAACACTGATACCAGTCTGGGTGACAAGGGTAATAAACTGATTAAATATTTTCTATGTCAACAAATATGTTGACTGAATCTTGACTGAGTAATAATTGGTGAAGTGTAAGGTTTGATTAGTCTCACACGAGTAGAGTTTTGTCCACTTTTTCTTCACATAATGTGCTAGCAACTTATTTTAACAAACAACTGCCTACTTAGACAGGCAGAGTGTCTGATTTACACTTAAGCAAGTATACAAATAATACCAAAACAACTTCTTATGACTTATTTCAGGGATGGTAAATCTGCAATTTATAATTTCATAACAATTACAGAGCCAAATAATACCATTTAATATGCGAAAATGGCATGTGGACTGAATAATAAGAAATTCTGAAAATCCAGAAGTAATGTGCAGCTATTTTTGTAACTTTTTTGAATGCAATATGCATCAGAAGGTCAGTGAACAGTGAGAGACAGTTAGTCATCTATTTTTGTGTGTGTTTCAGATGAGATCGCATGTGTGGATCCAAAAGAGTGTGACTACTACTGTGGAGCCAGTGTGGGCTGCAGTAACATTGCTTATCCAAAACTAGTAGTGGATCTGATGCCAAACGGTAAAGAATAATCTGATATTTTACATCTCTAGTAGACTGATCTGTTTGGTGATATGGCTCTAAACTGCTGTGTGTGTTTCTGAAGGTCTCAGAGGGTTGATGTTGTCCGTCATGCTGGCCTCTCTGATGAGTTCACTCACTTCAATCTTTAACAGTGCCAGCACACTCTTCACTATGGACATTTACACCAAGATTCGCTCCAAAGCCAAGGAAAAGGAACTCATGATTGCGGGGAGGTGTGTTTGTGTCTGTTTGTTTGTGTTGGGTATTAATTTTATGATCTTATGAGCAGACACTGAGGTGAATATGCTCTGACAGGCTTGTGTTCATGTGTGTAGGGTGTTCATGCTGTTTCTGATCGGCGTGAGTATTGCATGGATCCCTATCGTTCAGTCGGCTCAGAGCGGGCAGCTCTTCGACTACATTCAGTCCATCACCAGTTATCTGGCTCCGCCCATCGCTGCTGTCTTCACCCTCGCCATTTTCTGCAAGCGAGTCAATGAACCAGTGAGCAAAATCTTCACATTTCATAACTTTGTAATAATGTTGTTTACATTTGGCTAATTTTTAGGACTGTATAAAACACACAGTTTTTACACACAATCAAAATATAGCTGATGATTATTATGTTGCTTCATATTGTGTTAAAACATACTAGAAATATGCTAGCAACATGCTAAAACATGCTAAACGTGTGCTAAAAACTTTTAACAGAAACATGCTTAAACATGTTAACAGTATGCTAAAAGATGCTGTGAAAACCATAGATATAAATGCATAGATGTTTTTATGGGCAGCTGTATGTAAGTAAGCCGTCCGCCATATTGGGACAGTCAAGGTTAGTGTCCATGAACAGTCGAGAGCAAGTTCACTGGGCATCTGCAACTGCAGTTCTGTCAGGACAACTCTCAGAAAGTTTAGCATGGTAATTTACTAAAAATGGCAATGTTAATGTGGTTGGTCTTTAAAAGGATAGATATATTGCAAGTACAGAGACCTGCTATTGCCAGTTCATCCACAGACATGTTGCAAATAGGAAATACTGATGCTGCACATATAACATACATGAAATTACTCCCATATATAGCATACTTGAAATTAACCCATATCAGACCTATACAGGTGGAACTGGGGAAGGGGGAGGGTTTTTGAAGCACACAGCAACTGCTGCAGCAAGCAATGAGCATTTGAATGTTGAGCAGCAAGCTTTTGGTTTAAAAGATTGGTTGACTGCTTTTTTCTTTGAATGTTGAATGTGCTAAAACATGCCCGCTACAGAGTGCTAAATCATGCTATAAACATGTCAGCAAAATGATAATTAATCTTAGCAATGTGCTAAAATACTTGAAAAATGTTAGCAGTGTAAAATTGTCAAACTTCAAGTTATTTTACAACATCCAAGTCTGGTCAAGCCTTTGTCAAGCCAGCATTAAGTTTGTCATCAGAATTACTCTAATTAATCTAGTTTTCTATCTCTTGACACATTGTTGATGTTTCCCCACAGGGTGCTTTCTACGGGTTGTGTATTGGTCTGTTGGTGGGTCTGACACGTATGATAGCTGAGTTTGCCTACGGCACGGGCAGCTGTGTGAGCCCCAGTAACTGTCCTACGATCATCTGTGGTGTGCACTACCTCTATTTCGCCCTCATCCTCTACACCCTGTCCCTTATATTGATACTGGTCATCTCCCTCATGACTAAACCCATTGACGACAAACATGTAAGCCCTTCTTACATCTAAAATATGAAGTTCAGAATACTTATTTTTTCTGTTTTTGAAAGAAGTCTCTTACACTCAAGACTGTATTTGATCTAAAAAACTGTAAAAATGTTAATATAGTGAATTCTTTTTCCAATTTAAAATAATGTTGAAAACTGTTTTTGCTACTTACAATGTTTGGGGAAACCATGATTTTTTCACAACCATTAATTTATTTGTTGAAAAGAAAGTTCAATGGACAATGTTGATTTGAAATATAAATCTTCAGTTACATTATAATTATCTTTATTGTCACTTTTAAGCAAATGAATGCGTCCTTCCTAAATATATATTAATTTCTTTAGGAAAAGCCTTTGAATGACAGTGTATCATTCCACAAAAAATAAAAAATAAAAAAGCAACAAAAACTGTATTCAACATTCAACAATGTTTCTTGATCAATAAACTAGCATATTAGAATGATTTTTGAATGATCATGTGACACTGAAGACTGGAGTAGTGGTACTGAAAATTCAGCTTTATCATAACAAGAATAAATTACATTTTAAATAATATTTAAATAGAAAACATATGAAAATGTATACACCACAGCCATATTTTACAACCCCAAACTTCTGAATGGTCGTAGGGCCTATATACAGTGTATAGATTAATCAACATAACATTATGTGAAAATAGAGATTAAGAAGCATAGACCCTCATTCTGTGGCTCCTTGTTGTTTCACAGCTGCACAGGCTCTGCTGGAGTTTGAGGAACAGCACTGAAGAGAGGATTGATCTGGAAGAAGCTGACTGGACTGAAGATCAGGATTCAGACTCTATGCAAACAGAAGGTACATCTGCATGATCCCCAAATATGTACAATAAGATAGCACTTGCTATTTGTGTGTGTGATATGCATCACAGAGCTCAGTGAATGGACTGTGAGTGTGTCGTCTGATGCTGAGATTGTTGTTCTAGGAAAAACAAATGATGTTGATTCAGGCACATGCCTTAATTGTGGAAATTCTGTTGCACACATAATGTATTTTAAAAACATACATACTTTTAAAAACCATCAACAACTGTTTCCATTTGTCTTTCGACTCCACAGAGGTGCGCAGCGATCCAAGCTGTTGGAAGAAGGCCTATAACTGGTTCTGCGGTTTTGATCAAGGCAATGCTCCTAAACTGACTAAAGAACAGGAGGCAGAGTTGAATCTGAAGCTCACGGACACCACTGAGAAACCTCTATGGAGAAACGTGGTCAACGCTAACGCTGTTATCCTCCTCACCGTCTGCGTCTTCTTCCATGGTTTCTTTGGCTAAAGATCACATCAGTATCAGCTAACTCTGTTAAGGATATTAGAACTGTATTCTGTGGACAGAAATTGTATCTTATCAGTAACGAACTAAACATCGGTAACTTAAAATAATGAATCTGATTGTAAGAAGTTACAAAAGTTCATTTTGAAACACTTCACACTTCCTTATAATATCTTCCACAAAAACTTCCTTAGTACTGCCTACTGTTTTTGATTTGACGGTAGGAAGTAGAAAAAAAAAACATATTTTTGACTTTAAACCCAAGACTAAAACTCCCAATCATTTCCTTGTTTTTCTTCCTTGTAGTCATGTCAAATCTTTCTTAGCTGCTCCAGTATCTAATTTGTTTTTACTGTACATTTCACAATGTTTACCGCACGTTCTTTCTTTATACCTTTAACAAATTGCAGTGTAATAGTTTCAACTAATAATATGAAGAGTCAGCTTTGTTGTTTGTTCCCTGTAAAGTCCTCTGATGCATTATGATCAAATCAATGCAAAGCCTTTTCTGTGCCATTTTTAACATGCCTTTCATCTGCCAAACTCCAAATTTTCCCTTTTATGTTTTGGTCTTATTATTTGGTAAGTTTTGATAATCTTGTAAGTAAAAAAATATATATATATTTGTCTAGGACAAGCAAAGATACTTTATTTAATAACATTCATATTTTTGCCATGGTATATATCTTGTACTCTGTAATATATTAATTTAATGTTTTCTGTCTATATTGTAATAAAAATGAATGAATTTTAGTGTTTATGTGTTTATTAAAATGCTTGCTTGAAGAAGGCCAGAAGCATGTTCAAACTTAACATAACTAATAGCTGAAGATAATGATAAACAAAATCTAAGATTAACTTGTGCAAACCCTTTCAAAAAGATAAAGGTGCAGGAGGAAAGTTAATATTTCATTTAAAGTGAAGATACAATTGATATATCTGAAATCAAAGTCCAAGACCATTGGTTTCCTTCAGCACCTCAAGATACAATGAGTGATCTATTAGTGTAATTAAATTAGTAATTTCCCAGAAGAAGACAAAGGAAACATTGATTTGGTAAATTGTTTTCATATTTTAGAAATTTTAATTTGTAGAACGGAATCTGTTCACAAATGTTAATGCATGACTATAGCTATGAACATATTAAGCAGAGTTGCAAAAAAAAGTAAATAAACTATTTTCAGTTTCCTGGTTTTATGCTTAAATTGGTCATGAAAAGTGATCTGATCTTCACCAGTGCCACAAATATCAAAAATATTTCTAAGCTGATAATACACAAATGATCTTTCATGTCTTTATTGATCACACAAGACACCCAGATCTTGACTGGGCACCCACTTCTGTGGAAAGTAGCCACAGTATCATATCGTCATAGTTAAACATTTTGTTTAACCGTGGACTGATGGACAGTGGACAGTAGTTTTTTAGATTACCCTGTAACCCTTTCTAGCAACATGCATATCAACAACTAGCAGACATACTGGTAAAAAAAAAAAAAAAAAAAGTAAAGCCTGAATTCACTGTATATCGCTTGGGCTAAAAGCGTCTGCCAAAAATGCATGAATGTACGTTTAAATGTAACCGACTCTTGATCATATGTCTTCTGAGATCTCTCTCTTTTTTTTTTTTTTTTTTTTTTTTTTTTTTTGTGAGGCATGGTTCACTTCAGCTAATGCTGCTTGTGAATAGCTCACTGACTGTTTGGGTGTTTATATGAGTTAATTTAGCTCTAAACCACACCTTTATTCTCATTTCATTGATTGGACTCCTGTCTGACTCCAGTCGGCATTTAGGCCTAATCCCATTTCTACACCTTACCGCTATACTTACCCCTAACACTCTGTTTCATGTGATTCTCTTTTGGTTGGAGGAGTAGGTGTAGGCATTGGGTAAAGGGCCAGATAGCCCTTCAAATGAAGATTTTTCAAGATTTTATTTTAAAAGGTTAACACCTCAGCAGCAAATTTTTGTACCTTCTTTTCTTTTGAATTATCCAGTTTCTTAAATGGGTCATATGACATTACTAAAAAGAAAATAATTTTGTGTATTTAGTGTAATGCAATGTGTTTATGTTGTTTAAGGTTCAAAAAACACATTATTTTGCTCATTATGTTGCTCCTCTTTGCCCCACTTATCTGAAATGCGTCATATTTTACAAAGTTAATTGTTCTTAAAAGCGAGGTGTACACTGATTGGCCAGCTATCCAGTGCAACAAACAACAAGTGCTACTCTAGACTGCTTAAAACTAGCATTTGAAACATCAGTAGCAAATTCTTTAAATATGAAAACATACTCACAGGCTGTGGGTCAGAAGCGCCATTGCAAAGTTATCCTTGCAAAGTTGTAAGTTCAAGTTCAAGTCTGCTTTATTGTCAATTTCCACATGTACAGTACATACATACAGAGAATCGAAATTGCATTACTCTCAGATCCCGGTACATACAGATAACATTAACAGTAAAGCCTAAAAAATCTAGATCAAATATAAAATGTAGATACAACTATACAATAATGGAATGTAAAAAAAGCCATATAATAAAATTAAAAATAAAGTTAAATAAAGACGCAAGGCAAATGAAAGATAGAGTTCAAATCAATAATAATAATAATAATACTTTACATTTATATAGCGCTTTTTTTCTAGACACTCAAAGCGCTTTACATAGACAGGGGGTATCTCCTCATCCACCACCAGTGTGCAGCATCCACCTGGATGATGCGACGGCAGCCATATTGCGCCAGAACGCCCACCACACACCAGCTTACTGGTGGAGAAGAGACAGAGTGATGAAGCCAATCAACAGATATGGGGATTGTTAGGAGGCCATGATGGTCAGAGACCAATGGGCGAATTTAGCCAGGATGCCGAGGTCACACCTCTACTCTTTCCGAAAGACATCCTGGGATTTTTAATGACCACAGAGAGTCAGGACCTCGGTTTAACGTCTCATCCGAAGGACGGTGCTTGTTGACAGTATAGTGTCCCCATCACTACACTGGGGCGCTAGGACCCACACAGACCACAGGGTGAGCACCCCCTGCTGGCCTCACTAGCACCTCTTCCAGCAGCAACCTAGTTTTCTCAGGAGGTCTCCCATCCAGGTACTGACCAGGCTCAGCCCTGCTTAGCTTCAGTGGGCAACCGGTCTTGGGCTCCAGGGTGATATGGCTGCCGGCATATAAGTGAACAACAGTGCAGATAAAAGACCAGTCTGCTGGTCCTGGCCTGGAGACTCCGCATGGTAGCAGATGGTAGCTGATGGTAGCAGGCTGAAAAAGCTGTGTGGATCAGAGGCAGCTCGTCAGGATGCTTTCGATGGTGCCTCTGTAGAAGGTGTACATGATGGGGGCCCGGGGCTCTGGCTCTCCTCAGTTTGCGGAGGAAGTAGATACGCTGTTGTGATTTCTTGGCCAGTGCTGCAGTGTTTTCAGTCCAGGAGAGGTCCTCTGTGATGTGCACACCCAGCAACTTGGTGCTGCTCACTCTCTCCACAGTCGTACCGTTGATGGTCAGAGGAACGTGCTGAGTGTGTACTCTCCTGAAGTCTACAACAATCTCCTTTGTCTTCTCCATGTTCAGAGAGAGATTGTTGTCACTGCACCACTTGGCCAGTCGGCTCACCTCACTCCTGTAGTTTGTCTCATCTTTGTTGCTAATGAGACCCACCACAGTCGTGTCATCTGCACACTTAATAAAGAGGTTGGAGTTTTGTGATGGTGTGCAGTCATGGGTCAGCAGAGTGAAGAGGAGGGGGCTCAGCACACATCCTTGGGGGGCCCCAGTGTTCAGTGTGATGGTGCTGGATGTGTTGCTGCCGACCTGTACTGCCTGAGGTCTTCCCATCAGAAAGTCCAACAGCCAGCTGAACAGCGAAGTGTTGAGCCCCAGCTGAATCCGTTTGTAAATGAGCTGTTGAGGGATGATTGTGTCGAATGCTGAACTGAAATCTATGAACAGCATTCTTACATATGAGTCTTTTTTGTCCAGATGTGTAATTGCTGAGTGAAGGGTAGTGGCGATGGGATCATCGGTCGACCGGTTGGACCGATATGCAAACTGGAAGGGGTCCAGGGAGGGGGGGGGGGCAGACTTGATGTGGTGCATGACTAGCCATTCAAAGCACTTTATGAAGATGGGGATAAGTGCAACAGGACGGTAGTCATTGAAGCAGGATGGAGATGGCTTCTTCGGAACTGGAATGATGGTAGTAGTTTTGAAACATGTGGGAACAACAGCCTGACTCAGTGAGATGTTGAAAATGTCTGTGAAGACATCAGTGAGTTCTGCTGCACAGTCTTTCAGTACATGCCCAGGGTTGTTGTCAGGACTCGGAGCTTTGCGTGCATTGATCCTGCTGAAGGATCTCCTCACGCTGTCTGGGGTCAGCGTCATCACCTGGTTGCCGGGAGGAGATGAGGTCTTCTGTGCAGTGGTGCTGTTTTGTTGCTCAAAGTGAGCAAAGAAGGTGTTCAGCTCGTTCAGCAGAGAGATGTTGTTGTCACAGGTCTGTGGTGGGGGCTTGTAGTCCATAATGGTCTGTATCCCCTGCCACGGGCTCCGAGTGTCTCTGCTGTCACTGAATTGATGAGCTATCCTCCTGGAGTGCTGTCTCTTAGCCTCTCTGATGCCACGGGACAGGTTGTCCCTAGCTGTTCTCAGGCCCACCTCATCTCCAGCTCTGAAGGCAGTGTTCCGTGTCTTCAGGAGTCTGTAGACCCTGTCATCCACGGCTTCTGGTTGGCCCGGACAGTGATGGTTTTTGTGACCGTTAACATCATCAATACACTTGTTGATGTAGGCATTGACAGATGGTGGGGATAGATGGCTTGTGTGGGTTAGCCGTTAGCCTAGCCTAGATACCTCCATGCTTACCACTCTTCTGCTTCCTCTCACACCGCTTGTGGCGCCTCCACTGTCGGCGAGATGCAGTAGTGGGGGTCGGTGATGGTGAAGGCCTCTGTAGCAGTCCGAGATCCCGCAGCTGTTCAGCATGCACGGAGTTTAACTGTAAAAATGCGGTTCTGCCGACATCGAGCAGAAACTCGCGACTGTATTTGCGCTTACAGACAGATAGATGCGACGACGTACAAAAACACTGTGACTCACAAGACAAAAAACACGAAAACACTGTTCTGTCGGGACAGAGAGAAGCCGCTGCGTGTGGACGCGCTGCCATCTTGGAACATCTTGCCCCACTTTATAAAAACAACCTTTGTGCACAACCTTCCTAGGTTCAGGAAACAGTCCTTTGTAAAATGTGCTGCATACATCTGAATATTTGGGTTGAACTGTTCTGGCACAGTGTTGTAAATACAACTTAACCACTGATCTCTAGTTGTGTCCTCTTTTGGAAGACCAAACAAAGTAGTTTCGCTTTCACAACGAGACACACAGCGTCTACATGAAATGGTACCAGCGGCAACAGCGAGAAGTTACGCCTTCTTTCTTTGCGTGAACATTTGGGTAACATTATGCAAATCTTCCCACACATTGGTGGGTTAATAGTTGTTAAAAAAATTTTCCCTCAAACTGACAAATGAAAAGCATTTGTGATAAAGCTAGCTGCATCCTGTTAATGATGCTAGTTGTACTCTAAATAAAGTAGCCAAAAAATCTCATGTCAGACAATATTCCTCGTACATACTTTGTGCGTATTAAATGCTTTGTGAATGGCGTGTGTGTGTTTGTTGAATTGGCTGCAGAAAAACACTGGACTGCATGACTACTTTATGTGTCGTACTGCAGGGGGAGCAAGGTTAGCTTGAGCTTCTACACACACAACTGCCAGAAACAGCTAGAGGGTGTTTTTATTCTATGAAACCATACACATGTCCTTAAACTACACGCTTCAGTGTAAAATTAATCAGATATGAATGAAACTTCAAAATGTGTGGCTTTTTCAAGGACAGTATTCACAAGCTTCTCCTTGTTTGTGCTAAAAAGGCGGGAAAAATACCACAGACTTACACCGAATGACCAAAGTCATATCTTGTGTCCAGAATGTCATAGATACTTCAGGGTGGGACTATTTTGATCTAGAACATCCTTAGAACTAGCTTGCTATAGGGCAAACCGCTTACAACATAAATGTGGCATGTTCTGCACTCACGTTCCATAGAAAACAAATTCTTGTTGACTTTGTTTGCGTTTTCACATAAATACACAATTTCCCTCTAAGAGCTGTGGATTATGTGTAGGACAGCACAAGGACATGTGCAAAGCTAAAAACTAATGAAAATCTCGGTCTGTTATATAACACAATCCCCACATCCCAGCATCCTCCATGCTGATAAATAATGCACTACCGTAAACCTACTATCCTTGAACATCTTACAGCTGTTTTGCACACCATTTCTTATACAACATCACAAGCTAATTGTCATCCTTTCAGCATCATAATTTCTATTGTATGTGTTTGTACTGCATCTTTCACCTGGTTGTTTATAATGTCTCTGTGGACCGTGGGCTCAATGCGTGAGAATGATCCAGAATGAATACAATGACAAACCACACAAAACACACGTGCGTGTGCTTGCATCTGTACGCTGTTTGAGGCAGAGAGGCAGAGTAAAACAAAGAGATGGATGGAGACTGAGAGAGCTTGCAATGGGAGGGGGGATGAGTTGGGGGCTCTGATTGGCTAGATTTTTTTTCCTACTGAAAACGTGATCCAGCCTGCAGAGGCACTGCAGCAGAGAGAGGTAGAGAGAGAGAGAAAGAGAGTCTGCAAGGAGGAAGAGTCAAGATACTCACAGAAACAGAGGCAGAACATGCATTCGTGAGTCAGAGAGTGTGTGTGCGGGTGTGTATGAGTGTTTGCTCTCATTGACAGAGAGAGAGAGGGGGGGAAGAAAGGAAATGAGAAATGGTCTCATTGAAATATTGCAAAGAAATAGCAAACGATTGTGAATTCCCAGTAAGAAGAGGACGGACAGAGTGTGGATCCAAGAATCCTCTTACATAAATAACTGGGTGACTGAATGAATGAGTGAGTGAATGACCAAGACCAACACTGGACCAAAAGAGCCCATCGTGGAAAAGAAGAAGAACAGAACGGTGCTTAATGACGCATCTGACATCTCGTCCTCCATCTTTCCCATCCTCCACCCTTCCATCCATCCTCGGAGACAGGCAGGGAAGTCTTTCCTCCATCCTCTCGCATGCAACAGGAGCATCTGCTGTGATGGGCAGCGCTCGGAGGGACGAGTTAGCCTGAGGTTAGCCTGAGACAGCAGCTGAATCACAGGAACTTTGTGTCCGCATATGAGAAAGATAGCAAGATCTCATGAATTAACAACACCACTCATCCAAATCTAGAGACTCGCCACTAAATACAGGTAAGGATGCCTAAAAGGCTGTATTGTTAGTGTTTTATGGTCATTGTGCTCATTTGAGTTTATCTTTGCATGTGCATCTTATCTTAAATGTATTTGTATTTAAATTAAATGTATTGTTTATGTTCATGCAAAATGAGAATGTTTTTCCTTAATCTAATTTCATTCAAAAGATTCCTTTACCTAATCGAACAAAAAAATCAGAAAATGTGTTATTTGTTGTTATAATAATTTAAAAAATATTATTAATAATTAATTTAAAAAACATATATTACTTTTAAATGTGTGATGTATAGATTAGATAAATATATAGTCTAAAATATTTATACAGCACATAAATTATAAATAAATATTTCAATTATATAATATTATGGTGTTTTATTAATGATATACATGTATATATAAGATATATCAAACATATATAATAAATGTTTTTTTTTACATTTATATAAGCAAGCATATATTTGCATGTGGGTCATATGTTTGCATTTCTGGGTCCCACATCATCACGCAAGACTTGCATTTCTGTTCTTGTGTGGCTGTGTTCACCATGTTGTGGAATCGGCCAGGTTGCAGTTGATGATTGCATGTGCACACAAACACAGATTCCATCAATGACTCACATTATCTGAGTGGGCATCTGATCACATGGGACTACTACACACCGACACACATACTAACCCACATGTGTGGTCAGAGAAGACAGAGAAGGACCTGTGCTTGCGAGTGTGTGTGTGTTGCATGCACTAGCGCTGCAGTCAGTGTGCTGCGTATGCCGCTCTGATTGCATAACCGCCGCTGCTGGCGCACCCCTCCCACGACACTGCACTAAAAACTGCTAACACACTCTCAGAATACTAATAAGTGCCGAAAACCTTGACCAAACACCCAGAAGTCCCTGTTTGCTTCCTGTACTGTAGATTCAGCCTCCTGTCACAATGGAGATTCAGCAATCAATACTTCCCATCAATATGTGTCTGTGCACCTGAGGTCATGCCAACATCAGCCCAAAATGACTGTGTACTGATAAATGTTATTGTTAGGCTTGGTGTGAATGAATTCTTCAAAACCCCCTTAAAATCAAATGCTAGACGATGCTTGTTTGAGATAATACGATATAATATTTGAATAAGCAAATTATGATATAAATTCCAGTTGCACTTCATTAATTTTTAAGCTGAAATTGCTATAAGGAATTCCTCAAGAAACAGTTCCAGTCTATCGGCTCCTTACATTACTCTTTCTTATTTTCATCCCATTTAAGATTGCTTCCAAAATATGACAGAAATCCTAGCATTACTTTAGAACAGAAAATAGCATTAAATGCAGATATTAACATTCCTTTACAAGGTTTTGACAAGGGATCATTGGTTCATTGATTATTTTGCGTAGTTGTGTAAAAAATCCATGTTTGTAGTGGTAAAATAAGTTCAGTTCAATGATTAGCAAGCGTTTTGTGATAATTAATAGCTTGTTTATGTCACTCTGCTAATGCTAACCTTTCTAAGCTAATTGGTTGTGTTGTTTTCTCGCAATCGACCAGTTTCTAAAAGTGTCAGTAATGATCTTTGCGATATGTCTTGTGGAAAGGACTAGGTGATCTACGTTAACAGAGGCTAAGGGAACAAACCGTCTCTCTCGTAAATAAACTGTGGGTAAAATGGCTGACGCCTGCTCTGAATGACAGCCACTGAATTATTAAACACTGCTTCCTCCTCACTAAAACAAGCATGACCTGCATTCTCTTCAGCAGATCGGCACACACACAACTGCCATTTCTAACACAAAGAAACACACAAGTGCAAGACTATGATATCCATCCTTCATTTTATCTTCCAGAACATTCTCAAGACTTCATCTGCTCCATCTTGAGCTGATTTTTGCACGATTCATCACAGAATTGTGCTTGTTCTTGTAGGTTTATAATACAGCTAAAAGCCTCCTTTAAATGCCAATCGTGATCTCATTAATATTAGTTAGTAAACTGTGGTTCTAACACATCTGCATTTTAATCTGTACAAAGTCGACAGCATCTAAAATGGTAAACTTTTCAAATAAATTGCTGCATGAATGAAGTAAATCCAAGCATTCATAGGTTTTCAAACAGGTAAATAACCAACACTTCACGATCAGACAAGATTCATAAATCATTACAGCAGATAAGCACATATTCATAGAATCTAATCATCATTGCCAGTAATCTTATTTCTTAGAAAACAGATAAATAAAAACCTAACTAATGTGTGAAGGAAATGGTTTCAGTAAACCATTATGATTAAAAACACAGGTCAAGTATTATAGTGATACATTTAATGATTAGGACCAGATAAATATTTTGTAGATTAATAAACTAAAAATGTTATATTACGTTTCTTTCAGCTCTCAGATTAGCATGCTGGTGGTTCCTGAGATGCCATTGGTGGATTTAGAAAACAATGGTCTCTTCGCTATTTGCTTGGTATATCTTAGTGCAATTGTAAAATAAATACACGAACACATAATATTGCAAATTTCCATAAAATGGTGTTTTATTAAATCATTCAGGTGTAGCAATAGGTCTTTTCTTCTGCATTATGAATCACAACTGATTATAGAAAAATGTAGGGTGGAGTCATCTGATCTATCAGCTGCTGATTGGCTGGAGGCAGATCTCAAGAAAAGAGCACAGGTTTATGAGGATGAAATGATTGAGGAAATTCAGCATATGCTGAATAAGTTATAACATGAGAAATCTAAAATAAATAAATGACAATAAAATCAATAACATGCATTTAGAAAATAGGGTGAATCAACTTTACATATTTAAATCAAATTATTGATAACAATTCCATTTAGATTTAAGTTTTTAAATCACTAAATACTGATACGAAATTTTTCTAGCCGACATGATCAGTAACAAACTTTCAGTAAAAAGCACAGTTCTATTCAACTACATGATGTGGAAATATTTAACATAATTATCATAATTATCCTCTCTCAAATCCATAAATGACATAAAAAATATATCTCGTTGCATTTGTTTCACCTGCATTCTATATTTGTTCAGGTTTGATGGTAATAAGAATGCACATGACTTTATCATTTATATGATTAGTGCTTTCAAAGCAGATTTAGAGAAAATCATAATGTTAATGTTTATAATAGCTTAATGTTTTCATGCCTCGAATTTAGCAGATTAGAGCTGGGCGTTAATATTGTTTACATTTTGCCACAATGTAAACAACAGTCATAGTGTTTATATTTGTTAATTTTATATTGTTGCCATATTTGCTATATAGTAAAATCTGTGGGGATACTGGATAATATTTAATGTATAAATAAACATTAAAAAATGAAAATATTTCATTATTTGAAAAAATAAAACTGTTTAAGACTTTTAGTTTTTATTCTTTGTTTACTGTTGATATTACAGTTCATACACTTCATGTAAAAACCTGAATGAGATCCCCATGTGTGAGACTTCCTGCAGTCGTAAGGGCAGGGCTCAGGACAGGCTTTGTGAGACAGAGGTCAACAGCTGATAGCATCGCTGGCACAGGACATGCTGCCCCTCTTGCTGACAGTCTCACCGCACGCACAGGTGAAATGCATCCAGAGAGAGCGAGACAGAGACAGAGACGGGTGGTGGAGAGAGATGTGCTTGTGGAATGTGCTGGGTGGTACCTGTGTGTATTTTTGTTGTTCATTGTGTGTGTGTGTGTGTGTGTGTGTGTGTATTAGTGGGAGTGAGAGGGATATGAGCACAGGAATGTTCTAGATATTTTGATGACTGTGCATCCATCTGTTTACATGCTTTCTGTGTTTTATATCACAGTTCAGATGGATGATTTTCAGTGTTTTAAAAGTGATTTTCGCTTCTGTAATGTAATTTTATTTTTTATTTTTTTTGTGAGAAAAAAATGATGGCAGGATTTTATCCATCAGGATTTGATTGGATCGTGGAAAGCAGTCATATTGTTTCCCAGAAAGAAGCCAATGCTAGTTCAGTAAAACAATGCTTAAATTGGCTATAATTTTTAATACTATGCAGCAGCCCAAATGATCCCTGTTCACTGATGTTCATTTTATACATTAAAGGGTTAGTTTACCCAAAATTATGTCATTAATGACTCACCCTCACCCTGTACCGAACCGAAAATAAATTTTGGTCCAAAAATAACAAAAATTACGACTTTATTAAGCATTGTCTTCTTGTGAACGCACGCACAACTGACCCGGAAGAGAAGACAATGCTGAATAAAGTCGTAATTTTTGTTATTTTGGACCAAAATGTGTTTTCGATGCTTAAAAAAATTCTAACTGACCCTCTGATGTCACATGGACTACTTTGATGATGTTTTTCTTACCTTTCTGGACATGGACAGTATACCATACACACAGTTTCAATGGAGGGACTGAGAGCTCTTGGACTAAATCTAAAATATCTCAAACTGTGTTCCAAAGATGAACGGAGGAATTACGGGTTTGAGGTATTACACCCCAAAATTCATTCTTTGTTTCTGCATATTAAACTACAATACAAGAATAAATATTATATCCTTGGAAAAATAGGGGAAGTGCAGTTATATGAATGTGTTTTTATGTCATGGTGGTGCCAGAATGTGCTGGAATGTGATGTCTTGACAATGTGATAAGGTTCTGAATGAACTTAAGAATGTTATTGACTCAATGCATTCAGTAACTGAGCCTGTCTTATGAACACATATTCTTGTATTAAGTGTTAAAAAAAAGTTATTATATGGAGCATTTTAATTATTACTGAGTAATATTGACTACACATTATATATATATATGTGGAATAGCAATGAGATTTCAATCATCTATAGTGAGATACCGCAGGAATACAAAATAAGCAACCAAAAAATGTCACAGAAGATGTTAGCATGTACATTTCTCTCCTTATTTAGACAAGACAACTTTTTCGCTGTAGAAAGTAACATTATGGATAGAGGACTCGTATTTTAGCCAGAAGCATTGTTTTAAATTAGGATTTATTTCTCTTTTCTTACAAAAACATTTTCATTTCACTAGACTTTAATTGATGATCTGGAGTGGTGTGGATTATTGTGATATTTTATCAGCTCTCATTCTGACGGCACCCATTCACTGCAGAGCATACATTGCTGAGCAAGTGATGCAATGCTACATTTCTGAGAAAATTTTTGATGATAGGGGCCATAGAGATCATTGAGACCGGCTTACCATGCTTCTGGAAATCTCAGCCCAGCTGATCTCAGTTATTTGCTGTTTCTACCTCATCCTCTCTGGCTCTCTTCATCATGTTTTGTGCTGACAGGATCGAACACACATGATTTCATTAAGCGCAGCAGTGCCGTACAGGGCAGCAGACTGTTGGCCTGCTTTAGTATGTTATCTGCTGTCTGTCTCTCTCATGAGCTTCTTACATAACGGAGGAGCTTGACTTATCAAATATGAAATCCTGTGTGCAATGAGAGACCAACAAACAAACAGATTAATCGATACACAGTGCAAAAAGAACATATGTAGACTGGAGAGCACTACACTCGTGTCACAGTTACAAGATCTTTTTTAATGCTAATGTTGACGTGTTTATTTAATGTCTGATGTAATAATTTCTTAAATATTTTTAATGCGATTTAATATATATATATATATATATATATATATATATATATATATATATATCTATCAAAAGTTTGGGATCAGAGTAAGTTAATGTTTTTAAAGAAGACTCTTTTGCTCATCAAGGCTGCATTTATTTTATCAAAAAATACAGAATAAAGTATTTTTGTGAAATATTATTGCATTTTAAAATCTATTTCAATCTATTTTAAAATATAATTTATTCCTGAGAAGCAAAGCTGAATTTTCTGAAGAATTTTAAAAGAACAGTGTTTATACAAAATATGAATTATGCGTTACAATATAAACTACAATTTAAAGTTTGGGGTCAGTAAATATTTTCTTTCTTTCTTTTCTTTTTTTCTATTAATACATTTATTCAGCAAAGATGTGTTAAATAAAAAGTAATAGTAAATTGAGAAAATATTTCTATTTTGAATGTGCTGTTATTTTGAACGTTTTATTCCTCAAAAAAAAAAAATCTATATTATAATTAAGCAGCACAAAAATATCAACATTGATAACAAATCAGCATTTTATAACTGAAGGAGCTTGTAACATTGAAGTCTAGAGTAATGGCTTGTGAAAACTTTTAAAGTATAATATTTTAAACTATATTAAAATAGGAAACCAATATTATTAATAAAAGTGTAATAATATTACACAATATTACTGCTTTTCGATCAAATAAATTTAACCTTGACGAGCATTAAAGACTCATAAGAGACATATATATATATATATATATATATATATATATATATATATATATATATATAATTTTCCCCCGTATAACTGATAATCTCTAAATAGAAATGTCTGAAGGCTTGAGAATCATTTCACTCATCAAATCTCACGGTTTCCAACGCCCATGCACCAGCTGACTACGCTGATGTCAGAAAGCCTATTCACACCTTTGTGTGTGTGTGTGTGTGTGTGTGTGTGTGTGTGTGTGTGAACCAGTAAGAGCGCGTGGTTATTTTTGGCTCTGCCTCGCAGCTCTGCGGTGCCGTGGCAACTCGAATGAATGTGACTGACAGTTACTGGCTGATCAGTGCTTCTGTGACCTCCAGAAAATGGAGGACGGTTTGATGACACATCCTGTGTTCGCATCCTAATTAAATCATTGCAAGCAACTAAACCAATGAGAGAGCTGGGAAATAGAATAAAGAGAGGTTATGATGACTAGTTATTAGGTCAGAACGTTCACAACAACGTCAAGGAGCTGGTTCAAAACAAGCGTGTTTTCGTGCGCTCGCCTGCACATGTTCCAGAGTGTGTGTGAGTGAAGGTCCACGGCTGTGGGTGGAGAACAGTGTGAATCTTCAGAAATGGATGAATGGGGGAGGAGGAAAGAAGAACACAGATAGTGGAGAGATTCCATAAATAGACAATCTAGCTTACGGCGCATTCACGCCATGCGTGAATCATAGCCGCATTTGATTCCTGTGGTAAATGACTTATTTCTTGACTGCTGAAATACATTCTTAAGGTAAATACATTGTATATGTTCTCAGATATATCTGCAATGCCAGCATTGTCCATTGACATATGATTCAAGATTCAAGATTCTCATTCGTCACATACAAAATTATATTTAGCATATATAACCAGCAGTGAAATGTGAGTCAGGTCCGCTCCATGGACAGTGCAATTATTAAAGAAAACAACACAGATGAAAATATACATAAATATAGCTATGTAAGAATGAAATAAAAGTAAACAATAAAAATATAAGAATAAAATATAAAAAAGATGTATATTGTAGAATTAAATACAGAACGCAAAATAATGTGCATGAATGTAAACTGTAGTCTTAAATATTAAGATATACAGGGATATACAATGTGCATATGTGCATTATACTGTAATCGTAAATATTAAGATACACAGGAATGTACAAGAGGCAAATGTGCAAACAGGGTGACACTGTCAGTGTGATAAAGTGAACATTAAGTGGAGGCATGGGGATGTTAAGAGGCTGGTTTAGAGTTTAGGAGCATGATGGCCTGGGGGAAGAAACTCCTCCTGAAATTCTCGGTTTTTGCCATCAGGCTACAGAAGCGCTTACCAGATGGCAGCAAAGTGAAAAGATGGTTACTGGGGTGGGTGGAGTCTTTGATGATTTTAGCAGCTCTACTTCTGCAGCGTTTGAGGTAGACAACCGTGAGAATAATTGTAAATTAAAGTCCAATTTATCCACTTAGACTTGAAAACAAAATACTGGACATTATACTAATTCCTCTATTGTCTTAAAAAACATTGAAGAAAAAATAAAGCCCATTATGGTCACGTTAATGCAGCAACAGAATATGGTTGTCGGATCTGTATTCATGTGATTAATACAGTTAAGTTCACACTCACAGTTCATGTTTGGGAGTGACAACCGAACTTACATGCACCTGCGTTTTCTGCAAACCTCTTCTGTCAGACTGAAATGCTTCACTCTCCACTCGGCTATAAAGCTGCTGTCAGGTGAATGCACCATCAACTGAACATCAACTGTCATAAGAATTTCCCATGTTGTTGAAGTCGCCATCTTTGATATTTACTTTAGTCCCTCACTGTTACAGTCGATATCTATGACTAGTGTGAGAATAGATATGGCCTCTTGTTCATACAGACAGTAAGACTCGATAAGTACATGTGGTTGTCACCAACAGTGTGAGTAAGAGTGTACTGTATGAAAATAACATGGTAAATGTATAGCAGCAGCTAGGTAACTGCCTTGAATAAGTCATCCAAAAAAATTAAAATTGTAATTATGTCATTACTCACTCTCATGTCTTTCCAAACATGTAAGATACAAAGCAGGGACCAATTTTCAGGTTATTATTACTTAAATTTGTTTTGTTCCTTTAACAGTGCTCTCATATAGGTCTAGCTTCAGAAGGCTTGGAAAATAATGCATACTCTATATGGACTACTTTGTTTTATTATCCGTGTTGATGTCACGAGTACCATTAGTTTTTATATAATCTCACCGCAGGCTTTCATTAATTTCAGAGTTTCCAATGTGTAATTACAAGTCCAAAGACTGTTTTTACTAACCAGAATCTGGTCATTATGGTAATTCCAACATGAATGTACCATTCCTCTTCGACTCTGCAAGCGAGCAGAGCACTGTGATGCGACAAAACTAGATGCTCCTGTGATATTCATTAAAGTGCTGTCACGCGTCTGCAGTGTAAGCAGCTTTGTTAATTATAATGGAAGCGTTCTATTTTATCACATAAGATCACAAGCACAGTGTGGAGGTTGAGTAAAAGGACCCATGTTCTCTCTCTACCTTTTTCTGCTGCATGTAGGTCAGCTTCCTCTTTCTCTGCTTCTCTCTCTCTCCCTCTCATTTTTTCTCTCTAGTACATTCTCTATCATCACATCTTGCATAGCGTGCAGAGAACTATTACAGCTATGTCAGTGTGATCACCACTGTTAATAAAGCTCACACACAATCACAAACCACATCTAACCACATTTTTATCTCAGATAACTCTGTTTTAAAACTGTCACATCATTTCACATGCCCATCTAACCAAAAATGACTTACTGAAACAAAACTGAAAAAGATTCTGATCCTGGATGCTTATTGGTCAATATACTATAGCATACGCTTCATTAGTGTTTTTAATAGTATTCTACAATACTTTTATAAAAAACAGTGTGATACTCAAACCATGCTATTGTACATTGTGAGTACAGTGTCAAGAAAAAAAGAGGTTGTGCGTCATGCCTTACATCTTCCTTTTAGCTGTTGACAATATATTCCCAAATATATCACAATACTACTCACGCTGTATCATTCTGGATAAGAATGTCTACAAAATATCTTAAACGTAAATATAGCACGAGCTCATTCAACATGAAACCAACATGAACAAGTCAACATGAAATCAGACCATGCATATTACAGTATATTGGTAGGCTATGCATGTATTATTTTAAAGAAAAACAGTGTTTCTCTTCATAATCTTTATTTTGGTAAGCCACGCCCACTTTTTAGCTTCCAAACAATTTATGCGAAATAAAATCAAGTCCAGTCTTAATTTTTTCTTGTTGACTACCCTGTTTCACTGAAATATACCAAATTATGAAAGTAAAATAGGTTGCGAAAAGTATTTCACAACTGACTTCAAATAAGCACTGGCAGCCATTTTAGAGTTGCTGGCTTCTGTTGAGATGTGTTGTGTTGTAATACATGTATAGGGTCATAGCAGAAGTACAGATTGTTCTGTGGTCAGGTCCTCAGCCTCTTCCTCCACAGTGCCCATGCCCCACAGGGCCGCAGATGGCAGCTGGCAGATAGAGCAAGACAGTTTTTTAGACTGGCAAAGATCCTGCAGGGTTCCAGATTTCTGCTGTGAATGGACATGTTGCGCAGATAAGTCTTTTGCACAAAATCAGCTCTTAAAGTTTCTTCATCAGATTTTCCCCATTGCTGTGTTTTTAGCTCTAGATGACAGGACACTTTTTAGACACCGTTCCCAAGAGTGCAGGCAAATGGCCTGGAAAAGGCTGAGCTGTGTCCTTGCATTAGCATCATCTGAATTGTTTTATTTTTTCCCCTCCAGGAACAGAAACAGCACTACCTATGAGTCTGCATATCTGCACCACTTTGGGAAAAGTGCTGGAAGCAAGGAAGGTCTGGCAAGACTCCTGAGACACTCTCGGACCTGTCACGTCACCAAAGAGTGGACGCACAATCTGTCAAGCTCAACGCAGACCCTTAAGGATTTCTGATCTTTTAAGGACTGGGAGAACACCTTCCAGATCTTTCCAATGCCACATGAGCACCTCCCTGAAAAGCTTATCAGAACAAAGGTCAGGGAAGTGTAAGCATAGCCAATCACAAGGGGAAGCAAAAACAAGGCAGTGTCATACCACAACGGGGACCTGAAACAGGAAGAAGGTTGTGACATTAGTTGCATCAGTTCCCTTCTGAAACTCATAAGGCAATCTATGAGAAACTCTACGGACATTTGGTTAACAACAGTATTAAGCTAAACAGTATTTCTTAGTAAGATCCTAAGATTCTCTTCAAGGTACTCTGTATTTAAGTCCTTACTGTATTTATGTCACAATTGCCAACATATCTTCTGATATTAAGTGTGATGCACTTTGTAGTGTTCAGCAAATTCATTTATATGTAATAATATCACTGAATATCCAGTTATATCGAATTAACAACTCTCAGTGGTGCAATATCAGTGAACAGGGTGTAAGTTGTTGCCTCAAGACTTTTATAACCACTTGAACCACAAACTGCAACTTGTTGTGACCTCTGAAGCAAGACATAGTCCTCTATTGTCCTTCAGGGCTTTTTATACTGTGCACTGGCTGGAAGTCGTTGTCCATCTGTGCCACATAAAGACTCAGGGTGACACAGCCCGTGACCAAGAAGGGACTTTGAGACAACAATGGACAAACCCATCCGTCCTCACGTTCCCTGCAATGGCTGAGTGTCCTCCCCCAGTGCACTGAAGACATTCTTCCCAGGACTGTACGCTACACCAAGTTCCTCTAGCCAAGAACACTGAGCCTAGGAGTGAATGTCCTGCCTGCGGCGCCAACCTGTGACCATCCCCATGGACACTGTCAAGATTATCCAATCAGAGAAGTTCCCTTGTGAGTGTCCAGTCCCCATGACCCAGCCTCGCTTCGCCCCACCTCCCCGCGTCGCTTGGGATGGAGGAGGTGAGGGGGAGGTGATCGTCAACCGAGCATGTGGTGACCTGTCCATGGAGGTCAACGGCAACACCGTGGTTCCACCCAGACCCCTAGTGTCTCCTCCTGCCCCCATCCTCCGGCGGGAAGCAAGTTATCTTGCCCAGCGCAAGACCAGCACATCCGACATCTGCTACCACCAGTTCCACTACAAGATGGACAATGTCATCGTCAACCAGTACGTGCTCCGCTCTTCCTCCACCTCTTCCTCCTCATCCTCCACCTCCTCAGGCCCAGTGATGCCGTGTGAACCGCTGGACTGCCCCACCTGTGGACACACCTACAACTTTGCCGGCAAGCGCCCACGCATCCTGTCCTGTTTGCACTCGGTGTGTGAAGAGTGCCTACAGATCTTATATGAGTCCTGTCCTAAGTACAAGTTCATCTCCTGCCCCACTTGCCGCCGTGAGACCGTGCTCTTCACCGACTACGGGTTAGCCGCGCTGGCAATCAACACCAGCATCCTCAGCCGGCTGCCACCTGACCCAGCGGGGACAGTGCAGTGGGGCAGCGACGGGGACCGCAGCTGCTATCAGACAGTGCGCCAATACTGTCAGTCAGCTTGCACTTGCCAAATTGCCAACCCTCTTTCCTCCTGTGGCATCATGTAGAACGGAGAGGGTGAATGACCAGCACAACTCATCCCAAAATCTATTCCACCATCTAAAAAAACCTTGAGTCACACACATTCACCTTCTCCGAAGTGTCACAGATGAATCTGTATATTTAATAGCAAAGGATGCTATGCAGACTTGAAGTGAAAAGGACACTTGTGTGCAAAGACAGAAATATGAAATATCAGAGTAAATGTATTTTATGTATGATCGGATTTCCCTATAGCCCTCGATCTCTTGTTTGGATGTGTTCGTCATTGACATCTCTTTACATGGGAATGCCAAGGGAAGTTTATCTCCCCCTATCCTGGGTATAATAAAGACCAATAAAGAATTTAAAAGTCAAACTGTTTGTTTGGTCTAAACTTTCACTTGTTAAGTTACGTAGTGTTTGTGATTAGGCTTTTCTGTTAATATCTGCAAAATTTAGGGTGTATTCACACCTGTCTTGTTTGGTTCTATTGAATCAAACTCAAGTTTGTTTCCCCCCTTGGTTCGGATCTTTTGGGCTGGTGTGAATACAGCAATCGCACTCGGGTGCGGACCAAACAACCATACCGAGGCCCAGCTGAAGAGGCGGTCCCGGCCCCGTTCAAAACAAACTCTGGTACGGTTGAATGGATGAATCAATGAATGGATGACCTTAAGCACATGTCTGGTTTTGTTCACAATTTATGGTTCACTTGCACAAAGGACAATGTGTAAACGAACCACACCAAACAATAAAAATCAACATTGTATTTGGTCCGGACCAAAGCAAGGGAACTAGTGGATTTTCCTGTTAGTCATACATCAATTACTGTTTGTAGCCTTTCTAATAATTGTGCATAAATTCATTGTGTGCAAAATGTTGTTATTTTGTACCGTGCAAAACTTAAAATCCATATCTTTCTTTTTAAGAATGCAAAACATCAGATTCTGCTAAAGGGATGTGAATATGTATGAGTATGTAAACTTACAAAGAATGTGGTGTATATATATTTTATTATATTAAACAATTTGTTATGAAATCACCTAACTATTACAAAATAAGGAATTCTTTTAGCAGCAAAGGTTTACAGACAGAGATCATGATAAAAGAGAAAATAACTATCATACAATGAATGGATCTGGTAATGAAAACTTGACACTGACAGTAATTTACATTGCAAATACAATACAATATTAACAAATACAGTGCATAAAGTTCACTGCCCAAAACAAAGTATCCATTAAGTACATAAAGACTTTTAGTACTACTCAGTACTTTATTTAAGTGAGCCTTAAATACTTGATTAAACAAGCTATACATACAAAAGTGCTATAATACCAAGGTAAATGGGAGGTGTGCATATGCCACCATTACAAGGCATCAATGTGGCATTAATGTTAGAGACGGGTCGTTATACTTCTGTTCCTACTGAAAAAGCTTGGTGTTCTTGTTTTCCTCTCAGGCTGAAAGCTTTAAATAAAAGTACATTTATTAAGATCGACGAATGCTATTTTATTGATGATACATACTGTAATTGTTAAAATAGTAATTACTTAAAATAATGTCAAGCTAAAGAAAATAATTTACCTTTTGCTTTCTCTGTCAGACTGTTGCGTTTCCTGCCTTCTAAAGGATGTGAATTTAAGTTTTTGGATTCTACTCCGCTTTTTGTGCTCCTTTGCTGGTGGCTGGTTCAACAAATAGAGGAACAGTCCTATTATAATAACTCGTAACATCCACATTCCATAGTTCACCCAAAAATGAAACGCAGTCATTTACTCAACCTCGTGCTGTTCCAAAACAAGTTTTATTTTTGCAGGGCACAAAAGGAAAAGACTAGTAAAATGTCTAAAACCAGGGCCTCATAAAAGTACATATGACTTAATGACTTTATAAGTCTTCTGAAGCACTGCAATAGATTTCTGTGATAAACAGACTGCAACAGACGTTTTTAGTCACTAAAAATAGTTATGCTCAAAATTCACTTTCATTGTATGAAAAGCAACTTGGACAGTCTGTTATTACTCATTTTGTGTTCAAAAGAATTAAAAAAAAAAGAACAGCAGATTTCGAAAGATGTCAGGGTGAGTAAATGATGAATTTTTGGCACTCACTGTTTACTTACAGGATCTTTACCATCAGGTTCCTCGACTAAGACTTCTGCAATAGGTTCATCTTGAACAAACCCTGCTCTTCCTGTAGGATCGACATCTATTTTTAACAGGCATCCACCAAACCCAGAATGTTTCATTTTTTTAAAAAAATTAGGGATTTGAACTTGCACTGAGTTCATCTGTCAAGAAGACTCACTGTGACGGTCTGCAGCTGCCTGAGTGCCAGAGACTGAACTTTGAAGAGACACAATGGGTTCTTGGGGGTGAGTCGATACACTGGCTGGATCTTTATGACCCAGAATCTGTAAACCTTGCTTGGTAGGATAGCTTATTTCCTCCTCATGTAAGCTTCCACACTGAAAACACTAGTTAGAAGAGTTAATGTGCTTGAAATATGAGGTTTCAGGTTACAGGAAACAATAAGAAATCATTTTGACACACGACACTGCTTTTGGAAAACTGACATAAAGCAAGACAGAACTGGAAAGTCTTGATTATAAGACCTAAAAAAAGTAACCTTTGTGAGATATATATCAGTGACTAACCTCCATTTCAGCATGCTGACTCTTCAGGTTCTCCACCTCTTTCTGCAGGCTGTAGTTTTGCTGCTGTAGCATTGCAATGTTCTCCAGCATCTTGCACACCTGCTCCAGGTACAGCAACCCTGGAGACAGCTTGTCCAGCCTGTATTGATCACTGTCCACAAGCTGCTGAGACAGAGAAATCAAGACCCGTATTCATTAAGATTCCCAGTGCTGGGAACAGTAAAGCTTTTATTATCTAATTTGGTGGGGTATAACAGGCAAAAGCTAATCAGTTTGAACTATATAAGATGTAAAACTTGATCTCTGTTATAGATTTCTCTGTTTTTAGTGCCAAATAGATTATGGGCGTTTTTTTCTGAGTTGCTTTGAACAACTGAAAATCTCAGCACATAGGGAAGCTGAGCTTCTGACGAAGTGAATGCAAATAAATAATGTTAAAGATTAAGTGTGTAATTTCTGTACTATTAGCATAACCAAACAGACTGACAAAACAATGACTGACTGTTTTAAATAAGTTTTCCTGAACACTCCCCCTTTCAGCTATTGGTTGATCAAACAGATAGTTCCACCCCCAAACTGATACGACTGACTTAATAGAAGCTCCTGCTCAGAGTAATGTTTTGACAGCACCACGATGTTGGCCCTTTACAGGGAAGTCAACTGACATGTTATTAAAAATGTTGTATAAAAAATATATAAGAGTTATTAAAAAAATATATTTATACAAAAAAATATATTTAAAAAAAAAATATATATATATAATATATTTATATTATAAAAAATTATAACATTTATCCTGAGAAACCACTTCAGAATTTCTGTTAATATCTACATTATTTATAGAGCTGACCATTTGTCTGAATGCTTTCCAGAGTTTATACAGTGATCACTTCACTCAAAAATATTTAGGCCTAAATTAAAAAAATTTAATGTATTTGAAGCACAATAATAATAAAAAAAAAGTTTACAAAGTGTTAACCTTAACCAACAAGCAATGTTATGCATATTTGTAAGATTACAAACAGGTAAGATTTCTGCACTAAAAAACATCATGGCATAGTTTATTATAAACTATTTAAAACTATTTAATTTAATTTAAATGTTTTCAAAATACAGGTATTCAAATGAGCATAAATGTGTTCATTGTGAAAAGCAGTATCCAGTAAGTTAAGAACAAATTTGATTTATTGATAAATATAGAAAGATGCTTAAAGTGTATTTAAAACACATTCAGTTGGTTACACTATACTTTACAGTATGTGTACTTGTATAAGGGAAATACATGGGTTAAGTTTAGGTTCACGGATAATAACCCAGTTTTTGTACTTGCTAAATAAGCACATACATTGTACATGCAGACTGGATAACTGTACACAGTAAGTACTACCACGCAGTTTATTAGTATGATAACATAAATATTAGCTACTTCATTAATGTATGACTGACTGATATGCATCACAATAAGTTATTTATGTAAAAAATGTGTAACCTAAATATAAACAATTAAAATACATCAATCTAAAATGTAAGTCTTAATATAAATATAAAATCTTATTGACAGTTTCCTTATGTGACAACAAGCCCCACAAGACTCCCCTGTTTCAAAAAAAATACAACAACTAGACTATAAACACTCTCTGGTGACACACACACACACACACACACACACACACACACACACACACACACACACAAATGACATTTGATATTTCCTTATTAGAAGGACATTTTTGTTTTGGTTACAGTTCTTTAAAGCTATCTTTCCTCATGAGTCGAAGTAATAGCGTTCGAAAAAGTCCAGCACAGATCTCTATCATCAGTGGCATTCATTCCTCAACACCCACACATTCATTTCAGCCTGATGGCACCATTCCAGTCATTCCTCTCTCACCTGAACCGACCGGGTCCACAGTCTTAGAACGATTGTTTAGCAACTCATAACACAGATCCAGTCCAGAGT
Organism: Carassius gibelio; assembly: GCF_023724105.1. Taxonomy (NCBI): domain Eukaryota; kingdom Metazoa; phylum Chordata; class Actinopteri; order Cypriniformes; family Cyprinidae; genus Carassius; species Carassius gibelio. The sequence goes on along the minus strand of NC_068405.1, from coordinate 9,626,431 downwards.
CCATTAAAAGGATGTCTAGACTGTGCATGTGCATTGTGTGTGTTCAAGAAAGAATCAAACGCGTGTTTCAGTGGGGTTAAATATGTAGGGGATAACCTGCTCATTGTGTACCTGAGTTAGTCATAAAAGAAAGACTGCTTGTAATTTCTTGTTCTCTTGATGAAGACTCACATGATGCAGGTCAAAGTGCATTTAGCGCAATATGCCTTTGACCTTGACCATGTCATGTGATGTTACTATTGAGATTATCATATAAAAATATAGGAATTTTCATTTTAAAACTTAAATTAAAGAAATTCACAAACGCAACCTTATGTTAGGTGTTTTTGCATTTGCATTGTTTCCCCCGAGACATGCAAAGTTACAAAAAGCCTGTAATGCATATGACAAAAATGTGTGCAAATTCCAGGTAAGTCATTTTGAAGTGTGAGGAGCGTGTGGAGTGTTCAATGTTAAGTGTGAGACATGACAAATGAGCTCTATACTGTATGTCACGTACTTGTCAAGTGCATCTGAGGCAGTGCACAATGAGGTAACGAAACACGTGTTCACTGATGGAACAGCATGATTGCATTAATCATAAAAGTATATTATTTTATAACAAATAAAGAGATACTATAACCCCATATACCCTGTTGTTCCCTAGCAAAGGAGTTTCTATGTAAAATAAACACAAGCAAATAAAATAAAATTCAAAAACATTTATAAAACATATTTAAAAGCAACAAATGTTGCAAAAAGTGTACAAAAAGAAAAAAAAAATAGCATAGTAAAAAAAAAAGAAAAACTTTTAAACTTTTAAAAATAGAACAAATCATAAAACCGATACAACTAAAACCTATATACATATCAAGCAACACAATATGATTAAAAAAATGTTTCTTTAACCTATATTTTAATATATGATTCTGTGAGCTGTTTGAAAACAGACATGTTTAAAGGAAGTACAGTAGATGTTGACTTCTCACCTCAAACGTTCTGTGCACTGGTTGGCCATGTCGGTGTAATTTTAGGCGTTTTCTGTACAGTGCTGCTTTCTTGGGATCTGATGGTTGTGAATGAGTTCTTCTTGGATAAGCGAACCGATGATGTGGCCTGGAGCTGTTTGAGTGAAGTCTGGTTGGGAAAGAGGCCGTGTTAGAGCAATACCATGGCCCAGCGGTCCCCCTTTTCATCTGATGTGGCCGTCTTCTCCATGAGGGCGATTCTGTCCTTCTCAAAGCTTGCTCCACCAGCAGACATTTCGTTTTTCGAACCACAGAGCTGAGATCGACACTTGAGGACGAGGAGGAGCAAATAGAAGGAGACGGGGATGAAGGTCGAACCTCATCCTCTGTAGAGCCAAAAACTGGCTGTGATTCCTCAGACATCAATGTACTACACTGGTGAGAATGACAGGGACTGGTTGTACTAACCGTCTCAAATCCAGAGTCCTCAGATTCGGATTTTATATTGGATAGTGGGACGTAGTCCCTAGAAATGGAATCTAATCTATCCACATCAGGTCCAGGCTGTAAGTATAAATCCTGGTGGCCTTCGGTCGCCCAACTCTCCAGGAGGTTCCCAAAATTCCTATATAGGTTCATTGATAATCTTGTCCAGTGCTCTGTTTCTTTCAGTAGTCAATTAGAACACTTGAAACTCTTCAAAGCACCTTGATTTTCTCACAACTGACTAGAAACCTGCAGGTCGATTTGTCACGTTGAGCTAAAAACACCTTTCTGGGGCCGCCCACATTCCGACATATGCTTCTCAATCAGCCTCTGACAAATGCTCCACTTCCAGTGCCGTTCCTAAAATCCTGAGCTCATGTTCGTGGCGGATCTGTCAAGACATGTTGTGAGCATGATGAAACTTTCACAAAGCCCTTAAACAAAGTAACAGAATCTGTTGGTACTGTATGTATCCTGAGAGGAAAGTACATACAGTCTTCAATGTATTGAAAAGATAACCACCATGGACAAGTCCGTTCAATAATCCAATGACCAAATTGTCCACCCCAGTATTTTATATTCTTGTTTCTGCTCTGCTGCATTACACCACTTTGTTTGTAGGATGACAAAAGGTTTTTAAAGTACATTTTAAAGAGTGGTCTTCCTTAAAAATGTCAAAATGATTGAGATGGCCAATCAAATCAAAGACATGGATTCCAGTGAAAATGAGAGCAAGGTAAGAAGTATGTAGCAGTATGTGTTTTAAATAGAAATGTTAAGTAGTTGCAGTAATGCAAACTTGACTTTTTTATGTGAAATTTAGCTGTTTTGAATTCGAAAACATGGGTCTTTTAAGTGATGCATGTAATTCATACCTGAAAAAACAATAATAGAGCTATTTTTGACATATTCAACAAAAATGGGTTTGGTCCACCACATTAATGTTTAAGACATGGTTACAGCATACATGCATGAGAGAAATGAATAAAGTGATCCATTTGTAACAACTTAACATAAGTGCTGTTCACTCGGCATCCGTCTGTACTGGTTGCCAACAGAACCAACTCAAGCTTGAGGAAATGTCATTTTTCTCGTGAATAATGCACTGAAACTAGGACCGTAGAGTGTCATTCAGTTCACAGCTATGCAGGATCTGCCGGTATGAGCAACGCAGAGGAATACACATTCCTGTCTATTGATAACATCAGCATGCCTCGTGTAGGAAAAATGAAAATATGCAACATCAAAGAACAAAATGCAAACCACAAATCAAACTGTTAAACAATAATTATGATACATGCGAGGTGCACTCCTATGAAGATAGTTCAGCAGTGCGATACGGTTTATGGTATTATGACAATAATTTGTGTTATTATGTTTATTACATTATTGCATTATGATACTATTATTGCATATAATAAAGTTGTGCCTAAATTAAAGTTATTTATGTCCTCACATGTCAATGCGCCCAGAAGACACTGGTCACAGCAAGGTCAATGCATTTCTTGTGTGGGGTCCTCTCTCTTGACCTCCCAAGGCCTTCTGCAATAGTGACCACACCTGGAAATAAAAATATAGTCTATATGACTCCTTCATTCGGGAAGTCGTGGCCTAATGGTTAGAGGGTTGGACTCCCAATCAAAGGGTTGTGGGTTCTAGTCTCGGGCCGGACGGAATTGTGGGTGGGGGGAGTGCATGTACAGTTCTCTCTCCACCTTCAATACCACGACTTAGGTGCCCTTGAGCAAGGCATCGAACCCCTAACTGCTCCCCGGGCGCCGCAGCATAAATGGCTGCCCACTGCTCCGGGTGTGTGTTCACAGTGTGTGTGTGTGTGTGTGTGTGTGTGTGTGTGTGTTCACTGCTCTGTGTGTGTGCATTTCGGATGGGTTAAATGCAGAGCACAAATTCTGAGTATGGGTCACCATACTTGGCTGAATGTCACTTCACTTTCACTTTCACTATATTTCAAGCTTCTCAAGCCACAGCTGAGGAATAGACCTTTTCTGTTGCACAATTTACCATGCTTTTTATCAGTGGCCTAAGTTAAATTATTTTTTTTTATAAAATTATAAAGTTTAAGTGTACACGTTTAGTAATCCTTGAAATAACAAAATACTTTGAATCCAACTGGACTTTCTAGAATTTATAGATGAGTCAACATGGTAAAATTGTGTTTTGTGATGGACACTTTTTCTGATACTAAGCGCGACCACAAAATGGAAACTGGATGGTTTTTCAATTGAAATACACATGTGCAATAATATTTGAATGCAATTGCAACATATAAGGTACTTATAAAAAGTATTTTGTAATCTACTGTCAGAATTAATTCATTTGGATCAAGGAAAATGAGTGTAGGCCTATGTAAACATTCACATGAAACCAGGGGTGTCCCTATGGGCTCTGGGTCCCCTAAAGTGAATATTTACTTGTGCCCCCCACATTCGCATTTCGCCCCACCTCTCCCAGTCGGGCTCTTGGAATTTTCCTAACCTTCCCCCGTTACATCCCCTGCATGGAACATGCTGAAAATGATTATTCTGGTAAGCACTCACTGACGCAATGATATTGTTGCAGCAGTTTATGTGTGTGTTAGTTTAAATATTTAATTGTGGCCTATAGAAAAGAACTTGAAGATTCTTCAAAAATCACCTTTTGTGTTTTGACAAAACTAACAACATATTGCAGTTAACTGGAACATTATGGGTTGCTTATGTTTAATTAACTCTTGTTGGTTGTCAGTAAAATAGGCTAGGTTTGGTCCTCTTTCTTCATTTAAAATATTTTATGTACGGATAATAACCCCCCCCCCCCCCCCCCCTTTTTTTTTTTTTTTTTTTTTTTTAAATACATATATGGGTGCATTTCTCCTATTACCCACAAGAGGCTGCAGCATCACAAGTAACTGACTTGTCATGTAACGTTATCTTTGCCAGGTAAGTACCAGCCAAATAAAACGAGCCCATGCAAATGTCAACCTGACCAACATTGATTTACCTGACCGCTGAAAGAGATTATATTTAAAAGATTTAATGGACTCAGAGTATAAATGAATTTATTATCTTTTCGTTGATGAATTAGTTATTTTGTTTCATTTAATTGAGGTGGAGGCTGCACACTTCTGAGTTCTTCTTCAGGGTGACTGGAGGACTCCGAGCGTGACGTTACGCTCTCTGACTGAATAATGGCACGCGGACGCTGATCTCCTAGCAACCGTTAAACAACAATCAAAACTGCTGCGGGTTTGAAAATATGGAGCAGTTTCCACCTAAATTTAGTAAAGTGTTGGTGACACCTGACCCACAGTACATCCCAGGGTGAGTTCTCAGTTATTTTTCTGTATTATTATTAAATTATTTGCTTTGTATTTTGTTTCATAAATTAGATGTTTCGTATTTTATTTTTGAATTTGAAAAAGTACCAATATCTTTATTTTGAATGATAATTGATAGTTTATAGGCGTTTATGTTGAAATAAACTAAAGCTTAAAAAAATATTTTCTATATGTAACTTAAAACGAGCTTGTGTTTTGCCAGCTGTCATAGTAACTTACTGCAAGGTGTATACATTACCTGTCTGTCTAAATCAGAGCTGGCCAAAGGTTTACTACGAAGGGACAAAACCCAAACTAGATTGAGGGCTGTGGGTTGAAAATTACTGCAATTAATGTTTTTTTATTCAAAATCAATTATTTTAAATATTATTTTTAAATAAAAACATTTTTAATATACATTTCTTTTTTAAATGAATATATATCTATATATATATATATATATATATATATATGTGTGTGTGTGTGTGTGTGTGTGTGTGTGTGTGTGTGTGTGTGTGTGCTTGCTTTGAGCATTTCTGGTCTAAATTAATTAATGAATCCGTCAGTGAATCAATCAATATCATTGGAAATGTCTCTTCTTCAACTTCTTCACTAACTTTTAACTTAGGTACCCAAATTATTTCAATCTCCAGCATTCATTTAGCATTTTTACCAAATGCACATTTAATGTATTGGTTTAATAATATAATGTATAATATAATATATAAATACGCCTTTAAATGGACACTCACACCAACACGAAAATTCTCTCATTTAGCCTCAAGCTATCCCAGATGTGTATGATTTTTTTCTTTCAGATGAACGCAAATAAAGATTTTTAGAATAGTAATCCATCTCTGTGCAATCCATATAATGCAAGTTTATGGGACCTGCAAAGCTGATGCATCATGTATCTCTACAGTGAAGTAATGACTTGAGAAGTGACATGAGTCCTTTTACATCAGACTTCACTATGTGATGGTGAAGCAAGAACAACTGGCCATAGTTAAAAAAAAAATAATAATAATAAAAAAAATTTTTTTTCTTACAAACATCTATTGTTTTGCTTCAGAAAACAGAATCAGTCGTTTGAAATAGCTTTTATAAAGCATCACCTTTAGATGTTTGTATACATTTAATTATTTGGACATAATAAATAATAATATAATCATTCTTCCAAACATCGCTTAGGTATGCAGGCTACTGTCCTCAGCTGAAGTATCACATGGGCCAGACATATGGTCAGTTAACAGCAAAGCTCCTGTCTTCCCCGGAGGTGTCTCACTCACAGAGGCTTGTGCTCCATACCGGGCGTTTCCCATCCACAGAGGACGACTCAGAACCCCGCGATGAAATCTGGAGAAGCCGACATGGAGGCAGAAGGAACCTGGAAAAAATGATTCCGGGATACACAGGTAACAGTTTGGGGGTTTGCAATACTTGGTGTCTAGCTTGCAAAACTGTAAACATGCATTAAATCTCGCTCTTGTGCTCCAAGGTTTTGTTCCATTGCGTCAAAACTACTTCTGCAAAACATATGCAGAAACCTGTCGAGATGCACTATCAGAGTTCAGCCAGGAACAAGAAAAAAGACTGCGTGAAGCTTCTGCTGACCTGTCTTTTACTGTCAACGACAGCTTCCCAGACTTCAAAGTAAGTTGTCACAGTCGGATTGCTTCTCTTTCACAGCTCCCCAGTGTAGGGTCACCCTGTTTAATTATACATGCTAAATATCAGGTATCAAAGCAGATCGAGTGTCACATGCCCAGTAAATGAGAAGAAGTACTGTTCCTAAACATGCTCTTCAATCAGGACAGAGCATGATTTCAGGCAATTATCACTTCATTGTGTTGAAACAAGCTGTGAAAGTTCCCTGATTCAAAGACACTGTTATTTTATGGCTATAATCATATGCTAATTTTTTCAACTTCTTTATAAGAAGATATTATACTTAATCTAGTGGTTGTCCTTTGTTGCAGCCTAAAAGATTGAACAGTCCTCTTACAGCCATATCTAAAGATCCTGCCCCCTACAAGGCCCCTCACCCCTGGAAACCACCAGGCTCCCCATACATCATGGAGGAAAGCAGCCCACATAAGTATTTCATCTCAGGTTAGCCAGAGTTAGGAGTCAGAGAGTTTTTTAAATGTAAAGAATGTGCTTATACAGTAGCTCTGAATTTTGTGCCAATTTGTAATTTTTTTAACCATTTTGATAGGTTTTACTGGCTACGTTCCCAAAGCCCGGTTCCTCTTTGGTGCTGGATATCCCATCATCACCAACAAGGCACTGATCCAGTTTGGCAATGAGATGAAGGCATGTCGGACCTCCTTCGACTTGCAAAGGAAGGATTCCACCAGCTTGCCTCTGATATCCACAATATACCCCTCTAAAACAGGGATCTTACCCTCTTACATGGGGCACGTACCAGGTATGTAAAAATGGTAATTATGTTCCTTTGAAGAAAGTATGCTATCATTTATATTAATAAAGCAATGTAATTGTCAACAGGTTACAGATTTCAATATGGCCATACATTTGGGCAGCTCACCCATGATGCTTTGGGTCACATTGGTACAAAGAGGAAGAACACAGAGGAAAATAGACTGGAGTAAAGACCCAAACAGTGCAAGTGAAGCAGTTATCACACATAACCCATCTTAGAGCAATTAAAGTCATTTTGGTCATCTAACAAGCAACATGTAACATGACTTAGTGTTGTCATATTTCATGAAATTCAACATAATAAGCGGAATTTAGATTTTAAAGGAATTGACAAGTGACAAAATACTGACAAGTCAACTAAAAAGATATATATTCGTTCAAAAGACTTTCTTCTGGCACACACATACACAAAAGTACACAATATGAACATTAATGACTCAACAAATCTTTATTATCACAAGTTTCCAATCAGGCACAATTATAATATCAGGAAATATAAAAACCACTGCCTTTAAAAGCAAACCATTGTCTTCAATGAGCTCTTGCCTGTCTTTGTGTCACTTACATCAGAGGACGCACAAATGTAGTCATCAACAAATCTCACTACGAAACAAGTCCTTCTGTAGAAACAGGAAATATAGCTACTCAGCATGCACCTTTATCATATAAATCAGCTATTTAATTTATTTAATCGTGCAAAAATGCAATAAAATCAGCAAAAGTTGTAATTCACAGAATGCTAAAAAGGAAAACTATTTTTTGTCATGCATAGTTATTAATGCTACTGTGTCATGCATGGAAATGGTTATAGAAACTATTTCAAACAGACCTTGAGGAAAAGTCTTCTTTTTTTTTATGCCACATAGTTCAACAACAGCAGAAATTATATGACTAGATTTACTTGACATAGTGACCTGAGACAGAGATAAAGTGCAGGGTTTGGTTGGAAAAGACTTCTGGGGACCTCAGTTCCAGTTTTGTGCTCGATTGCTGGCAGACGATATCAATCCATGTTATATACTCTACACTATACTATGATTGTGTTATAAATTCAATCTAATAACTTTATCTCATCATGGCTTAAAGTTAGTGAATATTTTTTTTTTTACCTTTTAAAGACCAAGGTATAATACAAATTGTCCTGATTGGTAAATCACTAAGGCAATATTCTATCCGGGAACAGATACGGTGCACTTATTTTAGATTAATTGTGCTTTTACTCCATCTAGCTAAAATCAGACTCCTTGTGGGCTCTTTAGAATGATATTTCATCTTCGTTTGGGGTATCTCTGTCATGGTTACCACTCAGATGAGTCTCTGGCAATTTTCCTATCCATACTGACTGTGCGGGCAGATCCACTTTGGATGCACCAAGCTTCAGCCATTCTGAGGGCCGCCTGGAGGAAGATAAGAGACAACAAAAGTTAATAAAGTGACTTTATCAGAGGTTTAGAAGAATCACAGTTACTAGCCTTCTTAGAGGTCCACTCATGTTTTTTTGTGCCTTCTGTGGGCCAACTGGTGTTCCAACTTTAGCGCCGAAGAGCCTGGCCCAACGCAGCTCACTCAAGTGTTTGTCCTCCAGAGGACTTGTTGAAGATTGTGGCATCTCATTGTTTTTCCTTCCAGTTGCTGCATCCTCTTTCTTCTGTGTTTCACACTCTGAGGTGGGTGTCTGATTAAGCCAAAATCCATCAGTCACCCTTTTCCTGAAGGCATCACTGTGACCTGTTGGACTCCTGCTGTTGTCCTGGATCAAGCTCATCTGCAGGATCTGAGCTGACTGGGCAACAAGCCGAAGAGGCAGGGGTGCTCTGTGGTTTTGTTTTTCCTTACTTTGAAGATTAGGTTTGGATGGAAGATGGAGGTCAAATGGCAGCAGGGAGAGTGGCTGCAGCAAAAGAAGAAGCTCATGGAACAGAGGTCCATAAGTTGGCCCCTGGGCCAGAGCCAAGAACCCCCAATGGTGATAGTGTTCTGACACAACATCTTGAATAGAGTTGAGTATAAAATGGTAAGGAATTATATTTTGGGACAACAGACAATACATTCCTTTACAGTTGTCACTAAACCTCATAATACTCACCAATGCAATTGTATAAATGACGGATCCAGGATTCCAAAGCATGCAAGCTAAAAAGCAGTATTTTCATTAGCTAACTGTTCTGTGGTGCAAATTTTACAAGACATATTCAGCATTCGACCTACTTTAGAAGATCTATGATGAAGACACTGAGCCGAATGCGACTTGATAACTGGGAACATTTTTTTACCGCGGATACCAAGCTGTCAGACAGTTGGGTAGATGAGCCTGTGAAAAGAAAATGATTGGCAGTCATAAAAACACAGTGTGGAATTAGCTTTTGAAGGCACTCAAAGGATAATGAATATGTTTAATTTGCTTTTCATCTGTTTGGCTCATTCAGACCTGGTCGTGCCGTGGCCTCTACGATGTTCCATAGTTTGTTGCGCCGTTGTCCAATAATCAAGTCCAATTTATAGGCTTTGAAACCATCTTGAAGGATGTTCTGGATTGCAGGGTAGAGCTGTTTAAGGACAAGGTGGCTGATAGTGGTGCACAGTAAACTATTTCCCAGTCTGATCTGAAAACAAAATGACAAAACAATTTAAGACATCGGATTCAGGTGCCTTATTATTCTAAAAGGACTGCGTGCATTAAATCTATATAATGTTTTTTTTTTTTCTTTTTTTCTGACAGTCTACTTAGGGCCCATGGGTATTATTTGACATTTCTGTTGTTACTTATAAAAATACAAATAAACAATAGTAAAAAAAATAATAATAATTGACTTCTGCTACTACCTTTTCTTCTGGGTCTTTTCTTGAATTGAAATGTGCCATTATGAGATCCACTGCCAAACCCACAGCTTTCAACATACCTGCAAAATAACATAAATAAGAAAGGGAAGAGATAGGAGTAAGGTAGTTGTTTAAATTAATTTGTAAAACACACACACACACACACACACACACACACACACACATATATATATATATATATATATATATATATATATATATATATATATATATATATATACACAGTGTTTCTGATCCCTCAACACGCAACCTGACAATTTGTAAAAGGAATTTAGGACATGCATTAATATTTATTAAATGCAAATTATTTTAAAATGTTGTATTTGTAGACAATTTCTGTCAGTTGTGACATCAAAAGACTATAGGACAAGAACAATTGTAAATAAAGGTACATGAAATCTACTATAAAAGGAACATATAGTAGTACACACATTTGTGCTCACATAGAAAACACACACACACACAAACACGCCAAATGTGTTAGCCAATCCAAGGCAGTGAGTTAAAAGTAGGTCACATTTTCCCCTTCAGGGAAGCAGAGGCAATGCTGCAGAGATCCACTCTGTATCTTTTTGTAACAGAAGGGATGTTGCCGTCAATGGCTTACTGAGAAAGAATTGTACTTTTTTGCAAGTATTTCCTGCGTTTGGAATTTCTATGTGATACAAGCTACTGCACAAATTGTCATATGCAAATAGGTCTCCATACAACCCATAGGCATATTGCTATATGAAACAGAACAATTGTAAGGAAAATGTGAGCGTTTACTCATAAAAATCTGATTATTTATCATCTCACTTCTCTTGTGCAAAAGATCAATTAAAAGAAGATCTGAAGGGGCTTCTGGGGAGAGGCAGAACACTTCAGGGGGTCTGTCAGTCATGGACAATGAGTCACCATGTTGACGTTCCCTCATAACACCTGCAGAGTTGAAGAAGCACACATAAAATTGACTTAAATACATAACTACCACCAGATTCACAACACGTACATCACACCAATTCATCTTAACAACTTGGTTGTGTGTGTGTTTGTGTGTGTGTGTGTGTGTGTGTGTGTGAGTAATATGTGAATAAGTGAATATGTGAATAAGATCCATAATTATTAGAACATGCACACCAGTAAACTATATAAATGGAAACCATAACATGATTTATTGACACTTACAAGGTGATCTCCTTGGCTTAAAGAAGTGTTGAACATTGGTGTTAGGATTTTCATTGGTGCAGACCTGTGATGAAGCTTCAAAAGGCCAAAGGAATTTCCGTCCAGTGGATGGTGGAGAGACAATGGAGGTGATAGAGGTCAAGGAGGTGACTGAGGTAATGGCAGGGGAGGAATTTTGATGTAAAGGAAAGGATGCTTCCAAAGGACATGTAGTCTCCTCTTTGATTAATTGTGGAGTCGGAGTCTGAACAATGGGAGCTTGCTTGAGTGGACATTTCTGAGATGCTTGTTTTCCATACCAAGAATGTTTTTGGCTTAACTGTGTTTGACTTGAACAGGCCTTTGGACTCCCATCTGCTTGCTCTTGGCTTTGTGGGCTTCTTGGTCTCATATTTGGACTCATATGAGGATTTCTGTCCTGGTGAATGAGCCCCAAAAATGTGCAGGGATGGGTACACTGGGAGTGGTTATGGGGCAAGAACGGACTTGATGTGCAGGTGGAACAAGTGTCTGAACTGGTCGCTGCCTCCGGGTCAATGTTAGAGGAACTCCTGAGAGGTGAAGGTTGCTTATGATGTGGATATGACTTGCTTTTGCAAGTAGCTTTGGATGGCCCAGGCTTGCTGTACTTGTAGCTGATGTACTGATTAAGAAGGGAACCAAGTGCTTTGGTCTGTTGTTTTCCTGAGGGTGCCTGAAGCACAAAGGGCTGAATAGGGAGAAAGGTGGGCCGTTGTGCTTTTGTGTATCGCACAACTTCTGGAGATGAAGCACCTGTATGCACAAGGAAATGATGTGGAAAACCGTCTATAAAGCCAAGTACTGAGAGCAAAATATCAGTTTTTTTCTAAGTTTCTTACCTCGTGGATTGGATTGACTACTGCTGTCAGCACTCAGGGACTTTGTTGCCATCTCTGAATCATCCTGTTTCTGGATAGAAGAGAGGTTTTGGATGAATTGTGAGCCTGATGGATCCTCAATGTACTTTTTGATGGATTGCTCTCCATTTCCCTTCTTACATCGGGCAATTTCTACAAAAGAGGTGGCATGTTGCCTAGACAGAGGTGAAGATAAATTTGTGTCCAAATGGCTCGGACAGCTGTTTTGTAGGGCTCCCAGATTTGATAAGGTAGAACATTTTTGGCTGCTAATCCAGCTCTGAGACTGAGGAGTCTTAATATAATTAAAACTTTTATGTTCTCTTGGAGCAGAATGATGGGTTTTTATGTGTGCCATTCTCTCTTTTGTTCCCTTGGATTGGTCCTTATCAGCTCGTCTTATATTATTCACTTCAATGTTCCCATCACCCTGGAAAACAAAAAGGATAGTTTTGGGATAACTTCAAAAATTGCAGATTTAAACACAAAGAGACCAATGTATCTGGGTATTCACAAAAAGCATATTATACACATGAATCTCTTAATCAAAGCCTTCTGAATCTTGACATTACTATAGGTAGTATATGGTAGTGGTATAAATACCTTGTGTTCAGTTTGGCAAACCTTTGGCTTCTCCCTTTCCTCTTCCTCTGAATGTCCAAATAGGAAGTATTCAGAAGGTGGAGAACAGCTTCCCTGGCTTTGAGTCTCAGAGAAACTGGTCAAAGAGGACCAAGGAGGGCTAGGTGAAGACTGGGATGATAGGTCACATGTCACCAGTTTATAGTAATTCTGGGTGGAACCTGCTAACCGTGCCTGACTCTGCAGACACATGGTGAGGTCAGAAATTTCATTGAATGGGTAGATGTTGCAGTTTGGATCAGGGTTGTGAGATGACCAGCTGGGTAAAGGGTTTGAACTGTCCTGTAATACCATACCAGATCCAGGAACGGGACTATCTAGACTTAGTGGAGATGCAGGAACTGCATTGTTGGTTTTGTGGTAGATGGCACTGAAGTTAACCAGCACTCCATCTGAGCTGTTACAGGAAGAATCAGTGACATAGTCTGATTGGTTTTGAGTAATGGATTCGATAACTTTTTCAGTTGGAGCCCAGCTGTTATCAGGTTCCACGAGAGTATGCTTGCTGAAGTCTTCCTCATCACCCCAATCCTGTTCATCACAGTCCATTAATACAGGGGTTCCTCTGCTATCCCTGCGATCGGCACAACCTGTATCAAATGCCCTTTCCTGTTCTTTGACTTGGCTAAAAGGATTCATATTACTTTGAGTCACATTTCCCTGTAGTTGAAGGGATGACCCCTCATTGTACTTGTGCAAGTTGTCTCCATCGGAGTCCTCATCCTCTTCATCCTCATTCACTTCTGATTCAGGGATGAAGAGGTTATGCCACCTGGGAGTACCTCTGCGATGCAATGGCTCTTGTTTTAGTCGAGGACTGGTCGATGGAGAGTTCAAAGCACAAAGCATTGGGGACGATTCATACACTCGAGAATTTTCAGTCACCTTTTTGCGCTCTGTTTCTTTTGAACTTGTGTGGCTTAGATAGCCATAGTCAAGTGCTTCCCTCGGCAGATCTCCTCTCTCAGGAAGGGATATACTGTGGGTTAAATTCAAAGTGCGTGGCCGTCTGGATGTCTGTACAGATAGGTCCCCCCCAGCAGACTGGCCATGGATGTGGCACACAATCAGAGTTTCTCCTGACTTTGGGGAGACGTCCATTTTATAAGCACCAGCACTGCAAAGCATCGGTCCTTGCATGGCAGGCTGATTAAGTGGCATAAACAGAGTCAATGCAAAACTCAGCAGAATCCCTTGTAATCTCATATGTCTGCATTTTCTCTGCTTTCATCTAAAGGAGAAAATAGGCATTTGGTGGATTATCTATAATAATGCTTTCATACAAATGACTCCATACTTTACCAATCTTAAATCCACCTTTCAGTACAAATCAATAAATCAGGCAATTGCAATTACAATATAATATATAGATAAAACCGAATATATATATATTTTAACCCTAAAATGTAACTTTTTAGACAGAAACACATATGCTTTTATATATCTGTGTGGAGTTATTGAATTCAGTTCTTCTACTGAGCTAAATATATTTACTACCACCTAAACCTAATCTGTTTATATGATTTTTCTAAATGATAAATCATTACTGACTAACCCTTAAAAAAAACATCTTGCAATTTAAAACAGCATTATTTAACTTTTATTTATGAGCCATTTTTCCAAATAAGCACATGTCAGAATGTCCCAAAAATAAAGTTAATAAAAAGTGTCATATTTTGCTAACTTCTGAAGATACACTTCCCCCAGACTACAGCGAAAAGTTAAACAGTTATTTAAAAGATCTTGAACATTTTATTTGTTATTTTCATAAAGTATATAAATTACTTCAGTGATCAAATTCTAGCCTTAAATTCTGTTAAGTTAACAGTAAACTAGGATCCTGTGTTCATGCTGTTAATGTGGGCAACTGCATCAACTCACCCAGCCGTAAAGCTCCATCAATCCGAGAGCCAGCACATAGACACTCTCATCCTGTCTGTACAGTAACTGGAGCAAACACACCGCATGATCACAACCTAATGCTCTACATCCACTCAGCAGAGGCAAAGCACAGGGAAAAAAATAAAATATAAAAAGATAGGAAATGGGTAACGTCCCTGTTGTAGTTCCTCTTTAGTCACAGTTCTTTCTTCCCTGCACTCCTCACAGCTCATCTGTTCCTCACACATTCCCTCCTCCCCCAGTACAGTGGTTCTGAGCCCCACAGTCCTATAGCAACAGCATCACAGACCCTACTGAGCATGCTCAGTGCTTTGTTGTTGAGGGATCATATTTGAGGGGATGGCAGATTTGCCTCTGCTCTCAGCATGGGGGGCACTGAACACTGACTCGTACTAAAAAGTAGAATTGGAACTGAAAATTGCGATAAAGGCAAACTAAAATGTTTCAAAATTGAGCATATCTCGAACATCCAAAAGATGATGGTACAAAGCCTAAAATTAGAAAGGCTTACAGGAATAGTCCACCTTCATGTTGTTCCAAACCCGTATGACACGCATTTTTTTTTTTCATGGAACTCAAAAGGAGATGTTATGAAGACTGTGCTGGTTGCTCTTTTCCATGCAATTACAATGGGAACTGGACTTTCCAAACCTCAAACAAGGACACAAAAAAGCAATATAAAAGTGGTCCATACGACTAAGGCACTATATTCCAAATCTTGTTGATGGAGAAACTTATTTAGATAGACTGGTTATGTGAACTGGATCAACCTTTTTTGATTAAATGATTGGTTCACCCAAAATATTACATGAAAGAACAGTTCCAAAAAAAAGTGGAAAGAGGCAAGTTTGTATTGCAACAATAATCAGCTGTTTCCGGTTGTCCTCATCTCCCTGTCACTCTAATAACAAGTTGACAGACTCTTGACTTTGATGACGCTTGGATATGGATAATCTCACAAACATCTGCTGTAAGCACTGCTGGGAAAGGTGGCTGAATCCCTTCATCTGACTGACTCGGTCTCTCAAGTCAACAACGCATTAGGGAACAGCTCATAATTTGTCTCCACCACACACATGGTAAACAACAACAACATCATTAGATTATATATCAAAAAGCTCCAGGCTTTACTGGTAATCTACTGACCTAAATCAGTAGAACTGGAAAAAATATGTGTATGCCATCATTTCTAATCAACAAAGAGCAACTAGCATATACTGAATGATGCACATAAACATGATGAAATATAATTGTACTGTACTATACAAAGTCACATCAAGGAGTACGCATCATTCAGAGCATTATTAGGACAGACGGCCTGTCAGTTAAACCTCCTGTACATTTTCATCAAGCTCAAGCAGAAAACAATGACAAACGGGAACATCCCACCGCTCCATCAACCTTGTTTTTCAAGGGGAAGTCCTGTAATCATTTTGTTTTTGACATGGACATGAAGGCAACATGGGGATAATCAACTGTTTAAAAAAAAAAAAAAATCAATAAGCATACTGGAAGAAAGCTCAAAACTATGTAATATTGTGTAATAAGGACAGGCCTTACAAAGTGTTACAGATGCAGTTTCCAAAATAGAGACTATGTTGTTCTTGTAAATGTTTTCTTTATAGGAATGCTTTATGCTTATGTTTGCTTCTGTTTTATATTAGGTGTCTTTAATGTGCTGTATGTAAAAAAAATATAAATTGTTTTATACAATGTACTTATTGTTTTCAAGTTGTATTGCTGCTATTGAGGTGGAAAACGTGCAAGGTAGGGCCAGGTTTTGTGGTATGGTTGAAGGGTAGGGGTAGAATTTAACAGTAATACAGAAATAAAGATATAATAACTACATGCAGTTTTTTAATACAAGTACAATATACTGTAAACAATATGTAATGTACACTATAAGTGCATTTTATCAAGTATTTAGTTTAAATGTAGTTAAAGTGCTGGACATATATTACTACAAGTATTAATAAAGTAGATTGAATCTGATTCTTGATAAATATAACAATTACACAAATATGATAAAAAAGCAAAAAGTTGTTTTTGTAGTTTTTAAATTTATTGTATTTATTACTAATTAAGGCACATTTGCATCTTTGTACAAAACATGATAAAGTATGTCAACGCATTTTGGTGACCATTTCAAATATTCATTGATGAAAATAAAAAATAAAAGCATCAAAAAAGAAACATACAAAACATCTATGAAACCGTCAGACACAATTAAAAGCACATGAAATCTAACGGCAGGATGAACATTTTAATCTCCCAAAATTAAAAAAAATATATTTATAATGTCCTCTGGTCTTAATACGTGATTTTATTGTCAAGTGTTTCTGTGTGCATACTGTAGGTGTTGTTAATACAACATTAAGAAACCTCAAGTTTTATCACATGATTTTTAGCCACTAATCACAGCTAAAATCAGCTTCTTACTGATTCACAACTTCACTTCACAATCAATCTTACTCATATGTGAAATCTTTTAAGGATCTCTCTCCTGTATTATTTAAATATTACCAATGCTGAAGTTGAAATCAAGCTTGAAGGCAAGTCCTCGCAAGAAAATCCAACAGAATAAGGAGCTTTAGGGACTCTGGGCCTCCTCGAAAATGGTTCGATAGGTCTGAGGTGTGCTGTCAGCCACCGGTGTGTCAGTTTGGTGGAAAAGAGCTGGTCTGCTCTTAACTGGAATACGTAGAAAGCGTCCCGAGGTGACAAGGTCTCCATAACCGCGAGCATGAGAGAAGGCGTAACCAGATCGCCGCGTACTGATTCGTCGTCGAGGGAATTTGTGAGAAGGCAACGGAGGCGCAGCTTTTGTCTGTCTGACCTTGTGTCGCACCTGTAGAGCAGAAGAATGAGAGGAAAATATACGATATACTGAAAGGAAAGAATACAATTAGTGTCAATAACACAGAAGGAGGAAGAAGCATAAGGCTCAGGTTGTAGTCATTTTGTTTATGAATGACTCCTGCTCATGACTTTGTGACACCACTGACTGTGGATTCCAGAAATAACCTTGCCGTTCCGCCTCAGCGTGACGCTGTGCTGCAGCCGTGCCACTGCATCCCACAGCTCTGACTCATTCCACACATAAAGGGAGGGAGATCTCACATCGTCATCCTGTCGAGAACTGGCGCATTGCCTGAGAGAGTCTCAACACAGTTTTAGAGCAAAAATGACTATAAATAGTAAACGTGTAGTAGGCTACGAGACGCCTGTGATGCCAGTCAAACTCCAAAACCAGCTCCAAACTCCAAAACCTAGTCAAAACCAGCTCATCCGAGTCAAAGTCAAGACCAAGACCAGTCAAGAATGAGTCCAAATTCAAACAATACAATTATGTGGCTCTTTAATGTGTTGTGACCGATCGTTGAAGCAGCATGTGAACCGATCATCTTTTTATATTAACTTATAAAGCACAAAATAAACGTGAATGAACATCTGAAGGTATCTTTGTTTTGACCACGGAAAGCCATCAATACACACACTACTTTTCAAGTTCAGGTCCACTGACGATAATCTACTATCCTCTCTAATTAGTTTGTTGAACAAAATAGAGGCTTCAGCGTAATGATTGGTCAGATCGCCTGTCAATCAACTGAGGTGACGACAAAATTTGAACCCACCTTGTCGTTGATAGTGGGCTTGAGTTGGATGAAGAGGAACCGTTTGGCCACCACAGGCAATATGCACAATATGGTGGTTAGGAATATGGTCAGCCACACGTTCGGCTGGTTCAGGGAGTTTCTTGCAGCGCCTGAGAAAGATTGAGTCATTTGGAGCTGCTTCAAACACACAGACAGCAGGATGAGCAGATGTGGTTGGGACGGAGGGACACTCACCAATGAAAGGAAAAGATGACGTGAAGATCAAGTACATGCCGTTGCTGTACATGGTGAAGGTGACGGCAAAATACACTGACAGACTGCCCCACAGGAAGAACTGATTCACTGCTGTCCAATAGTACGTGTCCAAACCCATCTTAAACACACAAAAACATAGGGGTTGTTTGCATCTGCCATTCAAAGGTTTGGGGTAAATGTTGGGTGTTTATTTCAAATTAATGAATTGCTTTCGGCACATTCTATTCATCTAAAAAAATCGTTGTTGGGTTTTAGGAAAATAGTAGTTCAGCTGTTTTCAGTGCATAACAATATAAATGTTTCTAAAGCAGCAAATTGGAATATTAAAATGATTTCTGAAGGAACATACACTGAAAAATTGTGTAAAACATAATAGAAAAATATATTCAAATGGAATTTTTTTTTTAATTGTAATATTTCACTGTTATTTATGTATTTTTGATCAAATAAATACTTTTTTTTAAATAAGAAACTATATACACAACACATTTATCAAACAAAACAAAAAGCATGTTTCCAATATATCTATTTCTAAAATGTATAATATAGGGCTGCACAGTAAATCAAATTTATAATCGCGATTACAATTATGGATGCCACAATTACATTATCGTTCAAAGCTGCAATTAATCGTTCAAAGTCTATTAATATTATTCTGCGTGCATTTTTTTCTTTCTACGTGTTATCTTAAGGGGTTTTCCTATTATTATAATTTTAATACCATTCATATTTTTACCTTCTTATAATTTAAAGAAGAAACCAAATCCTAGTTGTCATTTGAGGTTTAATACTATAGAAAAGCACTAAAAGTTTTTCAGTTAGTGTTTCCACCTTATTTCATATAAAAATATGGCATGCCGTTGCATCAAACAGTGGTATAAACATCATTCAGTGTAAATTGTGATAATCGTAATTAATAATCACAATTACGACAATTTTTGTCATAATTGTGCAGCCGTAGTACAATATATACAGTTAAAATTTTTGAATAAGATGGTAATTCTCAATAACTGTTGTGCATTTTGTGTGTGTATACTGTTAAATGAGAATTAACCTGCACACTGACGGCAATGAGCAGGCAGGTCTGCGCTAGCAGGGCAAATGATTGATAATCTGCAATGTCTTTGCCATCATCTCTGACGGTGTCACACATGGCTGCCCAAGGGATGAAGAAGAGGACAAGTGAGCTGTAGCAGCTGTGCAGCAGGATCCTCGCGAAGGCCATCTTACTGAAATACTGGTTCAGCTGACCCGGAGCGTACAGCTGGGGGTACTGGAAACTCCAGCGGTCATTTACATCCTGCACATACACACGTTCATGAATGAAGTTAGTTCAGTGATGCTGAATGTAGCATGCTGATCCAGGGGTGTGACATACTTGATCAAAGAGACTGAGGCCAATAACAGGTAAAGCTGTATACACCAGGTTGTAGAGCGTAATGAACCACTCATCATACACAGTCTATGGAGAGAGCAGAGAACACAAAAAAATTGGAACAAATTAGTCATTTTACAGATGCATGCTCACAAAAAATTGTAATCACTGAGCTCAACTTGTGGTGTGTAGATCGATCAGTAATATCACTTTCAGATAAATGATTGTACTCGCTGCATCTTCTTAATGACTTTTATTTTGTAACAGAGCTATCGACAATCAAACGTTTCTTAAGATGTATGCTAGAACATTCACAGAAATTTTACTGTTCACATGACTGGAATTGGAAAAAACTGAAATAATTTAATTTTGAATTAATTGTTAAAGAAAAAAAATGATTTTCTGTTTTACTCAGAAATTGCTAGTAAAGTTTGCAAACAATTACAAAAAATGTATATATATATATATATATATATACACTCTAAAAACGGCTGGGTTATTTTTTAACCCAAAATGCTGGGTTGAGTCTGTTGGGTCATTTTGTTGGGTTATTTAATTTCTTTTTAAACACTTTTGGGTAGTTTCAATTTACCAGGTGTTGGGTTAAACCTGCTGGGTTGCGTCGCTGGGTTGTTTCAGGCCAGCGCTGGGTTATTTAACGCGCCTTGAAGATGTTTAAATCGCTCCCCAACTGTCACTTTGGAAGAACAACGGGGCAAAGCCACGGCTTTCTACTGTTTTAAGGTAAGTTTATTTAATGTTTTCAATAATAATTATTTTAAATTGGCAGAATTATAACTTTTTTTTTGCAGCAACAATACTGTTAAACGTCTACAGGCCAACATTATTTACGTTAAATGATGAACTGTTTACCTCAAACGGCCAACCTACGTTACGCGACTCGCATAATCGTGTTAAGGTATCTGAGACGACAGATTAATAAAGTTTTATTAAGTTTCAGACAGTGACTGATGGCTGAAATATGCGAATACCTGTGAAAATAGAGGAAAAAGTAGTTTCTGACACTGAAAAGCGAATTTGATATTTAAGTGAGTCAAATGAGTTCAAAAAGTGAATACGACTTTCTGCTCTAATGTAAACGCCTGCAGTTGTCCATATCGACATTTAAATCATACAAATTACGTACAATATAGTCGGACCGCAGGTCTAAAAGAACCGACGACCCAATTCAAGTAAACCGGTTCAGTAATTCTCGAACAAAGTGATTCCCGGAAAAGAATCGACGTCTCAGGGGCATTTCAAAGTGCGCGCACGCACAGCGAGTGACGCTGGCCGCGTTAGTGAAGTGATTTGATGCTTTTGTGGTTCATAAAGTCTTTTTTACATACAAATTATAATTCAAAATGTGTTTTTTTCCTGTCAGAAAAGCGCATGGATACATTTGTGAGAGAAAAACTCGTCGAGTGCAGTCTTATTGAGGCGTCTAACGGTAAGTTCGTGTTTATTATACATTTTACATAATTGTTTGTCTGTGATAATCAACTAACGTTAACCCTCACGTAACTTAAACGCACATATATTTTTATTTCGTGCTATAGTTAAAGCTGCACCAGAATGTACCTAATTTATGAGCGTAAATATCATATATTAATTTTCCAGATCGTGTTTTTGACTTGTCCTCATCACTTTGGTACATCTATAAGTTTTTATATATGGACTGTTTTACCTACGTGACTTGTCATAGAAATGTCTGTGTGTGCATGCAGTGTGATTTCCCTTATCTGTGCCAGTGACTGTGTGTGTTTGATATAGCCAGCATATTAACATAAAACTGTGATTTATAATGACTGGAACATCCCATTGATTAGACAGTTTGAAAGCACACCTTTCAGCCAATCACTAGAGCAAATTCTGCTTCTGTAGACCAACTCATAGGTGAATTTAACTCATAATCATGATGGGTCAATTTCATGGTTAACTTCACACAGTTAATTGAACTGAATCACTGTTATTAAAACAATTTGTATTTTTTCTTTTTTTAAACTTTATTTTAAAGGTTGGAACAAACATGGAATTCCTTAACTGAGCAGAGTCCACAAAACCCCATCCAATTGTCATGGCGATTTAAAAATGTCAGCAGATCTCTCAGGCATTGATCATAATCAATGGACAGGTAAGGATATGCTGCACTATTTTCAAAAGGAATTGCAAATTGTATATTTAATTGTATTTTTCCACATGTGGACATATACATTGTGAAATAGTCCAAACTCAATTGAAAAGCATTTGTATTTCAGATGCCTTACACAGAAAGCTGTCAATTTGTGTCAAGGGTGGGACTATACTTTGGGGCGTGTTTGTATTGGGAGATATTTTGTAGTTTTTACCCCAAATCTCTCACTGTTTGCACTCTGATGCACGTCAGCAAACAACATTGCAGTTCTACTCTTATTTACCTAGCTGCATCTTACCCTATATTTTATACCTCAGGTGAAAAGCATTTGGTTAATGGTGAATATTGACCAATAGTACCATGTGGCTCTAACGGTTAGCAGGGGATAGTAGCTGCATTTGGGGTAAAAATGACAGAATTATTTATTGTGTGAGGTGCCAAGAATATAGGAAGATCCGGGTTTCACTGTCTGTTCTTTATCACACATCTCTCGGAGTGGCAGCTGCCTTTAGTAGTGCCTTAACCTCCATTGTTCAAAGCATTTTGCACAGTTGTCTTTGAGTGACGTCACCTCCCAATACAAACACTCTCCATAGTATGGTCCCACCTCTGACAAAAATTGACAGTTTTCAATGTGAGGCATTGGAAATTCAGATGCTAAAGATTCCATTTGAGTTTTGGCAGGTAACATGTGCGACACAGTGAAAAAACAGACATGGTAATTCATAAAACCTCATGTACTTGTTCTTATGTTGCATCTATGCTAACATTAGTCTGTTTCTCTCTTATTCCAAGGTCACCGTTGCCACCCGTATCCAGTACGTATCCAGACCAGATGGAGATCATCATCTAGAAAGGACCTCTACATCCCTGAAAGACAGCGGAGACCAGGACAACTAGAGCCCAGATACAGATCCCCTGTAAAGACCTTGTCTCAGAGGAGCACCAGGACAAGACCACAGGAAACAGATGATTCTTCTGCACAATCTGACTTTGCTGCAGCCTGGAATTGAACTACTGGTTTCGTCCGGTCAGAGGAGAACTGACCCCCAACTGAGCCTGGTTTCTCCCAAGGTTTTTTCTCCATTCTGTCACCGATGGAGTTTTGGTTCCTTGTTTTTCTTTAGTTGGGGACAATTAATATCAAGCGATATCATTCACTTGATTGCACAGAGGGACGATACATCACTGAATCAATGACGAATTGACTTTAACTGAAAACTGAGTGTTTACTTTTGTCCCTTTGCATTATTACACACTATTTTCCTATTTAATACTGTAAAGCTGCTATGATGCAGTATTTGATCAATATGACAGGCTTATTACTCATAATACATGGAAAATACAGCTACAAACTGACTTTGTTTTTCCATTTGAAATTTGGCAGTCACTGTGCATTCATGAAAACTGAAACCGTAATTTTTGTTCAGTGTTTTTGAAACAGTGTTTTTGTTCAAGATTTGCAATTGTGTTTGGATTGTCACAATTTGTCACATGTGGAAAACGCAATTGAAAATATGATTAGCAATTCCTTTTGAAAATTGTCCTTCCATAGACAGGCTCTATAGCAGACTACACTGCTCTCAGGTGTAGATCTTTGCTTCAGAGCTTAAGTGTTTGACAATAGTTCACCCAAAAATGAAAATTGTCACTAATTATTCACCCTGGTCTGAAAGCTCTCGAATATCAAAGAAAATATCTTAACTTGTGTTCTGAAGATGAACGAAGGGCTTACGGGTTTGTAACGACATGAAGTTGAGTAATAAATGACAGAATTTTTATTTTTGGGTGAACTATATGTTGAACTACCCTAAGCAGTGCACATCTACCTACGTAGGAGTCTTTATATACTTGATATAAATTTAAGGACATCTTTAAATGATTTTACATTTAAATTTAAAGAATGTTAATTGTCAATGTCATTTCACTGTGTATTTAAATAGCTAAAAATCTCAAAATGTAATAGTTAAACAGCTAGACACAGGTCATTCAGAAATAATTTTCTTATTTATTGCAACTGTATTTCTGTGATTTGTATTTATTTATTTTGCATTTGCTGGAAACAAAAAAAGGGAAAATTCCATGTTGTTTGTCATTGGTACAAATTTTTGAATGTCAGATGGCATTAAAAATATTTTTCTAAATCTAAATAACCTGTATTCTTCATTATTTATTAATCCATGATTGCTTTGTTAAGCAAAAGTGAAATTATGAGAATAACCCAGCAAGAATAACCCAGAATCATAAAAATGCAAACCCACAAATGGTAAAAATGACTCTATCTTGGGTTTTCTCAATAACCCAGCATGCTGGGTTAAAATGTGTAAACCAGCATGCTGGGTTACTTTAACCCAGCATGTGTTCTGTCCAATATTTACCCAGTGCTGGGTTGCCAATTGGGTTATTTTTAACCCAGCCATTTTTAGAGTGTATATATATATATATATATATATATATATATATATATATATATATATATATATATATATATATATATATATATATATATATTATGAAGAGCTCTTGTTTTTAGCCATTTTCAAAAATCATGTTTTTTTTCTTTTTTTTTTTCTAATTAATCTCAATCAAACTGCAGTTGGGTTATTTCGATTAGTTAAAAAAATAACGAAAAATACTAGCTAACTGAGACACAATAAAACACACACATACATATATTTCTTATGACTTTCATGATATCAAATATAGAACACAGATTTGTTAAATGGAATTAAAATCGATATTATTATTATTATTATTAATAATAATATTATTATTATTTAATGGAACTATCTGTAGGTAGAGTACATTTCGGCAGAGTTTTCTCAAAAAGACCAAATATAATCTGACTGAAACGCCTGGTCCATCGCTAAACTGTAAACCAGATTAATGTGAAATTATTTCAAAATGTTCCATCTCACCTGTGCAGAGAAGCCGCAGAAGAAGCCGTACCAGAAGTGGACGAAGGTGAAGGTGAAGTTCTTGTAGAAGAAGTAGCGCAGAAACTTACACATGCGCAGATAGGACCAGCGGCCGTGGACCAACAGGAGGCGCTGGAGGTAACGGAACTGAGCGAAGGAGAAGTCACTGGAGAGCACCGCCTGCATGCCCTCCTGCCCACTAATGCCAACGCCGATGTGTGCAGCTACAGAGGTCGTGAGGAGTAGAAAGATTGGATACATTTTAAACAGAAAAGGTTGGTAAAAGTTTTTAGCACACTAGTCTTAAGTAAACAGTCTTATTCATGCCATCTCTCTTTGTGAGAAACACTCACTTTTGATCATGCTGACGTCATTGGCTCCATCTCCAATAGCTAGAGTCACAGCTTTCTTGTGCTTCTTGACAAGTTCCACCACTTGAGCTTTCTGGAGAGGGGTGACCCTGCAACAGATGACCGTTTGGCACATACATGCGGTCCTCAACAGCTCCAACTGCATGTCCTTCTGCAGAGCAAATGCCTGGGCAGAGGATTGGGAGATGCAAGGATTAAAACCATTTGAAGAAGCATCGAAAAAAGATGACAAATACATCCTTTTCTCTTACCAGACTGTGGCCGTTAATCACCAGTCCGTACTCTCCATCCACCTTCTCGTCTTCCACCACCTGGGATTTTTTACCCAGAAGTCTGCTCTTCTCAATGGGGGGCTCGTCCCCTGATTCTGGTGACATCTTTTTCCTGGCGTTTCTGAACATAGAGTACGGATCTCTTCATTACAAACACGATCCGTTTGAAATGTTTTGGGAGAAGGAGAGATGGATGAAACTCACACGAGCTCCTCTCGCACTTCCTCTGCCGTGTTGCTGGCCACTATGAAGATCTCTCTCATTTCCTCTCGCAGCATATTACAAGAATAACCGATGTTCTCAGCCGTCTCTGTGGGACATCGCAATGGTGTGCATGAAACAGTAGCGAAAACATCAAGTAAACCAGCAGAGGAGGTTTTAACACCCGTTAAAATGAGTGAGCTTACCCTGTTTGTCTCCAGTCAGCACCCAGATTTTGATGTCAGCTTTGGCGAGCTGCTCAATCGTCTGAGGCACGCCGTCTTGAAGTTTATCCTCAACCGCAGAAGCACCAAGAAGCTGAGTGCACACAGAAACAAACTCCACATAAGAATAGAAATCCCGTTGACTTGCATTGAAAGAGGAACATAGAAAACCAGCAAACACTTCAGCATTCTGTGTGATGGTGACTCTACCAGTAAATCTTTCTCAATCTCTTCATAAATTGCATCCAGTTTTGCCTCACGGTCCTCCAGCGAGGTGCTGGCCTCATGGTGGCGCTCTTTCCACTTCTCGAACTCGTCTTCGTCTAAGTCTTTATAGGCCAAAGCCAACGTCCTCAGACCCTCTCCAGCATATTCCTGAGATCGTGTTAGTCAGACATGAGTTACTCACACAGACACTCACACAGTGTTCTAGAAACACAAATGTAACTCACGTTCAGATGTTCTGTGGTGACCTCCATGAGTTTGGTGGAGGATGGATGCAGCCTCTCGTAGATAATCGTGTCGGCTCCCTTACAGAACAGTGTCAGCTTGCCGTCTGGACTACGAACTGAAGAACCGCACTTTTACTTAAAGACACTGGGAATGTTTCTCTTATCCTTATAATGTTCCTCCTTACTTCAGAAGGGTATCAGCACATGGTCTCACCAATAGCAGACATCCTCTTGCGGACGTTGTTGAAGTCCAGCACCGCCAGTAGCTCATAGGTGATGGGCACACCCATCTCCACCAAAGAGATGGTTTCTGGGGTACGAGAGCGAAAAACAAAGCCGAAATTCCTTGCTGCGGTGACCAGAGCCCCCTCGTCTGGAGACTGAGCCTGGTAAAAGAGCTCTCCTGTGGAGAAACAAAAATATCAAGAAGAAACAAATATGAGGCTGATTTATGAAAAGTATTAGTTGTTTTTATTCAGAAAAGATGCATTAAATTGTAAAAAGTTATAAAATATTATATGCTGTTCTTTTATTCATTATACTCATTATAAAGCAATGTTTTCAACATGCTTTTATGAGCAACAATTCAGCATTTAAGAATGATTTCTGAAGGATCATGTGACACTCAAGACTGGAGTAATGATGCTGAAGATTCAGCAAATGTACTTTTAAATTATATAAAAATTTTATGTCAAATTGCAATAATATTTTATAGCATAACTGTATTTTTTCAAATTGCAATAATATTTTATAGCATTACTTTATTTTTTCAAAATGCAATAATATTTTATAGCATTACTGTATTTTTTCAAATTGCAATAATATTTTATAGCATTACTTTTTTTTTCAAATTGCAATAATATTTTATAGCATTACTGTATTTTTTCAAATTGCAATAATATTTTATAGCATTACTGTATTTTTTGAATACATTTTATAGAATATATTTTGAAAACTTAATTCCAATTTCTGTACTGCAGAATGATTTGATGGTATCGATGTAATCTGTATATAAATATGTTGGCAATCACTAATAGTGTTGCAGAGCATGCACTAGATGGCACTCACCTTCAGTTTTTTCCTCAGGCATGACAGTGTGGCAGAGCGCCAGCAGACGGAAGAAGGCCTGGACCTCCGGAGAACCCGACTTCACCGCTTCCACCAGCTTGTGGTCATGGAAACAGAACTTTGGGTCAGCAAGAGGGTTCCAGGAGAAATCGACCTTCTCTGTCTTCTAGAAATGAGGAAGAAAATTGAAAGAATGAGTACGGAAAAGAGATGTCTTTTCAGTTCCAAGGGGAGAGTGGAATCACACTTTGGTGAGAAATTCTGAATGTTGAAAAAAAAACACACAGTAAACATTCAGTACAAAACATGCATTCGTGTAGATATCTCATAGAGACTTGTGAGACCAACCCTGGACTTCCCTATAGCTCTCAAGTTATATATTGTCGAAGATTTGACCACTAACCTCAGTGACTTCAACCCTCTGTCCAGCAAAGTCCACAACCTCACCTGAGGAACGTAAAAAGAGTTCAGTTCTACCCTTTAGTTGAAATTGGTGACTCTGGGACATCTCTTTGCGCTCTTACCGTATGATTTTCCATTGATGGAGCACCTGTTGAAGGTCATGATGTTCTGAGTCAAAGTTCCCGTCTTGTCAGAGAAGATATATTTGATCTGACCCAGCTCTTCATTGAGTGTGGTCGTCCTGGCCTGGGCCGGTGTGTCACTCTTGACGTGGTACATTTTACAGTCCCAGTCAATGAAATAACTGTTCCCCAGACGAAGGATCTCAACACTATTGAAAGGGAAAGAAAGGTCACTCATTTTATAATATTTTATTTTATTACAAATGATTATATCAGCAAAATAATTTGAAAGATTTTGGTATATTTGGTATAAATATCTCTATTACATTGTTTAAAATCAAATGTTGAGAATGCCGGTAAACAAACAGTTTTGGTTCCCATTGATTTCCAGTGTTAACCATTACAAAGATTTTTTGTAAATATCTTCCTTGTTCCAGAAGAAGAAAAAGGTCATACAGGTTTGGAATAACACAGAGAGTAAATAATGGCAACATTTGGAACATATTGAAGATATAAATCCATATAACCAGACAATTTCCACGTAATAGAAGTTATTTCAGCATCTGACCTGACATAGAGAGAGATGGGAACCACGGTGTTGAGGATGATGACGTAGGACCAGAAGGTGAGAAATGCTGAGAGAGATGCATTCGCCCCATCAGCCCTGGGGAGGAAGGTAATGAAGGAATTCCCCTCTATGTATTCCCAAATGCCATTCCCAATGGACAAGATGGTGCACATGAAGGCCAGAAAACCAAAAATCTAACAAACAAATGAATAGGATGTATAATGAAACATTTGATGACATATTTATATGTAACATATTTACACACATCTACTTACAAACATCACCAGGACATTCATGAGATGATCAATGCTGGTTCTCTTGAAGACTGATTTACCAGAGTTCTGCATGAGTTTTGTGTCAGGACCTAAACGGATTTGAACAAAGCTTTTAAATATAGAAATCTTGAATTTTCAATTCGTTCATTTCTAGATTAGGATTCCACACCTCCAAACAGCACCAGGCCGAAGCACCACTCAGTGTTTCTGAGGGTACATCCTCGGAGCAGAATCCTCTCGTTATCCAGCGCAAACGTCTCTCCTCCCACCGTCAGAGTCCCTGTGAACTTATCCAGACGGTTGTTTGGAGGCTCACAGCGCACCTCACCTGAGAAATACAATATTGATATACAGTATTTTATAAGTACTGTATATATGAAGGGTTCTAAACAGCATGCATGCTTTTATGCAGTTGACTATTAGCAATAACTGATAAACTGTAATGCAGATTCTTTGCAGGTGCATCAGTCGCTCACCATTGAATGCTGCTAGTTTCTGGATGTCATTGCCCAGGTCTCCTGTGAGTGTCAGAGCCTGCTTCACCTTCAGGTTGGTCTCTCTGTGACAGACGAGGAAAGAGAGGCAGACGATGGCTCTGGTACACAATAATAACAGATGGACAGGTTCACGTTTACATCCACATGCTCAGATACTGACCCGTCCAGCTCAGCCGTCTCAATATAGATGAGGTTGAGAGGTTCACTACTAGAGAGTAACAACAGATCTGCCTGTAGCACAGGGAGCAATACAGAGGAGTTCAGTTCTTATGTTTTATTATTATACATTAGTTATGACTGTAAAAAGACTATTAGGTTTAGATCAGAAGTAGTTCAACTTAAGTCAAATGCATGTAGTTTTGTGACTTTGGAACCCCCTACAGTTAAGTGAGTTGAGTTTATACTGCTTTAAATGCATCTCTGTCGTAATGCATTATTGTAAGGGGTAGGTTTAGGGTTTGGGTAGGTGTTGTAGACATTAATAAAACACAATCTAATACGTAGACCATTTAATTTATTGTCAGCTTCCAAGTTTTTGCTGCATCCTTTCTAGCCAGATACACATGCATTTGTTTCTGCCATAAAGCAATCCTCCCCTTTTGCGAATTTCCCTCAACTTATTTGCATATTTAATTTAGTAAGTTCGGTGAGAAAACTAGTATTTCAAGGTTAAAATATAACCTCACAGTTGCCTTTTAATTTAGTATCTTTTTAACCTACAAATTTTCATCTAATTTTTAGAATTTGTTTTATTTCGACAGCACTGTTCTGGCACCATCATCATCAGTTTTTTTTTTTTTTGCCATATCCAGTGTTTATTCCATGTTTGGAGTGTTATAGTGTAGTGTACCATCAGTCGGCCTGCTATAAACTTACTGTGACAAACTCATTGTTTTCCAGCTTCACAATGTCACCCACTTGAACATTCATCCATTTTTCACTCTTCAGCCTGTTTGAAACCGTGACTTTTTATTTATCAGACATTCATTTTGAAAAATGCATTAGGTAAAAAGATAAAGTCACGTCATGACACTTACTCTCCATCAATGAGCACTTCTACTTTTCTGTTGTTCACATGTTTGTCATTCTTGTGTCTGGTCTGTGTTGTAGGATGAACATGGGCACAAAAAGCAACAGAGGGATCATATGAATGGACAGTCGAACACGTTGCTGTCTGTATTGGACATAGACAGGAAGTGGACTCACGATGTCATCAGAGAGATCTTTGGCTAGAGTCATAGACAGCACCAGCAGCAGTGGGACTACAGTGGTGAACCAGCTCAGAGACGAGATCTGAGGAATCAGCTGCGAAACACAAACACGGTGACGCCTGTTACAACCTTTCTCACCCTTGAAGGCTTCTTAAACGCTTTTTCAACATTTTAAATTGGTGTAATAATGTGGTAAATTAAGATGGATTTAAGATACCTGTAAGATGAGAAGAAAGACGAAGTAGGCATTGGCCAGTCTTTGAAACTGCTCGAACAGATTGAGAGGGAGGAAGGTGAACACGTTGTACTTGGAGGTCTTGATGGCATTGGTCTGTAAGGACACACGCGCTCACAATGTGCTCCAAAAAAGAGAGTTGAATATAAAATATATAAGTATTTTCCTACTCACTGCATACTTAAACGACAGGTTGAATTCCCTGTCATTCGCTCGCAGATGCCTCTCCTCTGAGGAAAAAAAATACAAAAAGAGACAAGAAGAAAATTATCTAGAACACTATTTTTATATATATATATATATATATATATATATATATATATATATATATATATATATATATATATATATATATATATATATAATATTTGTATGTGTTTGGTGTAGTAGGTTACAGTATGTTACCTTCTACTTTTTTCTTCTTCGTGTTAATTCCACACGCAGACAGCAGGGAGCCCATGTTTCTCTGATCACATCATCACGCTGATTTAGAGAAACTGACCGTACCAAAATAACACAACATTTATTATATAATAAATATTTATTAAATAAAATTAAATTTTAAAAGTATTAAATATGAAGAAAACTATAAAACTTACACATAATGTAAAAATCGAATGGAGTCATGAGCTGTGTAATCATAAGGACATATTGTGTAATTATCTTTGACATATATATTTGATTTGGAACGGCTGTCATTGTTTGAATTGGTCACAGCCAGGGATGCTAGATATTTTTGAAGTATTTGTCATTAATGCTTGTCATATGGTGTGTTTTATATGATAAATATAAAGGGTTAGGGTTAAGAAAAATCCCTGAAAAACCATGTGGCCATATTTACATGTTTGACCTGTAACAGTCTGTTCTAGAGCTTTCTGTTGGTTCATACAGATGAATTAGAGATGTTGAAGCCAGTTTATGTTCTAGTTCTTTCTACAAAGCGTTGAAATAAGACAAACTGCAGGTTGGATGGAGTCTGATCATAATGCATTATGATATCTCTCTGTTAGTGTCTAGCTGTGGTTAATGATAAACTGGCAGAAAGTTCAGTGTATTTTACAGCTCTTGTCTTATCAGCACAAGTATTTACACATACAGGCCTTCTCCACACACACACACACACACACACACACAAAGCCGTGCGTCCTGATCTCACAGATTATTCACCTGACAGCCGTTTTCAGAGATGTTAGCCTTTGTTCATAACACAGAGACGATCTTAAATCAGGATAATTTATTATTGCAACTGCCGTTAGAGGCCAAATGATTATGTCTCTACATGTCAAAAAATAAAACTGAAAATGAATACATAAAAAATACTGCATCTAAAAAGGCTATTTTGTATCAAAATGAATGATTTTCCCAAAGAGACATGATTGAACTAGGTTGATAAGCCTGAACATTAGCCCACGCTCACATACCTTCATCTCACTCTTTATCTAATCGAATATTATCATTATTCATCTAAAACACTTCAACACGCTCAAGTGTCAACACACTACCAACGCCCATGAAAGGAATCACTATAAAGTATAAAAAACTTTATACTTTATACATTTAATTTCAAGACACAGATTTCAACATCATTTAAAATGTAAGATCTCAGAAGGGTGTAGGTTTTATTTTTTCGAATGCATGTGATCAATTATTATTATCAATATATTTTATAAGCTGTTGTTGGCAGAACGTTAACAAATAACGTGACAATGATTCATGCATTACTAAAAGTGATGAAAGCTTTTGCGGCGACAGTATAATTTATGATACGTTAATAAACCAACAGACTTGAGATAAAATGATTTGCTTATTATTTTTACATATAAAAACCAGCATAATGACACAATGAGGCCACATGTTCAAAATGGCCTTTCTAGCAAGCATGAAATATACCATGAAGAACACAGTTTTACATACGTAAAAGTGTTAAATATGAAACAACGCAGTATACATGAACGATATAACAAAATAGCAAATTAATAATAATAATAATTATTCACATACTGTAACTAACAACAAAATCCATGTTAATGAAACAAATGCGATGATACTTCTACATGAATAACTAGGTGATAAATACTATTTACTTATATGTATACATAGAAAACAATCATTAATAATAATAACTTATAAAATTACGTATCATATTTAGAAATGTAATTTCATGGCAAGGTAACTCATGGTTAACTAGTTAACAAGTTTTTACAGTATTAATTTTGAACATTATGTTCCTGTTCAACTTTTCTTCTTTTTCTTTTCCGAAGCTCTAACATCTCAAACTGTAATAATCTCTCAGTGTGACTCATGTGCCACATCGACTAGGAAAGTTGAATGAACATAACTAATGTTGGCAGTAAATGACCGTCCTTCAACATCAGGAAAACACCCGAGCCCTCGACCTCTATATTCAAGTCAACAAGGAAGATCACACACCCTTAAACATACTCCTTAAAAGTCTGTCCGTCGCCTTATCACTTTACATTTGACAAATCTACGCTCCCCTCTCTCTGAATCTCTCTGTATATACCAAAACTGGTTTATGTTAAAAGTAACATATTCAAATTATAATGTTCAAGAAGTTCATTCTTCTTTCTTTTTTAACTAAGCACTTCATCACAGGTGCGAGTGCCTCGGGCTAATGTCAATAAGTAACTCAAGTTTGAGATTGAAAAAACATTCTCTTGCACAAGGAAAAATGTTTAAGTCTAACATACTCACTAGACATGAATAAAATCAGAAAAGGTCACCAGCTTAGGGTGTCATACCTGAGTCACACGTCTGCCATCCGGGATCCCTAGAGAAACAGATTCAGGATAAACCACCACCCCATAAACATGCGTGAAAAGAACACGGAGAAGCTCACTACAGTTCCCATAATGCAACTGCAAACAAGGCCCCTTCCTTAGAGTAGGCTGCAGGTGAAAGTTAAGGGTGTAACCTGACGTCAGGAAGAGGTTTCCAGGCCTGGGTGGAGCCAGGGGCTGCAGTTGTGACCCAAGAAGGGGGATAGTGATTGGACAACTGCCTGAGCGTGAAGAAAACAGAGAGGTTTTTACAGTAGAGCACGTCCATGGACTGACGGAAAGCAAACAGTGGATGATCTTTGGACTCTGGTGGGTTGTAAGAGGGAGGCTGGATGAGGGAATGACGTGGGCTAGTGGCTGGAAACTGGGTGAAATTTGGTATAATGTAAAATCCTTCCAATCTAAACCTCATTTGCATAGTTTAAACTCTTAAAGAGAGTTAATAAGAGGTTTGTTCATTCTTAGCTCAGTAGACAGTCCTACTATGCGATCTACTTGCTATGAAGGAAAAACAACTGAGATATTGCACAGATGTCTTATAGTGCAGGCAATCGAAACACTACAAGACTACACTGACTCAGGTCATTAGATCAGAAGCGATTAGTTGTTCCCGTACTTCTTTTAAAACTAGAGGGGACCAGTCACTCCAAGCAGTCGCTCCTAGGCTGTGAATGCTTTGCCTCTTTCTCTGCGTTGTGTGCACTCAGTTGATTTAAAAAAAACAACAACAACTGAAGACTTTGCTCTTCAAGCAGGCTTTGGTTAGACAAAGAGTTTTTATGGTTCTTTGTTATGTTTGCGCTTTGAATTTTTGTGGAATGTATTTAAATTGCTATTGTATTACATTTTATTGTGAAGCACTTTGTGACTTCTATCTGGGAAAAGTGCTATATAAATCAATTTAACTTACAAAACAGGTCACGCTTGCGTTTACGGCGTACTATGTCACATGTCAGCTGCAGGAAAGGGCCATTTTATTATCTCTTTTGTTAATACAGACAACAAACAAGAGGGTAGAGAATAGGGAAATGTTGCATGCCAGATTAAAACTATATCCACATGAGAACCATAGATAGATCAATGTGTCGAAAGAGAGCAGACCACAATGTTAACCCGTTTAGTGTGACAGAAAGGAACTGTTCCCCCCAAAATAAAAACCATGTCCATGTCATTTGACGTTTTTAACCTGTGTGGTCTGTGGATGACAAAAGAAGATAGTTATGCAGAATGTTCATGCTGCTCTTTTCCATATAATGCAGGTGAATGGAGACAGATGCTGAAGTAAAGGCAAAAAGCACTATAAAAGCAGTTCATATTGGTCGTGTGCTATATTGTTAAGTCTTCTCAATCATGCAGAAGGTCTGTGCGTAGTTAATTAAGCTTGAAATCAAATTTCAGAGCGAAAGTTTCAGTGAAATTCTCCTAATACAAATAGTTTTTTTCTTTACAAAATGACATCAAACCAGCTTAAAACATTAGTTTAAGTTACTTTATGTATAAATTTATTTGTTGGAGTGTGCACACATACATTTTAATAACACATTTTTCCTTGTCAGTGACCGTGTACAATACCAATATAACTTCAAAAATGTGAGTAAACTCCGTAAAACTGAGTAAAGTCCCGTACATGCCAGTATTAATTGTCAGAATTGTTTCAAAATAAAGTGAGAACTTCCACAAGTTGGCACGAGGAACGTGTACATTACAAAGAGCGACCTTTCCCTCCTAAAATACAGTCCAAACACTGCTGGCCTAAACAACGGTAACAGTATATAAAGTGACACAGAGTTAGAAGTGAAAATAAATAACAGGTTCAACAGTCACAATAACGATTGGCAATATCAACATACATTTACATATCGGCAGTGTTTTGTGAAAAATACAATATTTATACATTGAAATTTGGATTGACAAATGAGGGGACAAATCTAGTGTTACTGTAGTTTTCCTTTTTTTCTTTTGCAGTAGTTTCTGGGAAAACAAAGCACAACAGTATGCAATTCTTCAAAATGAACAACTAAAAAAAATAAATCAGTCAGTCTTTCAAAATAAAGAAACGGAATAACAACAAGACCTCACAGAAAAAAAGACTAATTTTTTACCTAAAAGGAAAAAAAATGAAGTTAAAATCTTTTAAACAGAAAATATTAGAACAAATAAGGCCGCTTTGGAAAAAAAATGTTTAAAAATCGACTTATCTATTATTGATCAGTGATCACATTTAAGCTTGATCTGATATTTGTTTACGTTTGTATTTTCTCCCCCCAGCTGATGCTGATTTTTCAGCGCTTTCTTTCCACGACATTAAGTATTGAAAAATATTACACAACACTCCATTAAAGCATTCACACATTTTAGCTTCAATACTGTCTGATGATGCTGCATTGTCTTTTGGTGTGGGTGTTAATGTGAACTCGAGATTATTGCTGCCACCTACTGGTCAAAGAGGATGGCCGAAGTACCGCTCGCTTTTGAATTGAATGGTGACCATAAGAGGCAGAAGATCAGTGGGCTGAGGTGCAAACAGGTCATGCATCATCTGAGCGGTCACAAAGCCTGTAAGAAAGGCACACTTTCGGCTGACGGATGTATCACGTTGAGCGCCGACTCGGAAACGGAGGGAAATGTATTTAACATCTCTCTATATTAAAATCACTCCACAACACTAAGTGAATGAGATCTGGCCCATAGCATACAAACACTGCCTCTAGATCCGCAATGTTCATAACAATCATAATCATTACATTTCAACTTGACACATTCACAGCATCAACAAAATAAGGCAATAAACACATTACAAAAGAGGTGTTTACAGAGAAAGTGTGCACGAATGGATGTGGAATTTCTATTCTATCAAAATAATGAGCCAGTACACTCACAGCGCCATCTACTGGTTGGATGTCAAAGGACCTGAAGTCAGGAATTGACACCATTTTTTTCTTGAAAACATTTTTGTGAGGGATAGACATGTCTGGTTTTACTTTTTGCAATGATTACAATTTATCACAACACTGAAAATGGATGCATTTCATAAAAAAATGTCTGGGTCAAAGTTGATCTCCAAAATAAAAAAGTCTATTTACTCTATTTTTAATAATTTAAGATTATTTCCATTGTAAAATACATTTATTTGATTTATATTATTTTTATGATATTATTTATTTCTATTTTTTTATTTATCAAAGTGTCATATTCATATAAAAGCACAGTCCTTTCATATAAAAGCAATTACATTTTATTTTATTTACTTGCTTAAAAAAAAAAAAATCACCATTGCAATTATAAGTAAAACAATTAATAAATAAATACGAGAGTTTCAGAAGGAAATTAACTTAGTCAAGAAAATAATTCCAAAAGTACAATAAAAAAAAATATATATATATTATAAATGTAATATTGAAATTCTTATTTTATTAATTTAATGTAATAATTTCTTCTTTGAATTATATTTCTTGTAATATTTAATTATATTGTATATTAATTTAATTGTACATTTAATTTTTGAGCTAAATGTTTTCATGAGATTCACCCATATGAATAATCGAAAAAAATATCCAATGGACAACAAACGAAATTAGACTAAATTTTGGCACGATACAACTTAGGACTGTTTGTCTATCCCTCACTACTGGTATCTACCCTAACTAGTCTTTTGCCAGTGTGTTAGTGGCTGGATGTGTGGCTGGACGTATATCAATATACGAAGAAAAAATATTGTTTTCAGTCTTTTCTTCTAGTTGACCCCACACCGCCTCATCCATTGCTAAAACTAACACATATAAAACATGTCACATGGCCTTCTCTGTGGGTGTCAGTGGGCAGCAAAAACATTGGTGTGGACACAAAAAAGGTGACAGTGTTGACATCCAGCCAATCCTTGTCTAGTCTGAGATTGTCTTCTGCTGTAGGAACGTCCTCACCTCCCCTCCTCGGCCGAGCGTGTCTCAGACTTGAGTTTCACAAACTCTTTGGCCACCTCATCGCCCGAGCGCTGGGAGAGGATGCGCATGACGGTGAGGCCCGTGTCATCGATGTGTATCCGTGCGCCCAGTGGACACCAGCAGGCACAGCTGGCCCTCGGTGCGACATCACGCAGCTGTATGACGGCGATGCCCACCACACGGTCCGCACGGCCGAAGCAGTAGTCCTTCACACACACCTGCAGCTCATAACACTCCGGCCCATCCTCGTTCCCAAGAATACTGCACAGAGAGAGAGAAGGTGCAAGTTTGATTCACTAGTAGTCATTCTCGGTTTCCAGTAATAAATGCAGATTTAAATTCTTGCTCATACACATAATACTTGAAAATCTACATTAAAATATATATAATGTTGTCTGAAAAAAAAGACTAAAAACTAAAATGAACAATGAAATGTCCAATATTGGCAAATACATATTTAATAATATAATATTTTAGAGTGTTTTGTTTTCTTTTTAAAATTGCAATAATCAATACACACCCATCTGTGTATCTGTTCATCCATCAATTCATCCACCCATCAGTTCATCTGTCCATCCGCCCATTCATATCATTCCACCCAACCTTCCATCCATCGGTTTATCCATCTGTTCATCCATCCACCCACCTATTTGTCCACCCATCCATCCATCCATCCACCTATTTATATATATACACATCAATCCATCCATCCACCCATCTATCTGTTCATTTATCCATTCACCCATCAGTCTATCGGTTCACCCATCCATCCATCCATCCCATCCATCTATCTGCCAATTTGTTCATCCACCCAACAATCCAACCACCCATCCATCCGTCGATCTTCTTATTTGTTCATCCATCCATCCACCCAACAATCCAACCACCCATCCATCCGTCGATCTTCTTATTCATTTATCCATCCATCTGTTCGCCCATCCAACCACCCATCTATCTATCTGTCCATCCATCCATCGATCTTCCTATCGGTTCATCCATCATCCATCTGTCCATCCATCCATCCAACCATTTATTGGTTAATCTATCCAACCACCCATCTATGTTTTTATCCATCCATCCACTCATCATCTATCTGTCCATCCATCAATCTGCCTATCTGTCCGTCCATCCATCCACCCATCTATCTGTCCATCCATCCCCCAATCCATCGATCAGTTACTGTTCATCCACCCATCCATGTACTCTGTAATGCCTTTTCAGCCTTCAAATGTTTTATTTTGGTGTTCTGGAAATATTTTTACAATGATCAGTTTTTCTTTAAAAAAAAAATGTGAAAGGGAGTTTTTTTTTTGTAGTCTTATTTGTTTCCTCGTACATCATTGTTTAATGTACTGTTGTTCATTAATCTCATTAGTGGTGAATGGCTAGGATTTGCACTCACAAATGGAAGGTCTCGTTGAATTTGGGCGCCCAGCTGTTGTTCTTTGATTTGGTGGTGAACTTGCGCTTCTTGTCGCTGAGATGAGGGCCGATCATGGTGACCTCCACAAATGGCCGGAACATCCCAGACGTCTGCCACTTCAGATCATTAGCAGCCACAACTAGAAAAAGAAATGTAATTTAGCCATCAGAAAATACACCTGTGGGACAGATAAAGCTTGCTTAAACATGGCAAAAATACAATTAAAATTACCTTTAACTGTAACTTTATGCTCTCCTGTGCCCGGGTGAGTGAAGAGGTCGATCTGTATGGACACTTCCCCTACTGGTTTATCAACTCCCGAGCCTACACACACACACACACACACAAACACAAACATTACTTGTGGTTTTTTATATACTACAGCCCAATCCTAACCCTCACAGATAATACCCTGCATTTAACAAAAAATAAACTGTATTTTTTTTAATCTTGTTGTTACAAATGAGAACATCCTTAAAATGTCTCCTAAAGGAGGACAGGTTTAGCTAATCAAATCACTCCCCAAAATATGATACACAAATTTACACATGGTACACACATAGTGTAAAACACAGTCTTCACATGCATGGTGGAGCTTTTAAGAAAAACTTAAGGAAAGATGTACTAGCTGGGCTTGTGTCCAAATTTACAGAAAAAAGGAAGTAATGACAATGACGATGGGAACACAGAGCCTACATTACAGTGGGAGCTCATTGGGTGAAGAAATGTGAAATTATTTGTGGCTTTTAGTCCACGTTAGCATCTAGATGATAGTGTGCTTCAAAAAAAAAAAAATTCCAGGACAACAGACATTTTGACATGTCATTCTGCACTTGAGGACATGTCAACATTTTTGTCCAATCAAATGCTCTCTAGAATGAAAATACCACTAATACAACCTTTAAAAAAAAAAAAGCAAGTAGCAACTCCGGGCTCACAGCCAAAACACATCTGGAGAGGGGGCTGTGATTATTCGTGAGAGGGTACTTGGGTCTCAGGGAGTCTGTGGTGACCTACCCCTAGACGGCTGTATTTTCTCACTAGATGTTATCCTCATACCCTTCCCATTATGCACTTGAGGCAGAGACAGAAGCAGAAAAGCATTGGAAGAGAAAGTTCAATAGCAAAGCGTTAAAAACAAGACAGAACAGTAACAACGACAGCAGAGAACCATGGACAGTAGACAAGAAGTTACAGACAGATACAGTTTGAAGAAGAGAAAGTTTCAGTACAAAAGAATACACTAATGAATCCACAGCTCAATACTGCCACCTAGTGTACTGTTTTACAAACTCATCTCTAAAAGATCCCACAATATGAAATAAAGATATGAAAAATTATATTTTATGTTCCACAGTAAAAAGAAAGTCATACAGGATCACAACAGCATAAGGAGTAAATGATGACTAAATGGGAGTGGATGTGTCACCTTGAGCATGCTGAGTAGTGACAAACGTCTTGATAAGTGTGTCGGTGGTCTGCGTATAGAGGGACAGTGCATGTCTCAGCGAGGACAGCTCAGGACTCTTCTCCAGAAAGGCCTTCTTCAGACCATTTCCTCCAGCGTGGAAGTATTGCTGCAGTGGATAGCAAATAATCAAATATTAGATGTGTACACACCACTCCTATGAAACAACATGAACGTGTAAAGAAAATGTCATTTATACCTTTATGGTATCAAGGGCCACATCCATGACCGCACACTGCTTGGGCGTCAAGCTTTTAGCTTCACCAGACATGTGATCCTACAGAGCCAAGTAACATCAAAAACCCATACGAGATTAAATGACCTCTGATACTAATCAAATCAAAATCAGATGGTTTAGCCACGGGAGTATGTCAATACTAAATACATGACTGAATAAATGCACTCAATGATTTGAGTAGTGGTGCTAGTATACATTTATTTCTGACACCAGAAAACCATGGAAACTTTTTTCTACAGAGCTCTGAACATCTCATGCAGCAAAAAAAAATAAATATAGATATATACATATAGTGCGCACCATTTACTAATTTATAAAGTAAATCCAGTGCACAAAATGATGATTCGTTACATTTGCTGTCATGCACACGATCTACTAAAAATGAGGGCATGAATCATTATTTTTTGCGCACAATTAAAAAGAGGGGTCAAATTATTGCATTGAGCGCAGGATTTACTTAAAATTAGGAAACAAATTATTATTAAGAGTGCAAGATTTACTTAAAATAAGGGGAAAATATTATATTGAGCACAAAATTTAGTAATGATTTATTTCATTGAGTGCACAGTTCACTTAAAATGAGGGAACGAATTATTAAAAAAATAATCAATTATAAGAATGAACTAATAAAAATAAAAAATAAGATACGTTTATTAAGAGAACAAAAGTTGAAATTATAAGAAATAAGGTTGCAACTGTGAGATATAAAGTCACAAGCTGCATATACAAATCACAATCACAAGAAAAAGTGGTGTTAGAAATACAGAGAAATTCAGGCCAAAGGTTTGATTGGATATTCTGTTTACAAGCAAACAGTTTTAAGCATGTGATGGTACAGAAACATGTAGATAGCATTTAAACCGAGGCTTTTCTATTCTCTTGCTGAGCTCTGAGCTGATTTAAAGATCATCGTCTGGATTAAACAAGCCTGAAGCGGTACCTTGAGTTTGGAGAGCTGACCCAGTTCTTTAGCTGCTGAAAAGATCATTCCCTGCCAGGAAGAGATCAAACGTTACAGCGTTAGAGAGTGGGCAAAGAAATCTTTACATATGGATGTTACATGTTAAAGTATAAACATTAGGAGATCATCAATGAAAACACATTAAAGACTTGAAACAGGAAACATTTAAAAGGTTCCAGGCAAATGCATTTTTTTAAAATTACCAGACTCATTTGCTCTTAAAATTAAGTATTTAGGGGTCAAATACCATTGTAAGGAACTAAATAATAAAAAGTCAAAGCATCTTAAACAGTTTTGTCTGGGAAAAATGACATCCATCCAGTCATACAGGTCTTACAAAGGTGTCATTGCCCTGGGGAAGGATGATGGTCTTCTCAAGACTGTTCATCACAATTCTCCACAGCTCCTTCAGCACTCGCTTCAGCACGGTTTTCTCACACACCGAGGCAAACAGCATCAGACTGCTCGCAAACATACACACAAATCAGGACAGGCTTCAGGTACAGCAATAATGGTTTCTGTACAGGTGAGGAGAGATCGGCTCACTGTGCATCCAGGAAGTCCATCAGTGGCCGCAGCATGTTGTCAGAGTCGGCCTCCACCTGGTTGCGTGTGTTGGCGTTCACGGGACCCTTGATCTGGTACAGCAGGCTGGCCATCTGACGCATGCAGTCATCAATGCGGCTCTGGAAACTACAGAGGAACATCCGAGTTCAGTGATGAGAAGAAACATGCTAGACTGATGTAAGAAGAGTTGTGCAAAAGTGTGAAATGAATGAGAGTTTGATCTTTACGCAACAGAGATCTTGAGATATGATGCCAGCCAGACTACAGCCTACATTCATTTCAAGAGCAAGAAAGCTAGAGTATAGAATGATGACCTACTGTACATACGTTTAACTTAATCGCAAAAGTGGATGAGTCTAATGAAACCGGTCAAGGAATTTGTATGAAGAAAATAAAGCCTGTTCGTCTAACTGAGATTTCTTTATCGTGTTTTTGTTTTCATGACAATTAAGCATCCTCTCTGATTCTCTTAATTATAATAAACATGAATAATAATTATAATGCAAATTATATTATGCTTACTCATTTCTTAAGCATTTACATCAGTATGTTTTGTCACAATACAAACACTTTATTACAGTAATGAGAATAATGCAATAATTAAAATGTTCACTAAGCTGACATTCCTCGCAATTATCATTAATATAACCCAAAATAAACTGTGAAGTAATTACTGTAAACTTTATAAATATTGAAATTAACTAACTAAATGTTATCAGGTTTTTTTTGCTACCTTTAATTTATTCTGAATACATTGCATTTATATTAATTTAATATACTTAGTATAAATTAAAGACGGCAGAAGAAATAGACAATTATAGACTAAATTTTTTACAGAATTTTTAAAGAAAAAACTCACAGTAAAAACAGTAACAGTAAAAAAAAGAAATTAGGTGAAAATTAAAACTAATCATTTTTTTAAAGAAATTGGGAGAAATGTTAAAGAAATTGGGGAAATATGCTTAATTCTCATGAAAGAAATGTCAAAAAAGAAGACTTAATTTCCTTTATGTAACATATATTTTCTGAATTAGTTGTTTTGGGTTTTATAATATGTACATTTTTATGTGATTAACCCATATGTATATGATCTATGAACACTGACGTGTTTCCAAAGGTGCTGCTCAGCTCATCCAAGACGTTGTTCAGCTTGACCTGGAGATCGTTCAGGAGGTCACTGGCCTCTGTGTCCAACTGCACAAAGACACACAAACAGCTCTGATCAGTTCAGCTGTCCATCACTTCAATAAACATCACGCCACCCGATGCACAAACACCATCTTCATAACACCGATGTGATGGTATAACAGGTCAGAGTGGGTGAAAAAACAGTGATGGGGCCAAAGAGCCTGTAAAATTCACAGAGTCCCAGTGAGAGGAGAAGGGAAAAAATGAAGAAAGAGCGAACTGGAGCCCTCTGCTGTATAAGTGAATGGTTTATGAGCTCTCAAACACACATGTACTGTGTAACCTACCTGGTTCCTGCTGACCGCCACCTTCAGAAAGAGCAAAGTAAAGGGATGTTTCACTTTTAGTCATTTCA
This sequence comes from Carassius gibelio, assembly GCF_023724105.1. NCBI lineage: Eukaryota > Metazoa > Chordata > Actinopteri > Cypriniformes > Cyprinidae > Carassius > Carassius gibelio. The sequence continues at coordinate 9,582,668 of NC_068405.1, read as the reverse complement.
ACAATCATGTCACAACCCAATAAATATAACCAGACTTATGAGCAGGACTGAGGGTAGGAGGAGCTATGGATTTAGTTATTCTGGTATACTAGGGAATACTTGTGGTTTATAATATCTAGGAAGTGTTTACTGCAGATGCAATACTACTGCTTTCATGTTCCCCAATCGTATGGAATAAAAGTCAGGGTCATTTGATTACGACCATCCTATTGGCCCAAAGTACCAACCACAATCAACCAGTCACAAGTTCAAGTTCAACATTTGGACATGCTAATGAACAATCTCTCATTCTTTCAATGAAATCGAGATTTATTTTTCTTGATTTCTGGACCAATAGGAAGGCTGAGACACAACCTGGATCTATCAAAGGGACTGATTGAACAGATATCAAACGACTTGTGAGTGAGAAACAAGTCTGAGTCTCACCTTCTGCTCCCTGTCTGCTTTCTGAGGCTTTTCATAGATATAATGAAACGGGGTAGAATTATGAACCAAGTGTAAAACAAGATGAATATCTGAATGTGTAATATGCTAAAAATTTAATTCAGGGACAAATTAATCACTCTCTGACTCAAGGGACTCGATACACACCTTGTCCTCTGAGATGTCCATCTATGTGCAGGGTTGAGGGGGAAAAAATCTATCAAAATCTGTTTTTGTGTGTCAATCATTCAAAAAAATGTACAGTAAAACTGTGCAACACTACAGTGATGGTTAAAAAGAGTGAATATTAAAATGAAAAGATGGCACTCCAAAAGGGACTTTCTATGAACGGGGTACAGAATAGAATAGAATTTATTTTTTTCATCTAGTGAGAAAACGGTTTAGTTCACCACATGATGTTAAACTAAATATTGGTTTATTTTTATATTTTTAGATGGGGTTTACAGTTCAAACAATAAATACATAGTTTTTAGATTAACATACACTGAACAAAATTATAAACAACACTTTTGTTTTTGCCCCCATTTTTAATGAGCTGTATGTACACAAAATCTGTCTAAATCTGTGTTAGTGAGCACTTCTCCATCCACCTCACAGGTGTGGCATATTAAGATGCTGATTAGACAGCATGATTTTGTGTACAGGTGTGCCTTAGGGTGGCCACAATAAAAGCCCACTGTAAAATGTGCAGTTTTACTGTATTGGGGGATCCGAGGGGGTCTGAAAACCAGTCGGTATCTGGTGTGACCACCATTTGCCTCAGGCAGTGCAATAATCTCTTTCTTGATCAGGTTGATCAGGTTGTTGATTGTGGCCTGTAGATGTTGGTCCACTCCTCTTCAATAGCTGTGTGAAGTTGCTGGAAATTGTCAGGAACTGGAACACACTGTTGTATACGTGATCCAGATCATCCCAAACATGATCAATGGGTGACGTCCGGTCTATATGGTGGCCATGCAAGAACTAGGATGTTTTCAGCTTCCAGGAATTGTGTACAGATTAGGGCCTGTAAGTGATTACATTTTTTAATCGAATTAATTACATGATGTGGCGATTAATTAATCGAATTAAATCGCACATCAGATTTGGAGAAAAGATCATTTAAAGTCATTGTTGTGCAAAGCATCAAAAAAAATTACAAAAAGTAGGTTCAGCAAGAAACATTTTGTTTGATAAAATGTATTATATTGGACCATGTGTGTAAATGATGACAGAACTATAATTTTAATAATTTATTTTATTATTATTACTATGAAAATATTGAATTGTTTCTTTTATGAAATGATATAAAACTGCCAGTAGGTGGTGGTAAATGTCTTAAGGATTAAGTCATTTATTCATTCATTTGATTCGTTCAAATGGCTGATTCATTCAGGAGTGAAGTAAAGGGTTCTTTATGAATGGTGTGTTATCACCATCAGACCGACAGTGTGACATCAAAGAACCACAAGAGCTTAGAGAGCAGATGGCTCCTTGTGCTTTTGAATTGCTCTCGCGGTATTTTGATATCATTCACCGATCGGTCTGTGCAGCACCACTTCAAAGCCAACACTTCAAAGCGACTATGGCCAATGGTTCAACTCGCCAAATGGTTCACCAAATTAGTTTAAAACGTGGATTAAGAAATGAACCACATTTGCACTCATGTGATATTCCACTATTGCTCTTGTGATATTTCTTAACTATGTGAATAAATATGCATTATCATGCTGCAACATGAGGTGATGGTCGTGGAAGAATGGCACAACAATAGGCCTCAGGATCTCATCATGGTATCTCTGTGCATTCAAAAGGTCATCAATAAAATGCACCTGTGTTCGTTGTCTATAACATACGCCTGCCCATACCATAACCTGAGATGGTTTCTGACAGTTTGTGCAGATATTCTTTGGTTATGCAAACCGATTGTTGCAGCAGCTGTCCGTGTGACTGGTCTCAGACGATCTTGGAGATGAAGATGCTGGGCTGGTGTGATTACATCTGGTCTGCAGTTGTGAGGCCAGTTAGATGTACTGCCAAATTCTCTGAAAGGCTTTTGGAGATGGCTTATGGTAGAGAAATGAACATTCAATTCACGGGAACAGCTCTGGTGGACATTTCTGCAGTCAGCATGACAATTGCATGCTCCCTCAAAACTTGCGACATCTGTGGCATTGTGCTGTGTGATAAAACTGCACATTTTAGAGTGGCCTTTTATGGTGGCCAGCCTAAGACACACCTGTGAAATAATCATGCTCATCACAATCTTGATATGCCACACCTGTGAGGTGGACGGATTATCTCAGCAAAGGAGAAGTGCTCACTAACACAGATTTAGACAGATTTGTGAACAAGATTTGAGAGAAATAGGCCTTTTGTGTACATAGAAAAAAGTGTTGGATCTTTGAGTTCAGCTCAAAAACAAAAGTGTTGAGTTTATAATTTTGCTCAGTGTATAAATTTTTTTTTATATAAACTACCACTTTTAAACCAACCATGTTTTAGAAAGAAGCCTTTTATTCTCCAATGCATTTATTTAATAAAAAAACAACAGTAAAACATTAATGTTATTACTATATATATATATAAAATTTATATTTGAAATGTATAATTTTCTATATGGTAAAAAGTAATTTATTCCTGTGATGCAAAGCTGAATTTTCAGTATCATTACTCCAGTCTTCAGCGTAACAGTGATCCTTCAGAAATCACACTTATATACTGATTTGGCGCTTATGAAACATTTCTTATTATTATCAATGCTGTGCTGATTAATATTTTTCTGGTAACAACAATGCTATTTTTCTCAGGATTTTTTGGGATTCGTAGAAAGTTCAAAAGAACAACATTATTTGAAATCTTTTGTAACGCATTGATGCCTTTACTGTCACTTGATTAATTTCATGCATCTTTGCTGCATAAAGATATTATTCTTAAAAAAAGAAATAAAAAAATCTTAGTGACCCCAAATTACATAAGAGCTAGCATACAGTATAACCCTGGCTATTATTTGTTCAGCCTTTATTGATTTGAAATGTAGTCTGTACACTGACTGTCTGTTATGGGTCTGAGATTTGTGGAGGGCATGAAGTGAAGTTTTCTCCTGAATGTAATAAATTCCCCTATAAATCACAGACACGAGATGAAGGTCACAGTGAGCCGGTGTTAAAGGGGCTGAGGCATGGATGGGAGTTCACACACAGTTCAGACACGGCTGATCACTGGGACAGCGGCGAGTCTGTGGGCTGGAACGGGGCGCTTGGGAAATTGTTGGATTAAAAGGACAATAACGGATGAAACAACAAGCATGAATCTAGCATGGATGATCCCAATAACAAACCTCCTGTAACTCTTCCTCCTCATCCTCACTCTCTTCCAGCTGGGGACAGAAGCCACATCACACAGTCAGACTGAAGCTAATGTGGGACACCATACAAATACAAGCCTGCCATTATAGCACCTTCCTAACCAGTGTGCTGTGGAGCTATCAGGCCGACAGACCTCCTTGTAGAGTAAACCGGAGATGCATTTGATTCTGGTCTTTTTCTGAGACACATGCATCCCGAAATGTGGATGCAAATGAGAAAAGCTCCTTTAGAAGCACCTATAGTAATCCAAGTAATTTGTTATCTAGCTTACGAGTTTTCCAGTGCATAAAAAACTATTAAAACCTGCTGAATGTTTTTGAGAAGTACATAATATACTAAGACTTTCATCCTGAGGAAATGTTAAAAGGTTATAATTAAAAAAAATTAATTCATGTTTTATTTTTGTATTTGTTTTCTACAAATACAGATGTACGTTTTCTAATAAAGGTGAGTGAATATATATTTAAAACTTTCAATTTTCCAATGAGGTAAAGACAATTTTACATAAATGTTTCTTTTTAAATTCACTTGTTTTTTTATACCTTCTACACTTTACATCTTACACTATCTATTTTTCATAACATGCAGTAATACTAAAACCCCTAATCCTAATACATTTTTCTTGTTTTTAAGTAAAAAAATAAAATAAATAAAAATACCTACAACATCCCTTTTCGGAAATATTCAGTTTTTGAACATAAATGATGTAAACTCCAAATTGTCAATTACAAAAAATCATCCAACTAGTTTTTAAAAGACAACATTTAATCAACTACAACAACCTGTATGCGAGACTGGGATTTATCTGTCCTGCTGTCCAACAAATCTAAGAAAATAATACAATATCAAGTAAATGGAAAATAAACAGATCAGCAATGTGGAGAATCCGATGTCATTGTCTCATGCACAGAAACGCACGTAAGACTTCACTAATCCTTTACTAATCACCCTGAGACACGGACTCAACTAATGGCTCAACTCTCTCACACACACACACACACACACACACACACACACAGCACAATCTCTCATCCTCCCCGAATAAATAGAACCGAACTAATTCAAAATCACCTGGGTTCTAATCAAGCATTAATTCTATAATATACTGCACAACACAAGCAGCTACTTTTTAATTCTATGTGCTTTCACTAGATTAGAGTTACGTTGAATGGCCAGAGCAGAGCCTACTTTTACCCACCTCGCCATCTTTCACATTTTCCTCGATAACCTGATTAATCACAGAAGAAAGTGTAATAATAAGTATCTCTCAGAGCATCAGGGTCCATGGCGTTTCTTTAGGAACACACATACTTTATAGATACAGTGTGTGTATTTTGGGACACTGTGTACCCACCTCCTCCTCCTCTTCCTTAAGGTCCACTACTGCATCCAACTTTATTTTAAAAAAATAATGTTAATCACTTGCTTTATATACAGTATTTTTAGAGTCTGCAATCATGTCGTCTATGAAAAAATCTCAAATATAACTCAAAAACTGCTCTACTTTTCCTATCATCTAAAGAGATTTAAATTCTAGTCATACCCTGGCTTCCTCGGTGGCAGTCTGAGGAGAAAAGACACAAATACTGCTTTAACATCAGCCAAAACGCCTAAAGTCATAAAGAAATTATCTAAGTAAAAATCAGTTGTGGAACCCCTGACTAGAACGCTTTATTTATATCCTGCTGAAATCCAGGATGTAAAATTATTTATATCCTGCAAGCAAATCATCGACATATATAAATGATAAAACAACCACACTGCATCGAGCCCATCTGGATACAACAGGGAGAGTTCTCTTAATATGCAGAGAGACAACAGGCCGCTGATGTCCTCTGATGTCCCAGACAAATGAGGAGAGGACAAATGACTTTGCTTAAGGAAGGTCACCTTCCCCTGCTGCTCTCCTACCTGTTTGGCACCCATAGACTCAAACATCTTCTCAAGCTGGACACGCAGCTGCTGGACATTATTCATCAAGACGCATGGCTGAGGACAACGAGAAAGACACAGAGAGATTTATTACAAAAGATGACAATAAACATTAATGTACAGTGTAGTCTGTACACAAAATATGTTTTAATGTAGGCAAATATTTTAATATCAACAAGGATGTGGGCAAAAATAAAATACATTTGTTTTAAAAATAAATAATAGATAAAATCATTTTTACAGATTTATTTAAAATATAATAATTAAAAACATTAACCCTAAAATATTTATCAATTTAATACAATTACTAATATAATATATTTAAAATCAATCTATGGAATAAATATCAATATAAGGAATAAATATTATATATCAATATAAATATACATATACATACACAAATGACCCTGGAGCACAAGTCCAGTCCCTGGGGTATATTTGAAGCAATAGCCAAAAATACATTGTATGGGTCAAAATGATAATTTTTTTTTTATGTCAAAAATCATTGGGATATTAAGTAAAGATCATGTTCCATGAAGATATTTTGTACATTTCCTACCATAAATATATCAAAACGTAATTTTTGATTAGTAATATGCATTGCTAAGAATTCATTTGGACATCTTCAAGGGTGATTTTCTAAATATTTAGATTTGCACCCTCAGATTCCAGATTCTCAAATAGTTGCATCTCAGCCAAATACTGTCCTGTCCAAACAAACCAGACATGAATGGAAAGCTTATTTACTCTTCTTTCAAAAAATTGACCCTTATGACTGGTTTTGTGTCCAGGGTCACATATTCTAAAACATTAATGTGTATACACACACTTACACATATGCTCTTTTTAAATGTCTTATAGTATATAGTATATTATTAATAATATATATGTAATGCATATCTTCATATATCTTCATATACTGTATATTATGTCATTCACATAAATATGCATACAGTCAATATAAAGTACTTCACAAATGAAAGAGCAAAGACAAAGAGACATCTATTAGACAAACTAACAGAAATGTCATCCTTAACTACCAGAAGAATGACTTACAATCTTCTCCTTATCACAATAGGACGGGAAGCTCTTCTTCAAAATGGCACTGTACTGTAGCAGAACTTTGTCAATGGTCTGTGAAGACAAAGAAATAAGAACTGAGCTTAACGTTTTTCAAACGTCAAAATGTCTTGGTAATAGCATTACCAAGCAAACAAATGAAAAAGCAGGCTAACATTTCAGGGAATCTAGTAGAAACTCTCTGGGGCTCATCTCTGCACTCAGCGCTCTGTTTGCACTACCATAAAACTGCTGGACATCAGCCCAATGAGCTCTCCACGTGTCCGATAAAGATTCTTGAGGGAGCTATGCATTTCTCTCAGAGAAGCTTGCCAGACTTAGTCTGGGGACTGACTGAAGCTTAATGGAAAGAGCTGCATTAAGCATTTTCATTTGATTACAATAGAATCTCATTCTTTCAGACAAATGTTTTTGCTTCACTGATATTCTTCATTTGCTCTGCACTGAGATGCCCTTTGGCTAAAACAGGGCCATTCTCTCAGAAATCACAGATAATTCTCGAAACAAGATAATACTCTGACAGCCGACATTTGTTCTGACATGAATCTATTTGTAATCGGATTAGGAAGGACGCTGGTCCACCTTGGCGAACCGGCGGCTGTAGAGGGCCAAGACTTTGGGGTCGGGACACTCCAGTTTCTTGATGATCTCAAAGCTCTGGTTGAGCTGGGTGAAGACGTCCACCACCGAACAGGAGAAGAGAGCATGCTCTGACGTCTGCTGGAACTGTACAGGAGACACAAGAGTTATTTAAAAGACATGTCCATTCAGATTTGTGTCAGGACAGATCAGGTCACCTTTATTTAAATACTGTAGCACAATTACTGGACAATTTTCATGAGTATCCCTCATTATGTAGGTATGAGGATAATGCGTTTTGTTTATATAGAATAGTTCACCCAAAAAATCTAATTTGCTGAAAATTTACTCAAGATTTATCCAATATTTAGAAGAGTTTGTTTCTTCATCAGAACAGGTTTGGGGAATTTTAGCATTACATCACTTGCTCACCAATGGATCCTCAGCAGTGAATGGGTGCCGTCAGATTGAGAGTCCAAACAGCTGATAAATACATCACAATAATCCACAAATACCACTCACGTCCATCAGTTAACATCTTGTGAAGTGAAAAGCTGCATGTTTGTAGGAAACAAACCCATCATTAAATTTTAAACTGTCCTTTCTTGTCTCTTTGGACTGTTTTCACTTGTAAACAGTGCTTGATCTGTGCGTACTGCTCTCCTGATTCAGACAAGAGAACTTTTCACTAGGAAAAGCAAAATTATGAATAAAGCACTTGTATTTTAGCCAGAAGCAACAGTTTAAAGTTGAAAACGCTTTGATGGTGGTTTAGTTTATTACAAACATGCAGATTTTCACTTCACAAGATGTTAACTGATGGACTGAAGTGGTGTGGATTACTGTGATTTTTTTATCAGCTGTTTGGACTCTAATTCTGATGGCACCCATCCACTGCAGAGCATCCACTGGTGAACAAGTGACGTAATCCTACATTTCTCCAAATCTGTTCATATTAGGAAATAATTCATTTCCATGTTTGATGGCCTGAGGGTGAGTAAACTGTCAGCATATGTATAATGTTTTTTTTAGTTTTTTCTCGTAAACTGTTCCTTTAACAAGCAGGAAGAAACTCATTTTTGTACAGATGACCTAAAATTAATATAACTGCTCTTGAGAAACTTGCAAATGGCAAAACTTTTAGACGGTTAAACAGCAAAATGGCCAGTTTGTGGCCACAAGAGCATCATAATGGCCAAGAAACACTTCTGTGATGAAAACGTGTGAAAGACAAAAGGCTATTAGAGGGGAATTGCACTGAAAAACATCTTACTCCGTCTTTTTTATCTCTCTCCAGGGCTCCATGCATGAACTCCATGGACACATCCTCGTTCTCATCCAGCCACTGCAGCACAAACTGCTGGAACCACCTGGAAATGGCAAGACATAATGTGAACAAACAACAATAGAATATGCTTTTACTTCTGAATGAGTTGAAGAGCTCACTCACGTGGGGTATTCGGGAACAACTCCCTTGAAAGCTGGCAGATCCTTCACATATTCGTTATACAGCCATTTGACCTTGAAGTGCAGGTTCATGTAGTCTGCGCTCTTACACAGCCGGTGTTTTTCATGTTCTGTAGAAAAAGAACATGTGAATATGAACAACAACAAAAAAAATCATCACCAATTCACCCAAGCAATGAACCAAATTGGTACTGACCTTCCATGGCGTACTTCATGTCCTGAGAGAACTGATTCCACATGACCTCCGCACTCAGTTTTCCCACATTCAGCTCCTGAGGAAACCTGTAGAGAAACAGGAACACAGTGTCACATGATGGCAGGACAGTAGAGTTGGATACAGACTATGTATTTAGGTTTGTGTGCACACTTACTGGTTAAGGACTGGTGTATAGGAGTTACGGTCCTCCTCAATGATGGACACTATCAGAGTAATGAGTTTGGGCCAGAAGTCTAAGTTCTTGATGCTTGGGCCCTGATCTTCTGGAGTGCACTCCTCCTTATGCTGAGCAAAAGAAAACAAGAATGATTTGCTTGATTAACAGTAAAATAATTAATTATGATTAAACTTTTAATTACTGTACATTTAAATTCAAATTCAAATGTGAATTACATTACAGTACATAAATACATTATATTCTAAACTGGTATTTTAAATGATCAAAAAGGTAGATTTTAAAGGTGATGTGACATTTGATATTTAATGTGTAAACTGCACTTTAACTGTTAACTAAACTTTACAATAAAAAAACTTGAGTTTTGTTAATTGTAATAAAGCTGAATTAAAAGAAAATGACAAACTATTACATGAAATTTAAAAAAGAAAAAGAGAAATGAAAAGAAATTGAGAAATTGGCAAATTTCTGAATTAAGTAGTAATAAAAAAAAAAATCTAAAAACATTGATAAAATATTTAAATAAATAACAAAAGTGACAAGAACTAAAGTGAAAACTGAAATATATAAAAAATCAAATAAAAGCTAATTCTAAATATTTCTAAATACTATAATTATTATTATCATTATAAAAGCAATAATTAATATAAATAGAGCGTAATAATAAATACAATTATAATAGTGCAAGTAATTCAATGTTTATCTCTCATGAGAATTATAAAAAAACTATTTTTTTCAAACTCAAGTGAGGCACTTTGTAGCTAAACGCTACAAAAGATGACGAGACGACAGCCAAACATGTCCATCTAGGGCATGTTTACTTAGAAAAACAATGGAAAAGTAGCACAGTGGACAGAAAAGACGACATTCAGTGTGAACAGTGTGTTTAAGCATCCTCAACAGCCCAGCAGAGCATCAATGGCTTTGTGTCTTCACACTGTCTGGTGAAGCTTCTGGCCCAGAGATGACACACTTTAGCTTTAAGTCTTGTGAGAATACAAAGCGTTACAGTCATGAATGCTGGGTGGTAAAAGAGCGCTTGTCTAACCGTGTCTCCGATCTGAGGATATTGGCGACTGTACAGGTCTTGACAGTTGTTGAAGATGTAGTCATAGGTGGAGTTGAGGCAGGCTTTGACACAGTCTCGCACAACCTGACTGGCTCTCGGGGGACTCTGCAGTTCCTGGACCTGTCCAGAGTGAGACAGAAGACAGTAGAAATGAAGGACAAAATAAGCACTGATGGAATATATGGATTGAGGATTGAAACGAATAAAAAAAAAAATTCTTCTTTACCTTCATTCTGAAGAAGGTGATGCTGGTCAGGAGGTCCACAGTAGATTTGAGGTCCTGTAAACGCTCCTTACTGCTTGCAGGGAAGTTGTTCTGAGAAAGAGAAAAGTCACTGACAATCACCAATGTAAGCTCTAAAATGAAAATGTAAAAAATAAAACTGTTTATGCCACCAACACTCACTCGATACATTGAGAGGTCGATGCGCAGGGAATTGTGCAGCTGATCCAAAAGCTTGACAAACTTTTCTTTCTGCAAAACGAGAAAAATTAAGAAAGATTTTCAATCATCCAGGACACGGACTGGAAATATTTAGCTAATGCATCTGGACACATACATATATAGTGCACAAGACCTATGGACAAATATTTATAAGATACATTATGGTGCTTTTTGGTCCTTTTTAGAGATTTATAATATACATCAAAATCCAATTTTTGCTGTAATTCAAACTGAACAACATAAGCTTGAGTAAGTAATGATTTTGAGTCAACTAACACTCCAAGTGCTAAAGAAAACATGGCATTAACATGCGTATTTTTAATAGACAACTTACTGTAAGAATAACATCAGACAACTGACACAGTTGTCTTGACACTATAATAACAGCTTGCAGCTGAAGTGTTTCAATCTATAATGGTGATACTGAATGGTGAATCCCATGGTGCTGTACTTAGACAAAATTCTGCCACAATAGACACCTCCGTTTTCAAAATGGTCTTTCGATTTTGCACTATTTCCTGAATGAGGAGCTTAAAATGCTCACTGGTTTAGTGCTGACACATTGAAACTATGTCTACTATTTAAGTCCTTATATGAAAAGTCTCACAATGAACAAAATGTAGAAATACGACAAAAAAAAATAATTTTCTATCTTCCGTACTTCTTCCATTTACAGAGCTTTAGGTTTCACAAATGATCAGAAGGTCTGAATATTGAAAGCATGTTCAGTGATTTTTAGTTTGATGACAACATGTTTTACATTTAAACATGCTTATTCTTTGCAACAAGCTACCATAATTAATGACTTGCAATCTAAAATAAAATTAAAAATCGTAATGTTTTTTTATTTGTAAAAATCAAGACGATGTGAACAGACCTTCAGAATACCCCCGATATGTATGTGTTCTTTTGGTTCATTTGAACATACCCCAAAGTTGGATGCAGCAAATCTGTCGCTAGCGGAGACATTGGTGGATGCAGTGGTGTGGGCGTAGTAGGCGTTGATGTTGGCCAGCAGGGTGCTCATCACAGCAGGGACCCCGGGACACATATACTTAGACGAGAGACATGCAAAGTGCCTGTATGCACAAAGAGGAGGAAGATGCAGAGGATAAAAGGGCTTCAATTCAAACACATCCACTATATGTCCACTCTGTGAAAAAAAAAAGACAATCACTCTATTCCAAAACCTAGCCTGGCAGCTTTTACAGTCCTGACACAAAAGCGTGTCTGTACTAAAAGGAACATATTCTCTTCAAAAATGCAGTCTTTAGATCATTTTGAAAGCAGCATCGAAATTATTCTTTTAATCCCAGAATGCACTGCAACAAGCTCAGTGAAAAAATACATCCAAGATGGCAGGCAAGGCAACAGAAATATTCATTATAAATAAACTTAACAATAGCTCAGTGTAATTAAAATGCAATTCAATTACTAATTTATTAAATGCAATCAATAATATTTGTACTGCACAGTCAGCTTAGCAACATGCCAAACTGCTGATAAGCAGTTATTTTAGTATGACTGACATTATATTGATAATACAGTTGATATTATTGTTATTGTTAATATTTTGAATGTCATTTTGTTGTGTTTCTGTAATTTTTATTAGTTTTTATTGTTTTTGTTACATATTAAATATACAGTTTTTAGTAAACAGAGCGAAACAGTTCGCACATGGCAAAATAAATAAATAAAAACAAAACACTGAACTGAGATGAGCGCTACACGTTTGGCTCTCACTCAGTGGCAATGGCTTTCTACAAAAGGTCTGCATATGAGGCACCTAGTTAAATCACTGCTGATTGGCTGGCTAGATGGATCTGTCAGTGCTCCAACTGGCCTTGTGGCCCATTCGGTGTGAGATATGGTCGCTTGCGTGTGCTTTATTTGAGCGATGTGCTCCGTTAATGAGCATCTCCTCACACTCCAGAAGCCTGATCGAGATTGACTCACACTCAAGCCATTAACAAGCACAGACATGAACAGCACTCAGGAGTTCATTTCTTTACTGCCCTTGCTAGTCAAGATCCAGATACTGCCATGGCGAACACTACATTTATTCATCCCTAGCTCACCTTTACTGATTGGCAAAGTTATTATAGTGGGGCTGTAGTTTATTTAGATGCTCAAAACTTGCCATAATATCTTGTCGTGTGCCACTGCTTCAGTACGTTTATCAGGTAATCTGACCTATAATGTGTGCAAAAGCTCACAACCTTTCTCAAGTTTATATGTAAAAAGCACATTAAAACTAATGTGGATTCAAAACCACATGGATTCGTATTACGACACTTTTATGCCCTTTTTGGATTTCTTTCTTAGTTAACCAAACTTTTAATGGAGGGACATACACCTGAAGTTTCACCAAAAATATTTTCATTTGTGTTTTAAGGAAGTCTTATGGTTTGGAACGACATAAGGATGAGAAAATGATTCACATTTTCATTTTTGGGTGAATCAACCCTTTAAGTTAAGCATAATTGTGTATTACAGTATGAAAGATAAAATAATTGATAAATTGATAACTGATAAAATTATTTCAGAAATATGGCTTTGTATATTTTCCATCGGTAATTGATCTCATTGGATGAATGGGTGCCGTCAGAATGAGAGTCCATACAGCTGATAAAACATCACAATAATCCACAAGCAATCAGTGAAAAGCTACATATTCATAAGAATCAAATAAATCATTAAGATGTTTTTACTTTAAACTCTCGCCTTCGGCCAAAGCAGTCCACAATCCATAATAACACTTCCTTCACAAAGATGTTAATTGATTGTCTGGAGGGGTGTAGATTACTTGTGGATTATTGTGATGTTTTTATCAGCTGTTTAGACTCATTCTGATGGCACCCATATACTGCAAAGGATCCAAATCTTGGTAAACGAGTCTTGTAATGTTACAATCTGTTCTGATAAAGCAACAAAGTGGTGTGCATCATGCATCGTGCTTAGAAAAGAAAGATGAAATGTGAACGTAAAAAAATAAATATGAAAAATCAGTAAGAATGCAGCAAAGTAAAACAGATGGCCTAGTGGACAGAATGAAGATATATGACGACAACTGATGATAGTATGGAGGGTGGACTAATACATACGTCATGGCCTGGTAGATGGATTCAATCCCATAGCGCATTGCAAATTCATCCACTATTTCTTGTGGCACATCATCAAAGTAGACTTTCCAGGCATCATCGCCACGGGCTTCTGGGATTTTCACCACACCCTGACCGAGGACATCTGTGATGTGATGAAAGAGGTTCTACAAGAAAGAGCAGAGGCTAAATATTAGTGACTAAAAGAGCAGCATCCACTGACTGATAATGAAAGATCTGTACATGGTTAATGCAGACACTGGTAGTCTGTGAGCTGCTTGTGTTGCTCTACCTCATGTAGACAGGTGTACTGGATATGGTAGGGGGCCACTTTCTCTTCACCCTTAATTTCCACACTGATCTGAAGACGGATGGCACCAGAAACAGCAGACTTGTCCGTTCTTTTCTCTGTGGCATGAGATACGTATGTAGAATAATTACTATATGTGCAGACATATTTAACCCGAGGGAACAGTGCAGTAAAAATAGCTGCTCAGGGTTAGATAGGATCTGAATGTATTTGTGTGGGTGTGTGTGTGTGTGTGTGTGTGTGTGTGTTAGGGCTGCACAATAAATCAGTAAAGCTGGTTCTGTAATCAGCTGTAAATCTCTACACGTGTATGATGGAGCAGCGTTTACTACACAGAGCCGTTTTTCACTGACAAGCTGCGCAAAGCGTGCAAAATATGATCGTGGTTTTGTGCAGCTTGTCAGTGAACAATGGCTCTGTGTAGTAAATGCTGCTCCACCTAAAATGGTTTCGCGTGCAGCCCTAGTGTGTGTGTGTGTGTGTGTGTGTGTGTGTGTGTGTGTGTGTGTGTGTGTGTGTGTGTGTGTGTGTGTGTGTGTGTGTGTGTGCCCACAATAAAACTAACTTGCCAAAGGAATCTCTTTAGTGGTGATTGCCAAAGGAATCGTTTCATTCACTTGATAGTTTCAGGTATAATAAAGTACAATGAATGGGTTAGCCTTTCACGTTGACTATACTGAGAACTACAAATTTGGATTTATTGATGTGCGTTTCATTTCTACATAATATGGATGGAAGGATGTAGTTGTTTCAGAGCAGATATCATAATCGAAAGTCATTAAAAAAACGTTGATTTTATAAAAATGCAATAAAATTATTATTAAAAAAAAATATTTAAACATTTTCATTATTCAAAATGATCTACCATCTAATAAAAATGTCTGCTATCTTTTAATTATCAAAAATTTTAGTTAACAATAACAACACTATAGGAAACAATTTGGTGCATAAATACAGAATGTGTAGTCACAGGGTTGTCTGTACTTAAAAGACAATTTACAATCAATGTTTATTATTTTCATATTTTATATTCAGGTTTTCTCTCTCCAAACTGATAAATCCTTAGGAGGTTTTTTTAATAGAAACACTGGGTTCTTCTTTCCCTAACCATTTCCCCTGACAGGCAAATTATTGGGATAATTTATATGTGTCGGCTAAGTGGTGAATTTCCGACTGGAGTGGGCTACATAATAATCAAGGGAAGATATCTGCTTCAAAGGAGGGAGGGGGAGAGAGAGAGAGAGAGAGAGGGGGGGGGGGGAGAGGGAGAGAGAGAGAGAGAGAGAGAGAGAGAGAGAGGACGATACGGGTGAGAAACAGACAAGAGGACATGAAGCTGAATTACTGCTATTGAGAATAATTGTTACAGCAGATGTGGTGGCCAGAGATTCAGAGGAAAAACAATCAGAACGGTTGAACAGCCTTTACAAATGAGCACAGCAGAAATGAGAGAATAAACAAAGGCTAGATTACATCAGAATAATAATCAAATGTGAAAAAAGCAAGAGTGAGAGACAGAAATACAAGTTTATTTGGAACAGTGGATTTCATGGTTGGGACGTCCTGGAGGCCTCTGGGCCACTGCACACTGAGGTAATTGGGCGAGAAGGGATGTGCTGTCAGGATGGGAGACATGGGTAATGGAGTATACACACAAATCTTAGACGCATGGGCTATGTCCCACTTACAGAGAGGTGGTCTACAGCATTCATCATCATAAGCAAGTCCCACGATTCAGTATAGTGGTGTTTCTTGTACTACAAAGAACTAAAATACATTTGCATGACTAATACTAACAAGGGAAACGGACATTATATGGAATAGAGCAGCATGAACATTTCTCAAAATTTCTCCAGAAAAAAGAAACTCATGTGATTTCAGAACTGTGAGGGTGACTAAATCTTAACTAATTTTGTATTTTTGGGGGACGGGAGTGAACGGTCCCTCCAACAAGTACACAAGTCAATGTGAATGTTTTTTGCTCTGTAAGTGCCTTGGGTTTAATATTTTAGCAACAAAATAACCCCTTTCCTTTTATAGAGAAGTCAAAGCACAGCAGAGAGGTTTTCCACAAAGGACCAAACACATTAAAAAGATGCATCCAGCCACAATGACAGCACACAGTGTCGTCTGAGGAGATGCTTTGCTCTTACGGCTAGTTTACACTCACACAACAAACATCAGCCTATACCAGATTTAGTTGGATCAGTGTAAACATTCCAATAGTTTCATTCCAACATTCTAAATCAAATAACCAATTTTAATATGACTGAAATGCTGCCGGTTGTTGGCACAGTGAAAACAAGCTCTCCATATCCCGCACTTCCCTGAACTTCTACATTATCGCAGAGAGATCAAGACAAGGTGTAGCCTATACTCTAAAGCTCAATGTAAAAAAAAAAATACAAATAAAAATAAGAACATACAAAGCAGTAGCTGATGGCTTACCGAGGTTATACCAGACGTCCATTTCTCCGCTCAGTGTGCGAACCTCAATGATGCTTTGGCCCAGGAAATCATCAGATTCTCTCTTTAAACGCTGCTTTACTCTTGACTTTATGTCATCATCTTCATCCCAAACACGAACTTTGATGCGATCAGAGGAGTTATGGCATTCACTGGAAGACAACACATGTCACATGACAACACAATCTGTGTTAGAGATCAGAAACTATGGGTTTGATTTTGTAAGGCTGTGCCCTCCAGAGATTGCATTTGTCCGCCGCACACAAGTACTCCTTAAGACAAATAAAAATTATAAATTGCACTTTTGAGTCATGAACTAGTGTGATTTTTGGTAACACTTTATTTTTAGGACCAATTGTCACGGTTCAGGAGAGTACTACGACGCATACGTGTGGTGCTGCTGATATACGAGACGGCATTCTGACGCAGAACCCAGATTCACTGCACCTTGTTTTCAATCAGAGGAATACATATGCATGAGTCATGATACTCTTGTGAATGTGTGTCGAAGACTGACGTGAAAGAGAAGAAATTGTTAAATAAAGTCATTATTTTTGTTTTCTTAGCGCACAAAAAAGTATTCTTGTTTTCTTGAGAAGTATTTTAAAAAGTATTCTCCATTTTGGAGAGTATCACATACATAAACAATGTTTCTTTTGTTATCTTCGCACACAAAAAGTATCCTCGTAGCTTCATAAAATTAAGTTTGAACCACTGATGTCACACGGATTATTTTAACGATATCATTGCTACATTTCTGGATCTTGTAAAGATCCTTGCTGTCTATGGAGAATCAGAAAGCTCTCGGAATGCACCAAAAAAATCTTAATTTATGTTCCTTGATGAACGAAGGTCGTGCGGGTTTGGAACAACATTAGGGTGAGTAATTAATGACAGATGATTTTTGGGTGAACCATCTCTTTAAGATATGATTGGATTGAATAATATTAAAAACAGGCCAGTGGCTCATCCACAGCCTATTCACTCAGACAAGTTTTTTCCACTACTGAAAAGAGACTGGATGAAAGCTGGGTGACACACATTCTGAGCAAGACAGCCTAGAGCAACAAAGGAACAAAGAGTGACACTACAATCAAAGAGATGGTCTAGGATTGGTCTATACTTACAAATGATACTTTTCCTCCCAGACAGGATTGAGGTTGCCGTAGATCGTCTTGGTCCTCTTTTTGGTTTTACCCACCTGGACAGTCACGTAGGGGTCACTGGAACCAGTCTTATCTTTAGCTTGCAGTCCTTGAGCACAGACAACTATAACCAAGACAGATAAGACGACGGGAAGTCAGAGACATTAAAAATGCAATGACATTTCCAGAAAAATGACATGTAATTGTTTTTGAACCTGTGATGGTGATCTTGGCTGACCACTTGGACGTTCCATCCAGGACGCTCTGCTTGATGGTCTTCATCTGCTGAGCATGGATAGCCTTGCTGACCACAAACACATCTCGGATGACCTCAAAGATCTCAGGCTTGTTCCTCTCACGGATCTTCATGCGATCCTTCATGGCCATAATGATGTTCTGAGTGCGGTCCTCGGCACCATGTTTGGAGCTCTTTTCAGCCGCGCCTGAATTAGAGAGTTAACTACGCTTAACAACATTTTTATTTGTGGAGATTGGATTAATGACACTGTAAATAACATGCAAAATAAATAAATAAATAAATAATAATAATATTTGTTGCATTTTCATGTTCCATTTGCAGAAAATACTCTGTCAAAACAACCTAAAAAAACCAACAACTGTAAAATATGGCAAGCTCATAAATCCAATAAACACCCTGACTTATAAAATATGTGTGTGATGATTATTTTATGGTGAGCATCACCTCTAAATCATTTTCTTAATTTTGGCTAATGGACCTGTCAACAAGGAAGATGTCACTGAAGGAAGTCTATTTGGGTAAATGAGTTCAACAAGGCAGATGTCTAATATACGTAGATTAAAAAAAAAAAAAATGTCGTCTTGTAACCGACTCACTGTCTGACTTAGAGTGAAAGCACCAGTAACACAGGCTGTGTCTGAACCACACAAATGTGGCCTTCACAGGCAGCAGATGAAGGTAGGAAGGAAGCTGTCAAGCTAGTCTTTTGGTTTAGACATAGCACAGGTGCTCATACTTACGCTGCAGGCAGTCAGCATTCAGCAGCTCCTGACACTTCTCATGACATTTGACCCCGCACTCCGTGCAGCGCATGCCCTGCCGCGCAATGCCCCAAAGAAGCCCCTCACACTCGTAACAGTAGGTTGGCGTTGTGGCTGTCCATATCTCAAAGTTGTGAGGTGTTGTACAAGAAATGGGGTAGATTAAAGCTTGCAGCGTTTTCTTATACACATGGTTCTTCTGTAGAAGTTAAAGAGTAAAAGTAATCAAATATTTATTTAGAAAACACTTATTTTAATATAGTAAAAAAAAAAACAGATAGAAGTTAAACTAACCAGTTCCTCATCTTTTATGGAGGAGCGCGAGGCCATCGCCGATGCAATGCCAGCCTTCCTGGCTTGGACCAGTGACTATCATACAAAGAATAAATGTTAGAGCAGTGCAAACCAATAGAAAATCTCTTTAAACACTCCTGGTAAAAGAGATGCTAGATACCAAGTGGAATCCAAATGTCAAAACTAAACATCTAAGCCAAAGTGCAAAAACACAGAACTTCAAAACTAGGGGTGGTGACTATGGGATTCCCAGAAATCAAAGGGGAAACCAATGCCTGTGCAATAAGGGGATGAGGGGTTAATAGAGGGGTTAATAAAGAAACCAAACAATTACGGATAAGCCTAAGTATGAACAGAAGCATGTAAAATACCCTGTTAAATAGAATCAAACTACCCGCTCTAAAACAGCCCTTTGAAAGTGATGTTGGAGGAAAAGTAAAACTAATAAAAGAAAACCAGTGGAAAGAACCATTTTTTGCTAGCTTGCATATATAGTATATCAAGTAAGGTTGAAATGGTTTGCAAATACATTTATTAAAATATTAAATATTTTTTTATTTTAATACCATAATCCATATACAGTATTTATGGTATTTCACTGTAACAGCCTACTTTTGCATTGTCATGTTTTCTAGCTGTGTATTTGCAAACTATTATAGCAATACTGATCCTGTGGATGCAGTATGATCTTGATATACACAAAAAAGGTAGGTTCAGTCATATGGGTTATTCTCAAAACTTACCATAGCCTGACCATGCAGAGTGAATGCATTCAAAAGAGTTGTAGAGGTTTAATTTTATGTTTATAATGGGGAGGAGAGAGATCAGAGAGTTGTTTTACTTCAGAATTTAAAAGTTATAATGGCTGTCATTTATTGATTATAAAACTTAAAACTGCTCATATTCTGACATTTTTGTCTGAACCAGATTTGTCAACTTAATAGTGTTTTTACCTTATGTTATAAGACTGAAAAAGTAATATTTTTGAAAGATTTGGACTGATGCTGTTCCTACTGGAAAACAATACCATTTTGAGAATTATAATAAAAACATTTGTAGCTTTTGTTCATTTTAATGCAAGGTGAGGCCACATGGAAAGAGTACTTACCACATCGCTAACCAGAGGGATAGCTTTTTTCTTTCGAAGGTCTGGCATACTGTCAATTCCAAATATTCCACTCCCATTTCTGTGGATATCAACACTTTGTATAGGAGTATTTTCCATGCTTAATTAATACACAGACAATGAATGCTTAAATAAAATGTCACTAACTTCTTATAAATAATTCTATATTTTCATAAATACTTCCATTAAAAAAAGAGAAAAAGTAAAATACAACAATGCAACTAGCAATAATGCTTAAATAGAAACTTACCCAGCTTTAATCCAAGCATGTCTTGAATTATCTCCATTTTCTTTGCCCTATGGCATCAAAAAACACAGTTTAGATTAATCCGTGTGTACAAGGGAAGCAATTAAACCTGAGAAACGCCTAAGATAAATGCAGAGGACACAGGATTGGTTGAGTTTCACCAAAAGGTCTGCGAAAGCAAACCAAAACTAGACAACCAAAACATGACTTTGTATAGAAGAAGTCCTCACTGATGAAAGTACTTAATCTGATCGAAATGACTGACATGCAACTCATAAGATCAGCGCAAAATCAATGAAAGGGGGGAAATGGCAAAGCAAAAAAAACATAAATTTTAGGATAATTACTGTATATGAACACAGCCCAAAAAACACTTTTCACTTGTTGACAGAAATGAGTGAAACCTTGAAAAACATTTAGCAAACAGCATCTGTGTTTTCCATCTGAGGTTAACCATTTATTATTTTATTTTTTTTAAATGGCATGAGCATTCTTCCTCAGATAAATGGAACTACAGCTGGATAGCTGGAGTTCCCCAAGGGCATGCGGTATGTTTCAACTGCTCTTAAAAGCAACAATGTAGCAAGACGAAGACCAGCATTTCAAGTTATTAATAATTTAAAAAGATGGCAAATCACATTCAAGTAAAACAAAACAGAAGCAAACAACACATGTAACCATTAAAAGACAAAACATTGAGTTTTAAACGCAGAAGTTTTCTGTATTTGGCAAACTCAAGAAGCAGGCAGCCTTGTACATCAATCATATGTTTAAAAAATAATGCATTCAAATAAACTTTGGATGAAAGAAAGAAAACTGGCATTAGTGGAAAAAATGAAAAAAATGAAATAACGACTGAGAATTGACCAAAATATAATCATGACCTGGTCATCATCCCTGCTTCCCTCTGAAAGACAGAGCAGGACAATAAAGAAAAAAGAAAAGAACAACAATTGATAAACGGTATTAAAATAAGAAAAGATTGACAGAAGTGGGAACATTTTGTTCAACTTAATTACAGGTATAACTAACCATAAACAAAGGCAATGTTTGTACCTTGTTTAAATTCCTCCTCAGAGAAAGTGTTCTTTGAGGCATTGGCAATCCTGGATAATCTATGTCGATGTCTCTTCTCTTTGAGCACACGTTGAATATTGGCAAGGCACTTCTGGTGGTGAGGGTCTTCAAGGGCAGGTTCATTGTCAAGACTATGCTCCACCTGTTTTCCATTAACATCTGCCTCCAGTGTTCCTGAATTGGTGCCCTCTGGACTTATTTTGATATTACCTGAGCCAAATGCCATTTGTTGAGCACAAGAATCAACAATGCCTGAACTCAGATCCACATGTTTTGGGCTAAGCTCTGGAATACACCGCTGATTCTGATCTGTTAGAGGTTCCTCTACAGTATCTAAGTGGTCTAATGCATAGTATTCAGTTGGAGTATGTGACGGGGAAATTGTGCTAGGAGTTGACAGTAGAGGATCAAAGGCTTGAGAATTACGTTGCCGGTTTAGTAATTCCCTCAAGTCCTTCCCATTGAATGCAGCTTCGATGCCTTTTTGAGGAGAAACATTGAGATCTAAAGTCGCACCATCAGAAGGTTCAACAGTGTCTACATTTGAGTCACTGAATGTGGTGCTATCCTCCTCAAGGTCATTGGATATGGAGGGACTTGGGACTACAGACTTGGTGTCCTCATCTAGACACTGGGGTTCAGGTGTGTCAAGCTTTGTCAAGGCTCCCCTTAGAGCGGAGTGGAAGGTTAGCATGGCTTTACTTATCTTTACAACATCATATCCTAGATTAGATGGCTGTGACTCTTCAGTGTCCGTATTTTCAGAATAATCTGGGTCATACACATCTGTGCAAGCACCGTCTGGCCAGTCTTTCTCCAAATCTACATCACAGAGGCAATGCTCACATGAGGAGTGTAGATTTTGGCAACCGTCATCACAGTCTGTCATTCCAACGGTTGAACAACTAAGACTTCGGGAAGGCCCACTACACGATTCATCAGCATATGCATCCATGGTGTGGTATCCAGAACTGCGAGAGTACATGCAATTTGACGTGCAGTCGCAGCAAATGTCACTGATAGTTTGATTCTTCGAATGCCTCCAATCTACAACACTAGATGAGCTGGATGGGGAATCATGGTTTCCAAACAGTAGGGATAGGTGTTCAGAGCTGCTACGTGATGAATGACTGGTCTCGCCACCATTGTACCTGTACCATGTATCTGGGCGTCCAACAGTTTCCAATTCGTCTGCACTGTTCTGGCAGGAGCAGTAATCCTCCTCACTCCATCCAGTGTCTCCACTCCATCCTCCTTCTCCACTAACGCTCAACTGCATTTCCGAACGTCTCCAACCACTGTTCTCTTGGTCAGTCTCCCTAGAATAATAACTTCCTCCTTGATCTCGACTGTTAGAACTGTGACCTGAGGATAAGGAACTAGTGCTTGTAAAATCTTGCCCATAAAGATGACAGTAGCTGGACTTCTTAAATCTGGAACAGGGTGCATCTAAGTTGTCAGAAGCTTTGGGATTGTGTAATTTGGTTCTTCTTGGTACATCTCTGTAATCAGTTTCCACATCACACCCTAACTCATTCGGTCTAGCCGACAGAGGTCTGCCTTCATTCTTCTCCAATTTTCGATGCTTTACTACTGGGCTTCTATTTCTACTTTGCGGGAGAGGAACGGCATTCTGCCTATCTGGACTTCTTTGATGAGCCGCAACTCTTCGAGGTGATGGATTCCCTACAGCACCAACTGAATACATCTCCTCAATTTCCAACAGTACAGCATCTACACAGCAAGACACCTCATCTACTGAGCCACTTACAGACGTCAGGTATTGTCGCAAATCTGATATCTCCTCTTGGATTTTATTAATCCCCTGTAGCTCCTTCAAAATGTGTTCCACTATGGTGCTTGACCCTACTTCTCTTTTCTTGTCCTTGTCCCTACTTCGGCTTGGTTTATCCATTGCACCTCTTCCATCTACACATCCACTCTCTTCTGCTTGGTCTTTGGGCTCTAATTCTTTCATTCCCATGATGGATGGAATGGTGATACTGCCATCACTATTACGCCTCCCCTGCCCAATAACGGCACTCTTGGAGGTTTTAGTCTGACTTTCAAAACTACGCTGGGTTGAGAGACTACACTCATGAGTAGAGGGATCTCTCTTAATGCCACAGATGAACATGTCGTCCTCTATCTCCACTGGAGAGTGCTGGGAGTCATAGGCAGTGTACTCCCCTGATCCCTGGAGGAACTTCTGGATCTTCTTGCGTAGACTCTGACTGACCTTGGGACTCTGGGTCCTCTTTTTGCCAAGTTCTTTTTTCTTAGACATTCTTTGCTGAAGTTCACCCGACCCATTTGTTTCATCTTGCTCATTGGAACGACTCCGAGATAACATCCCTTAGAATGGGGCGTGCCTCAGGTGCTGACCAGAAGCTTGAAGCTCTGGTGCATGCGATTACAGAGCTGTTGCATTTCACCTACAGTACACGAGGAAGCATTTTTCAGTCAAGATCATAACAGAGCTTCACGCTCACCTGACATTTTAGGACAATGTCATGCATAGATATTTTACAGACATATTGAAATTTGAATCAGTTATATATAAGCATGCACAATCAATCTAAAATAATCAACATTTATATTCATGACCATTCAGTCTTTTGCACTGCTTGATGCTATTGTGCAGTTCTAAAACCTAGCGAGCTTCCTGCAGAGGCACTCCCAATTTGAAAGGTAGCCATCTTAATTGTGCAGCCTACAAAAATACATTTGGTCTAATTGTAAGGCTATTTGTGTGACACAGTTGAGCTGCAGCCTATGTAGGCCATTCCAAACCAATTGGTTAGGATTCTACCTTAGAAGGCAGAACACTATCACTTGGAACAAAGCTTGTGACCACATATTTCATTACATACTATAAAGTAAGTGCACAGTTGAGGTGCTGAATGCAGTTTCATAATTTATTCTAATGGAGACTTTAATAAAAAAGTAATGCTACAAACCAAGAGTGTTAACACTGCCAACTCTCTCATACACACCCAAGTAAAAAGTCACATTACAGAGAGAGGGTAATAGTAAATATATCTGGATCTCTGCCATGTACTGAAAAAGTACCACAGACAGTAAAATGGATTACAGAAGGTTTACACTGTGTTTACAAGGATGTACAAAGCATCCTTTGTAACGGCTTGCCAATTAACCTATTGTAGTCATTAACTGTTATAATGTTAAAACATATGCAGCTGAAAAAGATCCCTAATGAACATGGGTTAAAAAAAACAGCTCAGGGAGTAAAGTTGTACATGGTTAATCAAATCGGACGATTATGCAGTATGCAAACTTTTTTTTTTTTAAAGGTACAAAAAGTGACATGACATTCAGCCAAGCATGGTGACCCATTCTCAGAATTTGTGCTCTGCATTTAACCCATCCGAAGTGCACACACACACACACACACACTGTGAACACACACCCAGAGCAGTGGGCAGCAATTTAAGCTGCAGCACACGGGGAGCAGTTGGGGGTTCGATGCCTTGCTCAAGGGCACCTCAGTCACGGTATTGAGGGTGGAGAGAGCACCCCATCTACAATTCCTGCCACCCCGAGACTCGAACTCACACGAGTTCACACGAGCCATGACTTCCCCATAAAGGAAAGCACTCAGCTCATATTAAGCATTCAGTTGTAGAAACAATTCAGGTCCAGACTTTGCCAAACTGGTGGGGCATATTCCACATAGAACACAACATATTATCTTCTTGCCTGTCAGCTCTTCTAACAGTAACAGTTACAGCACACGGAGGGTGACAGGCCAGCTGTATTCACTGTGCATCATGATTGTTAATCAGAACCTGCTGGGTCTAATAGCAGCTTCACCCTATTTCCTGCCTGTCAGGACAAAATGTAAGCTAGTCTCATCTGTACACTCGAGGCTTTTCACTTTCATTTATTTAGAGACACTCTTTTACCACATTCAATTATTTTAAACAAATACTGATTTACACTGAAATAGAGGTTGAAATATAAATAATTATGACAATTAGATATTGACGTAATAATGAGTAGATAATGTTGGGACATGATTATTGTCTTGTAGTTCACAATGTTTCAAGTCTATTATCAACAATTTTCTGAGATCCTTTATATCCAATAATAATGCAGATGTGTAAATACACTATTTCCTGTAATATGTGTTAGCAATAAGGCAGTCATTGAAATTCAGATACTGTCCTCGTGTTATTCTCCAAAAGCATTTAATGGCCAACATGATCTTTACTGTGACTTCAACATTGAGCGTTTAGGTTGGCGGCTTTCAAGGGCACATTTTGGCTGGCTGCCACGTGTCTCCAATAGGCTAAAATAAATGTCAGGGACAGCACATTTTATGATGGATTTTTTACTTACCATTTAATACAGGAAATGACATACTTTCAAACGGAGCACTTTGAGATATATTTTAATTACTTGAAGTTAAAACAGCTCAAGTTAAAATTCGACAATCAGTGTGCTCTAATTTTGTATATAATTAACATTTAATGTCCCCTGTTGCAGTAACTTACCATAAAGTTTTGTATTAAATACTCTGAATTTCAAAGTCACATTTAAATATTCCCATTATAGGTTTAACCTCCGTCCAACATCTCCCAAACGGTTGAATTTTGTGTTCACATGATAAGAGCACAGTTGGCAGAAACCAATAATGAGACACTCTTTGAAGGACCAATGAAGCCATTACTGATATGTGACTAAAAAGGCCTGGTTAAACTTGCTGGAATTAGATGAGATTGTGAACCAATTTCTGTGACATTTATTCCGCTGATAGCTCAGGTATCAAAATATTTCAGATTGTTGCCTAATTTGCAATTAAAAACCAAGAGACAGATATGCCTCATAATTTCTAATACGAAACTATCTGCTCACTACTCCGCTACTTCTCAGGTTAATCAGCTCTCACTAGTAGTGGTGCTCCTGATTTACATAGGCCAAGTCATATATAAGTTTTATTAAATTCAGAATGTTTTGAGCCAGTGTGAAATATTGATTTGTAAATTCTGCTGCCTTCCCTTAAAAATGAATAATTTATCTGACTGACACAGTCTAGAATTTGTCATAACTGCAAGAATATATAGACTACCGGTCAAACGTTTGGAATAATTATGATTTTTTAAATGTTCACCAAAGCTGCAAATTATTTGGTTATAAAAATAAATAATAACAGTAATTCTGTGAAATATTATTACAATTTAAAATAACAGTTTCTTGTAAAATCTATGATTCCAGTGATGCAAAGCTGAATTTTCAGCATCAGTAATTTCAGCATCATCTTCAGTGTCACATGACGCTTTGCTGCTCAAGAAACATTTATTATAATTATCAATGTTGAGAACAGTTGTGCTGCTTTTTATTTTGTGGTATCCATGATACATTTAAAAGTCTAGGGTAAGAAGAAATAAAAAAAAAATGTATTCCGCAAGGATACATCCAATTGATTTTAGAAGAGACTGGTATTTAAAAAGCTGTTTTTTAAACTTTCTATTTAAAGAATCCTATAAAAAATGTCTCACTGTAAAAATGTTTTTAGTGTTGATGATAACAACAACATCAAATACTGTTAAAGACTGGGCATCAATTAATAATGGACAGTAATTGAACAGCAAATCAGCATATTAGAGTGATTTCTAAAAGATCATGTGACACTGAGTAATGATTCTGAAAATTTACTTTGCATCATAGAAATAAATTACATTTGAAAAAATTAAAATATAAAACAGCTGGTAATATTTCATAATAGGACAAAATTATCCCAAAGCAGGTGCTCTACCCTGTCTACTTTATTTTTTATCTGCAGTCAAAAAAGAATGAGCCAATTTTTTATTTATTTATTTTTATATATATATTTAACAATATTTTTATAAAAAATACTTTCTATTAATCCTGGTGTTTGGTGTCTGTGATCACTATTTAAAAGGACTCAAATCTATATTTTAAGACTTAAACGAGCTGAAAACTGAACAACATGGTTAACAATAATTAAATTACAATAAATATCCACCTTTAGTTTATAAAACACCATCATGCATTCAACATTTTAGATGAACCTCATAAATTAGAGAAACGTTCCATTAAAGGAATAAATCATTTTCGTCCAAAATCGATTTTCAGATGAAAAATGCCCTCGACATTCCTTGACAAATTTCATACGAATCATCATCACAAGACTGAAAAAGTACACAAAAAGTATAAAACTTACCTTCAGAAGAAAAATTTAAAAAAAAAAAAATCAAGTTTCACTTTGAAGATTCAACATCCAAACCACCTGCATATAAAACAGCTACTGGATCTTAAATGTTTGACCTAATCAACACACTTGTTCTGCAAGGACTTATCCAATCGGCTACTTGGGGCAATCCAACACATCTTGAACAAAGAAGCAGACACAACCCTCTCCACACACAGACATCGGCACAGTTGAGTGGGTTCCAGTCTAGGCTAGAGTGACACGGTCACAGAGGAGCATCTCTGCCTCAAACATCCTCTTCGCTCTCTCTCTCTCCCTCACTCTCTCACTCTTATTCACGGTGTCCTCTGGCAATGTATTCCAGCACAAAGCTAATCTGGAATTGTCAAAATGCCAGCATTCCATCTCTCCTCTATTTCCCCATACTCTCTTATCGGCATTGCTATGTGCCTGCCTCCTAGTAAACATGTGCATGTTACAATGCACTTTATCCCCTTTCATTTTCACAGTCAGAAATATTTCACAGGCAGAAATAATGTACAATCAATTAACCAAATGACAGGAATGTTATAATACTGCTTAACAATCCACTATAAATAAAAAATGATATGGTACACAATCTGAATAATAATAATAATAAAAGATAATTTTAAACAATACTAAATATGATAGGGCCATTTAGGAGGTTAGCCAAATCTTATTACACCTTTAAGGCTGGAGAAATATGGAAATCTATATGAAATGTCTTGTCTGTGTTTGATTTATGCTTGTAAGATATAGCAGCATACCGGAGCCTGTAAACTACTTCAGTGTAGATGTTTATAAGAATAAGGTTAACTCGAATAATTTCTTACATCCTTCTCCACACAAAAATGCATGGAGCTAAGCAGTGTGTTAAACCACACCCATTGTCTCCACTGTATTAATTTAGCAGCTTTTACATAAGTATCCACCACAAGCCTCAAGCAGCAATCACTATAATGGAGCTTCAATGAAGAGCGCCGTATGTGAGACCACTTAATTAGCATGAGGGACGTTAGGCTATCAGAATAAATTACTCCACCTGTACACATTATACATAAAAAAAAATAGACATTCTGTAACACAAATTCTTAAGCGGGCACTTTCTATCCAAAGCAATCTAAGCTTGAACTAATCTGATCTGCCATTATGATTTGGTGACACTATTAATTTGGATTTATTAAGACTCAATGCGAGGTGATCAAGCCACATAAGTGCCTGCAATGTTAATTTATTTCTAGTGGCTCACACACTCAATTTTGTGCAGTCAAATGAAAGAAACGAAGGGGGACAACAGCATAGCTAATTACTGGCTGTCAAGATGAGAGAAAAGAGAGAGAGAGAGTGAAAAAAAGAGGAGTAACATAGGGCAAAAATATAGAAAAAAACAACAACAGAACAATGAACAAAAAGGAAAATAAATCTATATTATGATAATTTATATTATTGAACACTTAATAAAAAAAGTATAATTTAGGTAAATCAATTAAAATATAAAATAAAAAAAATGTGTGTGTGCATGCATTAAATAAATTATTTGTAATAATGTATAATATTTTAGGATCCGGTTTTTAAAATGATTGATGGAAAAAACTTCATTCTGGCCTTTTATTGTTATTTTTCCTTTAAAATTGTTATTTTAAATCCACATACTGTATTCACATCTTTAACATTCCACATTCCACTTTGATAATTAGGCATAAACAATAGCTATGTACTTTACTTTGTGAACTTTAAAAGTCAAGCCCAATTTCTTTTAACTAGTCATTAAATACTCTTCAAGACGTATGCTATCTCTAGCTCCCTGCCGCTCAATGCGTAATTACTCCCTGAGACTTTATCAGCGATATCAACAGCAACTCTTCAGAGCCTGACCTTGGCCCCTGCAGATTGAGGCTGTTAGGTCTAGGCTGAGAATCCAGCATGCCTTGCCTAGCCGATAAAATACCAAAGTAGTATATCACCACATTAATTGCACTCATGAATTTAATATCTTCAAGTTGCAACCAACCAACAAACCAATACTTTTTCCACAAGAACATAGTCTCAAGAATGTACATTTCACAAGTTTAAATCTTAAATGTTGAAACTCAACCAATCCAAAACAGATGTTCATGAATGAGCTGAATGGGGTTGTGCAATTCATACTTGCCTCCTAGAAAGCAATTAAGGTAAGCAGATCAAATTCAAATGATAATTTTGATTGATAAGATGCTGATAACTAGTGCAGGTTTATAGGGAAAAAATGTGGGTAGTGTTTGATTTCAAGTGTGAAACTGGAACAACTGAAAAAGGAATAGACAAAGGAGATGGATGGTATGAGCTCCCTACTATACCTCCTTAAGTTGAACTCTCACTTTGTTGATTGCCTTAAGCCAGCGCAATCTGGATGGAGAGAATGGCAAAGGCATTCCATCGTCCCTGAAGCTAGAAAAATAAAACATTGTATGAAAATTAATTCATGCTATTGAATAGTCATTATACTGTACCAAATGTGCACTGGAAAACCACCATAAGCCAACACAATATCTTTACCCTTTGAGAGTTTTATTAGGCATTTTGTCCACTTGAGAAACCGCTTCCTTTCTTATGGTGCAGCTTATACCCTTTCCATTTTCTTGGGAGGATTTCAATCCTTCATCTTCCCCCCAGGAGGTTTGTTCATTGGTAGGGTGATGCCCATTTCTGGATGGTTGATAGCCGGTACTATGGTAGGAATGGTAGGACTCCTCTAACTCTGAACAAGCAGCACTCTCTTGACCAGTCTCACTGAGCTGGGAACTAGCTTGGCTGAGGTTCCCTGAAGATCCAAAACGACTGGAGTCCACAGGACTAGTGTTGTTGAAAAGAAAAGAAACAAAAGAAAGATGGCAGCAAGTGAGTTTCAGTAACTAATATTTTTAAAACTACATTTTAACCAGTCTCCAATTAAGAAACACTGTAAATGCTACACACAGCTAGAGGAAATACAAAGTTACAAGGAACCAAAGCACAGTTACTATACAAAAACCACATAGCACTGAGAAGAAACAAATCACACATTGGGAAAGCCACCATTTTCGTAAACTAACGCTAAAACTAAAGTTAATGAGTGTGTTTACATGCACATTAATATTCTTATTCTGCATATTGAGATATGATTAAAATTAGCCCCTTAATTTTGAATTTGAATTTGAATATTTCAGATGGCATACTTATTAAGAGTATGGTTCTTATTAAGAGCTCTGTTTTTTCAAGTTTTTTCAAGTTTCAAGTTTTTTCTTTAAGGACCAGAACTGAGTAATTTCTAAGTTTTGGTTCTGACAACGGTTCTGGTGCAGCACGTGACCAAGCGCTGTGAGCAGCCTTGCACCAGTGTTTCCCGTAAAGGATGTCACAAACCAAATAACAGAAATGCCACCCTGGCTCTTGTTTCCAACAACGTGCACTCCGCAGATGCGTTGTGTCGTGTCTTTAACTGCCGAATGCATCGTTTTCCATGTCTGAACGTGCCCTCATTCCTTTGATAACTGCGTAACTTGGTTTAGACACAGCACCTGCCGCCACTAAATTAGATTATATTTATCCCATATGTCATTAATATTCATACTGACTTCAGCTTGGACCACTAAATAAATAGACTGCTATTGTTATGCATGTTTGAGGGTAAGATCATTTAGTGTACAGGTTGAAAAATTTGGAAACCACTCATTGCATCACACCATCTCCTGACTGCATTATTATTTGTAAAATAGGGGCTTTATTGAGTGTGTGTATACATGGTTCTAAGTATAACAGTTTATATTTCATTAATTTAGGGAAATGAAAAAGTGTCTTAGCCCTTAGCCCAACTTATTCCTGCTTGAAAAGCAAAATGTTAATGATATTGTAAAAAAATATTAACTTTGAAGCATGTGCTGATTGATGGACTAGCATTACTCAACATTACTTACTACCTTCCAGCAACACTACATTCAATGAAAGTAAAATATATATATATATATATATATATATATATATATATATATATATATATATATATATATATATACAGTATTGTTCAAAATAATAGCAGTACAATGTGACTAACCAGAATAATCAAGGTTTTTCGTATATTTTTTTATTGCTACGTGGCAAACAAGTTACCAGTAGGTTCAGTAGATTCTCAGAAAACAAATGAGACCCAGCATTCATGATATGCACGCTCTTAAGGCTGTGCAATTGGGCAATTAGTTGAATTAGTTGAAAGGGGTGTGTTCAAAAAAATAGCAGTGTGGCATTCAATCACTGAAGTCATCAATTTTGTGAAGAAACAGGTGTGAATCAGGTGGCCCCTATTTAAGGATGAAGCCAACACTTGTTGAACATGCATTTGAAAGCTGAGGAAAATGGGTCGTTCAAGACATTGTTCAGAAGAACAGCGTACTTTGATTAAAAAGTTGATTAGAGAGGGGAAAACCTATAAAGAGGTGCAAAAAATGATAGGCTGTTCAGCTAAAATGATCTCCAATGCCTTACAATGGAGAGCAAAACCAGAGAGACGTGGAAGAAAACGGAAGACAACCATCAAAATGGATAGAAGAATAACCAGAATGGCAAAGGCTCAGCCAATGATCACCTCCAGGATGATCAAAGACAGTCTGGAGTTACCTGTAAGTACTGTGACAGTTAGAAGACGTCTGTGTGAAGCTAATCTATTTTCAAGAATCCCCCGCAAAGTCCCTCTGTTAAAAAAAAGGCATGTGCAGAAGAGGTTACAATTTGCCAAAGAACACATCAACTGGCCTAAAGAGAAATGGAGGAACATTTTGTGGACTGATGAGAGTAAAATTGTTCTTTTTGGGTCCAAGGGCCACAGGCAGTTTGTGAGACGACCCCCAAACTCTGAATTCAAGCCACAGTACACAGTGAAGACAGTGAAGCATGGAGGTGCAAGCATCATGATATGGGCATGTTTCTCCTACTATGGTGTTGGGCCTATTTATCGCATACCAGGGATCATGGATCAGTTTGCATATGTTAAAATACTTGAAGAGGTCATGTTGCCCTATGCTGAAGAGGACATGCCCTTGAAATGGTTGTTTCAACAAGACAATGACCCAAAACACACTAGTAAACGGGCAAAGTCTTGGTTCCAAACCAACAAAATTAATGTTATGGAGTGGCCAGCCCAATCTCCAGACCTTAATCCAATTGAGAACTTGTGGGGTGATATCAAAAATGCTGTTTCTGAAGCAAAACCAAGAAATGTGTATGAATTGTGGAATGTTGTTAAAGAATCATGGAGTGGAATAACAGCTGAGAGGTGCCACAAGTTGGTTGACTCCATGCCACACAGATGTCAAGCAGTTTTAAAAAACTGTGGTCATACAACTAAATATTAGTTTAGTGATTCACAGGATTGCTAAATCCCAGAAAAAAAAAATGTTTGTACAAAATAGTTTTGAGTTTGTACAGTCAAAGGTAGACACTGCTATTTTTTTGAACACACCCCTTTCAACTAATTGCCCAATTGCACAGCCTTAAGAGCGTGCATATCATGAATGCTGGGTCTTGTTTGTTTTCTGACAATCTACTGAACCTACTGGTAACTTGTTTGCCACGTAGCAATAAAAAATATACTAAAAACCTTGATTATTCTGGTTAGTCACATTGTACTGCTATTATTTTGAACAATACTGTATATATATATATATATATATATATATAAAATAATAGTTAATTTAAATGGAACCAGAATTGGAACCGTTTTAACTGCAGTGTACCCAACCCTACTTATGAAGATCTGTATAGTGTAATATATGTTGAATTTTGACATTGCCAACCTTTAAATTAAGTTGACAGTAAGTAATAAACAGTATTGAGCATTGAGTTTTGCACATTTTTCCTT
The DNA here is from genome assembly GCF_023724105.1 of Carassius gibelio. NCBI lineage: Eukaryota > Metazoa > Chordata > Actinopteri > Cypriniformes > Cyprinidae > Carassius > Carassius gibelio. Next base: position 9,549,041 of record NC_068405.1, on the reverse strand, counting down.
ACCACTATTTTTTTTTTTTATATGATTTTAATAATGAAACCAGAGCCATTAGGCAGAACCAGAAAATTTCCAACGATTCCCAACCCTACCTATAAAAAAACAGCACATATGGTCTTCAGCAGATATGCGTGAGCACTACTAGAAGTCCTATTCAAATAATTAGTTCATTACAGAGATCAAAGGCAGAAATTGGTGCATGAACAACATGAAAAACAAATTTATTTACTTTTTAATTTGTATTTTTTGATAGAATAATTACTGTGCATGTAAACTCAGTGCAACATAAATGGTTTATGAAACCATTTATTATGCTGCTACTAGCCTTTTTGGAATCAAAAGGTTCTTCTTTTCCTGCTGTAATCCTGAAGAGTCATCTGTAGAGGGTGGGGTCTGGATATGGATTTTCGATTCTTTTAGAAGAGGAGGATCAGGAGTGGATAAACTGAGTTGGGGTTTATCTGTGTCATTTTCTGGGACAACAAATTCTTTATTTTGGACTTCAGAATTAGCAACCATTTGTTGTTTAACATCAACAGGGTGTTTGATTTCACAATTTTCTTCCTTTGACTTAAAATCATCATGCCCTATTTCAGCAGTAGTACTATTCAAAATGTGAACTTCATTCTTTTGAGCTTTAGGCTGGGTTGTAACAACTGGAGTTCTTTGTTGCTTAGGAGGTTCTGGAGTTACTTTCTGCCATGGAAAACCCAATTTTGTTCCAAATAAAGATGCTGATGTTTCTTCTTTTGACTTCTCCTCCTGAAACAGCCCTGCTGAAAAAGACTTAAGCCCAGAAAGAAGCTTGCCACTTTCTGTGTTTGGTACTGAGGGTGAAGAAAAGAAAGATCCAAAAGACTTCCCAGCATCTGCAGCTCCAGCCATGAAACCCAACTTAGGTGCCGTTAAACTTGACATTCCAAATATAGACTGAGAAGTTTCTGTTGATGGAGGGCTTTGAGCCACTTTTGAACTAATGTCTATTGCAGATAATGATTTGTCTGTATCCTTTGCTTCAGGTTCAGAAACAATGACAATAGTTTTCTCATGTATTACGTCACTGTCATAAGGCTCCTTAACAATTGTTTCACCTTGATGGCAGCTGGAAGCTGAATTACTCAAAGTATCATTAGCAGACATTTGTTTAATGGGTAAAAGGGTTTCTACTTTATCTTTTTCATCTTTGTCTCCAGACAATGTAACATCCCCAGAAGATGACAGTGAATCATTATGTGCATTCTGATCTTGGACTGACTGAGGAGTAGAGGTAATATATGGTCCCATGTCAGCTGCTTTGGGTGCTTCTGGTGATTTAAACATACCGAAAAGGTCATTTTTCATAGATTCCATGGGCAAGCTACTTGGAAAGCCAAAGAGTGAGTTTTTTTCTGTGGTTGTTTGTGAAAAGGGACTTGCTGATGAACCTTTTGCTGAACTGGCACCAGTAAAGAGTTTAGACATAAACCCACTGACTGCTTCAGCTGATGAGTCTATGACAGATTTTTGTTGTTCATGATGTTGAAGTCCTTCAGAGACAGAAGCAATGGGCTCTGTTGAATCAGTCTGTTTTATAAACTCAGTTTGGTGATCTGTAATCTGGACTTCTGTTTTTGTACTCTGCTGTGAGTTAGAATCAACATCCTTTGATAAAGCATCTCCATGCATACTAGAATTATTTACTGTAACATCTAGCTTACTCCCCTTAGCAGCATCTGTCTCAACAATGTGATCTGAGATTTTGCCAGCAATACCAGCAGAGACTGGGGCCATGGAGGCTGCTGTTTTTTGTTGCTCGCCCAAAGAAATAGAATGCTTGGAATCATTATTCTGTGGTCCTGATTTATTTTCCTCCATGAAGCCCAAATTTGACAGGCTAAAGCCCACCGTCTTTGATTTATTATCCTCAGTGGCATCCCCTCGAGAGAAAAATGATGCAACCTTCAACAGCCCCTCAGTTTCAGATGGTTCGGATTTTGGTCCTGTTTTACTAGTTGAAGGTGTTGAATTAGGCCCACTGAACATGGAAAGAAGATTTTTTCCAGGAGCATCTTTAGAAGCAACTCCAGATAGAAGACCTCCTAATAGTGAAGAAGACTGAGGATTGGTCTGTTGTGGACTTGATCCGCCAAATACAGAAAATAAACCTTTTCCTGGAAACTCATTGAAGGTAGAAGAACCTGGACTGTTACTTTCAAGTGTAGGCCCTGCATTACTTGCACTGGGCTGTGAACTTGGCCCAGAAAACATAGAAAACAGATTCTTGCCAGGAATTTCCTTTGATCCTGAGGCACCCGGGAAAATCCCACCTAGAATAGATCCAGATTGAGAAGGAGCATTTTGAGAACCTGACCCTGAAAACATTGACAACAAGCCTGAGGTCGCTCCCTCTTTTGGTGGTACTACACCCTGAGCAGAGGAATCCTTCTGGTGTGCTGGTATCTGGCTAGTTTCAGAAGATGCAAATCTACCAACAACAGTTGTCAATACTTCTTGTGGGATTTTTGGTGCCGATACAGTTGGATCACAGCTTGGTGTAACTGGTGTCTCGCTTGGCTGAATTATAGCCCCAGCAAGGTTTGCCAAAAGACCATTACCAGGGGTTTCATTTGATAGCAATCCACTTAGAAGTGAGGTTGGTTGAGAAGAACCTGGCTGTGGAATTTGTCCAGTGATCAAGTCTTTACCTTGAGACTCCTTTGACTCTTTACTATCAAGGGAAATAGAAGTTGACACTGAATCAGGTTGTTGTGGGTATTCCTGAGAGCTAGGTGCACTAAACAAGGAGGGTATTTCATTTACTGATGGCTCATTTGAAGGGACAACAGACTCAGGAGTCAAGCCTTTCTGTAATGCTGTTGGGTGACTGGCTATTCCAGAGTCCAAAATTAAACCCTTTGCTGGACTGTCTTTAAGTGGTTCCTTTGAAAGGGTAGCTCCTTTTGTAGAAGAAGAGACAGACTGTGGTGGAGTTTGTTGGGAGTTAGACCCATCCAACAAATAAGTACGTTTAACTGTCTGCTCATTAGTAGAGACAGTGCCTGGAACTCTGGTAGTTGGTGGTTGTGGGCTTTGTGCTCCAAACATGGAGAACAAACCTTTTGCTGGACTCTCAGTAGAGCTTGAAGATCCACCTAATATACCACCAAAAATTGATCCTGTCTGCTGTGAAGATTGTTGCCCTGAACCACCAAACATAGAAAATAAACTTTTCCCCAGGGGCTCTTTTTGTTGTCCATTTCCTTGGTGTGCAGGCTGTGTGGTAGAGTGTGGTTGTGAAGTCTGATGTTGATTAGGGCTACTGAACATAGATAGCAATCCTGTTACTGGTGGATCTTTTGGTGGATCAGTTCCAGATCCAGGTGAAGTCTGCTGAGTACCAGAACCACTTATCATGGAGAGTAACCCCATAGCTGATGTTTCCTTTGGAGGAATAGAGCCTGGTGTTTGTTTCTGATTACAAGAATCAGGTTGTGTTGAAGACTGCTGTGTACTAGTGCCACTGAACACAGAAAATAAATTCAGACCTTGAGTTTCTTTGAGAGGAGCAGATCCTGGTGTGTGTGTTTGACTTGAGGATCCAGTTGGTGGTGAAGTCTGTTGAATACTGGAACCTCCAAACAAAGTCAGGATGTTTTTGCCTAGTGGCTCTTTTGCAGATGCACCATCAATTTTTTCTTGAGGAGAGGCAGATCCAGATTGAGATGGAGCTTGTTGTTGACTGGAACCACCAAATATGGACAGCAGCCCTTTACCTTCTTCTTTAGAGGCTGTGGCCCCAGAGAACATATCCCCAACAGAGAAACCAAACAAGCCACCAGATTGCTTGGAGGGGGCATCTGGTTTTGTCTCCCCAGTTGGTGGCATAGTTTGAGATCTCCCTGGCATTGGCACCTTGTTAGCTTCAGGGGAAAATATCTGAGATGATGAGACACTCCTTTCTTGAAATGACTGTGATACACTAGGTAATTCTGAATGACTGCCTTGTCCAGAGGGACTTACTGTTTGTTGTTTCTGAATTCCTTTAGGCATTGTTTTTGTTTGGCAGCAATCTTTGTTCACATAATTTAGTACGCTAGTTGATTGCAGGTGTGAGGGAGAATGTTGCAGATTTGTCTTTGGTTGTGAAGGACTTTCTATGTTAAAAATATCACCTATTGACCCAAAAAGGCTTTGTCTTGTTTTGTCTTGATTTGTTGTTCCAGCAGAAGCAGATCCATTTTTCTCTGGTTGTCTAGATGACAAAGTAGATTTAGAGGGATCCGACTTTACCTCTTCTATCCCCACTGCAGTCTTGAAAAAGGTTAAAAACCCACCAGACTGCTCAGATGGCTTTCCACCATGTGTATCTACTGGCTGAGAAACTTCTGGAGAAGTCGATTGTGAGGTTGCACTTGAGAAGTGTCTTGAAATTGAAGTAGTAGAACCAACAGATGTTAAAGGAACAGAGGACTGTTGGGACATTGTGGCTTGTCTTGCCAATTTGGGTTTCTGAGAAGAGCTTAAAGTGGACGCACCTTGAGGAGTTGTGGAAGCTGGTGACTGTGTTGGAGATGACACTGTTGAAATTGGTTTGGATGCCAAGTGATTTGTGCTCTCTGACTGAGTTGTTGCACAGGAGGAGTCATCCTTTATGATTTTTGATTTAAGACTTTGAAAACCTGTTGAGATTATGTTTTTGGCTTGCTGATCACCAAGTCGGGTTTCAGAGGCTTTAGTAAATTTGCTTTGAATTTGTCCTTTGTATGGAGCATCTTTGACATTAGGCGTCCTTGAGACAGTTATATTTTTGGTTGATTCTGAATCTGAACTTTTGCCAACAATTGAGGATAGAAATGAGGATATTTTCTTAATGGGTTGATTGGGCTGCTCCTCTCCAGGCTGTACTCTCTTTCTCCACTCCTCATCTGAAACATCATCTATATGCTTTACTTGCACACCAGTGAATGAACGTCGCCTCTGTTGAGGCTGATAGCAGCTGTAGACACCCATGGTAGGTGAATTTGTGGTTGAGGTAGCACCAAATGAAATGGAAACCTTCTGGGATAGCAGTTCTTTTATTCCTCTGCTATTGAGATTTGTATTGTTGTGGTTGGCACCATGATATGAGAGGTCAACAGCTTCCTGACAAGGATTCCCGTACCCAAAATTATTTTGGAGCTGTTGTTTTGTATCCATCTTAACCTTGTTAAACTGATAAGTGGAAAAATCCAGAGCTTGCTGTCTTTGATTAAGAATAGAATCCTCAAACATCCAAGAGAAACACTCTAGGTTCAGATTCATGATTTGGTTACCTTTTCTATAGGCTGCCGACAAGTCAAGTGGTGCGGTCAGAAGTTCAGCTTCACTTTGGTCTTGCCCTGGAATCCAAAGGAGCTCATCTTCATTGTAGAGAGGAATCTTAAAACCACAAACTTTAACCATCTCATTATACAGCCAGGCATTAGGATATAAATCCCCTGTATTTCCCCAGTCTTGTTCTGGAGCACATGCATAGACATACTGCCCAGACACATCTGTCAGTAGAGCGTAAATGTACTCATAATCAGTGTAGACAAAATATCCACAATCTCCATCATCTGCTGGCCACCACATCCCTTGGTCCAAAAGTGAAAGCCATTGCTGATACCACTCGGACTCCTCAAGATACACATGTTCCTCCATATCAGTGTTGCTTGTTGAGGAGTAATTCCATGGATTGGGAGATGTAGCTACATTAATATAGCTTCCATTATTCCCAGGTTGACTGCAAATTTCTGATGTGCCTTGATATAGAACCTGTCCATTAGCGGAATAAGACAGATGTGGAGGTGTTTCCTCATAATATCCCTCATGATATGAAATACTGTTTAGACTGTGACAACTATCTGCACTAAATGAGTGCCACTTTCCTAATTTAGCATTATTCTTAATGCTCAAATTCAATACACCCTCAAATTCCTGACTACTAATAACATCCAAACTGTTGTGGCTATTCCACAATCTCGGTCCCATTGAACTATGGGGAATATATTTGGAGTACTCTGGTTGAATATTGCTCTCTCCTTGGTAAGTGTGCAAACTCATCCATGGCTGAGTAGGACAATATTGTTGATTAACATCCATGTCGATCTTATTCAGACACTGAGAAGATTTGTGGATTTGATCACTAGCTAAATTTCCATGTCCATCAGGATAGGTGCCTAATGACTGATCATTCAGCTGTTGCCACAATATAGATTCTTGGATCCATGACTGTTCATCATTGGGACTAAGTCCCAATTCATATGAAGAAGAGACTTGTGGGTAGACATATTGATCAGATACACCATGTAAGGATGGATAACTCTGCCTTAAATATTCCTGTGACATTACCGCTTGAGATGGGTAACCAAGAGAGAGGCTACTAAGATTTTCAGTGCTATATGACTCGTTTCTTATTTGGCTTGAGAGCAAAAAGTTTTGTGAGCTATATAAGAGGGGTATATTACTGGTGCTATTAGATGTGTATGCAGCACGGTTTTGTTGTGACCGAGCATAACTTGCTGGAGTCCTCAAATCAAGGCTCTCTGTGTCACAGGTGTTTGGCAAATTATTTGTGTCAGATACCTTGTGTTTCAGCAGTCCTAAAGAATTGAACTTCAAATGTGATCCTTCCATAACCACATTCTCTGGTTTGGCAGAGGAAATCTCCGTTGTATTCCTGGTTAATATTCCAGATAAGAAACCTTGTTGAGTAAAGGGCTTTTGGTTTTGTACTGTATGTCGATTCTGAGGAGGTATTTGAGGTAGCTTTCTATTCAATTGACCTTGATGAGTGGAAATCTCTGTTGGTATGTGTTGCTGCTCCTTTTTCGATTGAAATGAATTCTGGCTGTTTGGAGATACATCTTCAAATGAGGATGTGAGTTTGTTGAAAAGACCAGACAACATTCCTGATTGAGAGGATGTATCTTGCCTGGCTACAGGAGAACTTTGATTTGTCATAGCGGACTGCTGCAGACAAGAATGTTCCTTGCTCTCCTGTGTAACAGGTGGTGTATTTAGTTCCTTTGACTCAGTGGAGGTTGTTTTGAGAAAGGCAGCGAAGAGACCACCTGACTGGGGTTTTCGTTCTTGAGATGGTTGGCTTTGTCCAATCACAATTTTTTTTGGCTGAAGCGGAGTGGACTGATTGTTAGATGCCTGTATTTGTTGAGTTGATTGAGGGACAGAAACTTCTGAGGAGGAAAACTTGAAAAGTCCAGACAGAATGCCATCTTGTTGAGAAGGTCCTTGATGGGATACACTTTGTCTAGAGCCATCTAATATGCCTTTCAGATGTTGGTCTGATTGCTTATTTTGGACTCTGGACTGCTGAAGAAGGTTGCAACTCTGTCTCTCAGCATTAAGCTCTAAAGGATCTTGAGAGGCACTTGTACTTGATGATTTGTGTTGGTCCTGGGAGATTTTTGTTTCAGTGTCTGAAACATTGTTAGTGGTGGCAAATCTAAAAAGGCCAGATAAAATACTTCCCTGTTGAGGTGGTGCACTTGCAGTTGTTGATGGATGCTGAAAGTCTTTTTGTTGGAGGCTATTTTCTGTGGAGGAAACATTTAATGGCACTGGGAGAAGAGGTTTAGGTACACTTTGTTGGGTGTGAGGTTGGGTTTGTTGATTTATTATTTGAGCAGAGTGACTCTTTTGTTGTGACTGATTGAGTTGAGTACCTGTGGTCATATCACCTGTAGAAGCAAATTTCATGATTCCTGAGAGTAAGCCTCCATGGTGTGGTTGATTAGTAGATGCTTGGGCAACTGGTGCATCATCAGACACAACTGATTTAAACAAACCAGAGAACAGGCCCTGACGTTCATGTTGAGATGCTTTTTGCTCTGTATCATGAGGGACTTCAGTTGGACCAGGATGTTGGTGCCTAAATTGCATTTGTTCTTTAGCCGAAGATGGATTCTGATGTTGCATTCTGGGTACATTTTGATTTGATGCTGGAGAAAGTGGAGAGTTCTGAATATTAGGCCTTTGGGCATGTGGAGTAACAGGCTGCAGATCTTCAGTTGGTGCCATCTTAAAAAGAGAAGAAAACCAACCTGTTTCTGTGTTCCCCTTAACAGTTGCCTCAGGTTCTTTATGGTTCGGAATTGTTGATTTTGCATTGTCATGAACCGAAGATGGAATTACACCTATAATTTTGTTTGGGGCATTAAGAGTTTGATCCGTCTTAACCAAGTTTTGTGGCATACTTTTTGATGTACTTGAATCCTCACCAGATGCAAGCTTAAATAATCCAGAAAACAGCCCTCCTGCTGCTTTTGGATGTGGTGGGGCAGATAAATTGTCAGAAGAGACAAAAGCTTGTTTTGTGAGGGAGGACTGGCCTGAAAGTTTATCTACCCTAATGTCTTCTGCTGATCTGAAAACAGGAAACACTGTCTGTGTTTGAGTCTGAGGAGGCACTGGAGGTCCAGGTGAGATTAATGAACTGAGAGATTTCTTAAAAGGACTGAAAAATCCTGATTCTTCAGCATCTTTTTGTGTTATAGGCCCAGTGTGTGTCTTTTCACTATTCATATCATCGGAGATATTTTTAAAAGCTTTAGTTTTTTCACCATCATCAACTTTATATGCATCTGGCATTGTATGGAGTTTCGTATTGCAATTGGAAGCTCTGGAATGATCACCTGGCTGCATTTTCCCCACATCAAAAGTAAAACTTTTGGCTGTTCCATTCACAACACTATCTCCAGTTAAATTGTTCCCCTCTCCCAATACTGAATTCAGAGAAGACGATGTCTCATTGTGAGATGTGACAACACTGTATTTGTTGGGGTCATTTCTGATTGGTTGAGTTGAGTGGTCCACCTTTTGCAATTTAGCATCAGATGGCTGGAAAGGCAAATTATGTGGCACTGAAAACTTCCTATCACACTGAGGATCCTGAGTAGGGGATACTACCGCTACTGGTGTGGGATTTGCAGACTTCGGAATGAAGGAAAACAATTTTGATATACCAGAACTAACAGGAACATAACTTGGATTCTCTGATTGTTCAACATACTTCAAGTCCACTTGTTTTGAGCTTGATACAACTTTATCTGTTAAAGAGCTAAACAATGAACTCATGGCATTCTTCATCCCTGCCACTCCATGGTCAGAAGTACCACTTGAATTTCTTTCTTTGGCATCTATGGGTTTATCTTTCACTTCCTTAGAGGTGATACCTTGCTCTTCTCCAACGGATTCAGTTTTTGCACTACCCTGAGATGACAGCCTTGATTTGTTAGACTTGGGTAAAGATCCATATTTACTGATTTCCTCTTCTTTTTCAGCTAGATATTCTGATACAGTTTCAACCAGGCACTGCAGCTCATCTATAGGATCAACATATTCATCACTAGGTTCCTCAACAGGAGACAGCATGACCTCTGGAGCCCATCCACCAATTTTACCTTTTCCATTCTTCTTATCACGGTAACCTTGAAGCCTCTCAGTTTGGCTACCATATGTTGAGAAATATCCATAGTGGCTATAATTTTTCCTCTCCTCAGCCCTGAGCGCCTTAGCTAAAGAGGACATTTCCTCCAACTCCTCCTCAGAGCCAATGGAATACTGTAGCTCATCTGAGCCCTCAGAATCAAAGCCTGGATCTTCCCTCTGTCTAGCTGCTTCTTCCTCTTGATATGCAACATAATTCTCCAGTGTGTTTTCTATCTTATTTTTGGCCCACATTCTTGTTTTGTAGAGTAAGCCATTTTTGTATGGTTTCAGGCATGGCATCATGTTTTCATCAGCCTCTTCCATTTCTTTCACTTGGCGTAACACAAGCTCGGTTCGTTTTTGACGGAGAAATGCAAGATCTGGTGGGAAATGCTCTGCTCCAACATGCTCCAGCCCTCCTAGGTCCCGGATTTTTTTCCTTCGCCTTCGGTCAATGGTAGCATAGCCTTCTGGGTAAGCGGCATTTAATGAAGCATTTTTGTTTTTGATTGGAGACAACTGGCTGGCTATGGGATTCTGACAGGCCTTTTCAATATGAGAAAGATTATTTTTTCTGCCATGTTCCTCAATCCATGCCTGCTCTTCTCGATCAAGGAACTCACAAAGGGTACTTTTACCCTGTAGTTTGTATTTGACCTCCCAATCCTCCACACCCATGCCTGAATCTACTGGGACAATCCTAACTCTACCCCTATGATTAGGAATTCTAGCAGAGATTAAAAAGGATGGAAGAGGATAAAAAGGAGGGGGAAAGAAAGAGAAAAAATATGTATTTCAACATAAGAGACATAAGCTGCTGAGAGCAAGAACATAATAATAGTGATGCACTAAAAGGTGTGAAATGAAACAAAAAAAATTAAGCACATTATCAGAAATGTAAAGTGAAAAGTACAGTCCTTGCTGAACAAGTAAATGCTTTTCACCTCGCTAATAAACAAATTTTTAATCAAACCCCAAAATTATGCATGCATACATAAAGAAATCCATAAATTACACACAAATGTAATTTCAACCATAACTTAATGGTCACAAGAAATACAATCTGTGTATTTTTAAAAAGGATCTGATGCAAAGGAATTATCCGGATTAGCTCTGTACTGGGCCACACAAGAGACTCTGATTAACCACAATCACAGAATACCACATTTCAGTTTCTTTCTCTTACACAAATCAGAAGTCTAAAAGACTAGAAATCCGTCCTCAAATTGCAAGTTTAAAGTTCAGCATTACAAACAGGGATAATCTGCAACCATATATATATATAAATTGCTATTTCACAGCTGAGTTATGGAAATTACCATCCCAGAGCCATTACATTCAGAGCTAAAAGTGTTGTAATTTTACACAAAGACTGCTTAGTACTATATGGATGCATACAGTACTTATAAGAACAGAATGTACCTGCTTGCATGGTGATCTCTATAGTCAAATTCAAAGCTGTGCAAAGAGTCAGCACAGGAATCCATGTGCTGCTGAAAGCGTGGCCCCATGGGATACTGGTGAAGTGAAGAGTTGGGCTGGGCTGTAGTGTGGTAGCGTGGAGGTAAACTACTGCTCGTCTCACTCCTGTAGTCACTGTCTCTATCATCCACTGCACTGTCCAGGTCATCCAAAGCTAGACAGGGAAACATTACAGATGAGAAAAAAAATCTGTTTTTATATATGCAATATGTTAATGTAACAAAAGATTACATTAAAAATGTCAAAGCCAAATCTCATTGCTCATCTATGCAACAAAGTAGTCACATGTTATAAACAAGTACAAGGAAGTAAGTGCAGGAGAATCAAAACAAGGAGCTCACAATGTACACAAAGAACACATTTTAAAAAGGTCAAAACTCAAGGAAAGTTGGGGAAAACTCATTCTTTGTTTTGTATTTTAATTTATCTGTGCAACTGCACATGAAAATCTCAACACTTAGGGGTGCATATGAAAGAATATTTATTTTGAGGGACAGAAACCAGTGGGGGTTCCAGGGAATAATCTAGAGTAAAGGGTTACTATATAAAATCTGAATACACATTACATACTCTGACTGTCGGCCCATCCAAAATAGTTGCCTGGTGAAATTAAAAATCAAGAGTTTAAGATGATGTGCAAAAACAAAATCATTTACAAAGACTGATATTGCAATTCTAATGTGAATTTACTTGTGCTTGAGTGAAAATTTTTGAATATATACGCTGTGAACAGATTGTTAACATTTACGCTACTCAGAGGTGACAAGAAGCAGCATGTAAAGGAGTGGAGAGCACAGTGAAGCATCAGGCATGATGCTGAGGCTCCATCTAGTGTGGGATGTTGTCACTCACAGCATTGAGAGGCAGCGCAGGGAAGGGGGCGTCCCGCTACTTCATCCTGTAAGGGAAACTGACACAAGGAGAGTAAACGAAGGGAGTAAGGGACAACAAGAAAAAAGTATAATGTACAAATTATAATTAATTACTATTAAAGCAATTAACAACCTCAGTTACAGAACATGCACATTTCAATAAATAAAATAACCATTAAATAGCATGCAAATTCACAGCAAAACTCACTTCAATAAGTTTGTTTGTGTGTGTGTGTGTGTGTGTGTGTGTGTGTGTGTGTGTGTGTGTGTCAAGAGACTGGTTAATCTAAGGACTTCCTTGATTTGGCTTCATTAATTAAATATGTACAGTTGACATGGTGTATCTGCTGCACATAATATCTGATATAAAATATTTGAAAGTTGAGGTCCTGTGGTATGACATGTTATAGTCCAACAGCAGGAGTAGAGCAATATATGAACAATATTATTATTAGTATATATAGTATATATATATATTAGTATATATATATAAAATGTAAATAATGATTACAATACAAGGTCCTAGGCAAATACCCATATGTGTATTTTATTAATCGATCACAACAATGCACACCAAAAAAAAAAAAAAAAAACTGCTCAGAACACACACATGCTGACCACATACCAAAGCTGTGACACTAATTATGAAATAACCAAAAAAAAAAAAAAAAAAAATTATTATGATCAGACCTACATTTATAAATATCAGACTACAACATACCTGCCATGATTTAATATAAGCATTAATAAGTATCCAATATAACTGAATAGCCCTGACAGGCAAGATAATGATTAATTTATTGCATCTTACAAAAAGGATGACTATAATGGTGGAGATAATATAAATTATTTTAACCCATCCCAAATTAGATTCAAGTACTAAAATCTTATTCTTTAAGCTGCCAGGAATGATTTGTGTGTAAAGCAAAAAGTCAAAGTGGTATACACTTTCATATGTTTACTAAAATGGTCAACATCATTTAAATAAAATATTCTAATATGTAAATATTAACTATTAATATTTTAATTTTTCACAAAAACAGCTATAATCAAAAGTAAAACAAGATGTAATATTTTTCAATTTATATATACAATTTCTACTTCAAAACTAATGTTACAGTAACAAACTCGCAGTTATGACAATGCATAAAACTAATATTAGTTTCAACTCAAAAATCAGCTGTTTAGGCAAAAGAAACATAATAGGCATCAAACACTGCCTACACTTCCCTTTTAGATGCAAATTACAACGACATCTATAGCCAAAGACAATGATAAATGCATTCAGAAAATTGTCATGCAACCTTTTCTCATATAATTTATATGCAATGACAGTCAGTGTGGACTCTTGTTTGATAACAAAGCTCATATGTACTGAAATATTGAAAACATGCTGTTTATGCACATGCACAGGTCTTACCTCATCATGAACGCCCATAGCATTGATGCGTTCCAGTTTGCCGGTCCAGTATCGAGCCTCATCCTCTGGGATTTCTGCAAAATCATAGAGCGTCAGGAGTGTTGCAGTCCAAGACATAAAACCGCATGCAGACCATTTACATGTGGTAAAACGTTATGATTATGTATTCAGACATTTTAAATGTATAATGAGCTACTTGGCCGATGGATCTTAAAAATAGTCTGCCAGTTGAAAAACAGCATTACTTGACACTTCACTTTAAAAGCAAGTATAGGAACAAAGGCGATGTTGTGCTGTCAGACTGAAGCTCCATTTGCCGCAATATTTTTAGTGGAAGGGCAAAAGAAGTTTAGTTGAGTTCAAACTGAAAACATTTACTATATTTGTTACTTAGCAAACAAGCCTTGTTTGTTATACTGGTGCATTAATAAAAAAACAGCATGTACAAACCATTTGTGCAGCAGTTCAACAAAAATCCATACAGGTAGGGGAAACAAACTTTTACCTAAACAACTGAAATTGTTTTCATTGTTTAGTCTGAAAAGATAAAACATGTTTTCAAACCAAATCTACAGTAAAACACATTCATAGGTATTTTGAAACCAGATTAAGAAATTGGTTTCATTGTTTGAAGTTTTAACAGCAAAAAATGTTTGCAAACCAGATCTAAAATACATTATTATGTTGTTTGAAACTATTGTTGGTAGTCTGAACAGCAAAGAAACGTCTGCAATCCAAAAGTAAAGCACATTATATGAAGTTTAAAACCAGTTTATGTCTGGACAATCAGACTCTTGTTTTATGGCTTGTTTCCACTGAGCGGTACAGTTCAGTTCAGTTCAGTACAGTATGATTTGGTAGGGGTAACCCTGATAAGGCTTGTGTTTCCACTGCCAATACTATCCTAGCTTGGAAGGCGTATTGTATGCTGGAAAGTAGTGATCGACAATGAAAAACAAAAACAAAAACAACTCTGCCTCTTTTTGTTAAATGTCAGTTTTAATGAACAATAATAGCCATAATAAAAGTATGAGTACAAAGTATAAGAGGCTTATATAAGAGGAAATAAAGACAAAAGCAAACGGTTCAGTCAACCGTATGATACAAAGTCATTGCTGTGTACTACAGTAAAGTTCAAATTAAATAAATAATGTAAAACATAACTTTGTACTCAGCCAAAATGATTTGACCACAAAAAACAGATTCATGGACCATGAATGCCTTTCAAACATAGCCAACTCAAAACATATTGTATCTCGTGTTTAATCACTACAGAGACATCAGAGCCAGCGGGAAATGTCGGAAGGATTAGCTGAGCTAAGGCTGCTCTCAGTGGATACAAGAGCACCGACTGCCCGGTGATCGCCTGGAGCTACGAAATCTGCTAATTTTCAAATAGGCTCTATTTTCATAAATTAAACCACAGATTTGATTTTTAAACAGTTACATTCTCATCTGAAAAACTCTTAAAACTACATTTCATTACACAATAACAGTAATATTAAGGAAATTACGCGGGCTTGTGGGCAATGATGTTTCACAAGCCCACAAGAACAGACAAGAACGCATGTTGAGAACAGCTGTGAGAAAATATAAAATGATAAAATGCGTTAATATTTTTTTGTGTTTGCGCACTCTTGTGTAAATAAGTTCAACACGATAGTAGAGAGAGCGGAACGAGTGAAGGAGAAGCTTTATCTCCTTGTATCACTCAAAGCAATGATTCTAGCCAACCAATCAATGTTCTGCAGTGAGTTTAGCTCCACCCATTTTGTACCCTTTGCTGTGCTAGGTACCCAAACGGAAGGGTACCAAAAAAGTGGTACGATACGGTTCGCTACTTTGGTACCATTCACAACTTCTGACAGTGAAAATGGAAATAATTGCGTACCGTACTGTACCGAACCATACCGCTCGGTGGAAACGAGTCATAGTCATTGCTATGACAGCTCCACTGTAAAAAGTGAATTTTTAGTTATAAATAAAAACTAAGCTTTGAATTTTTTTATAACTTTAGTTATAAATAAAACTAAATTTACTGTTGTAAATAAACAAAATTAGTCCTTCTACTTAAAAATCCTGTTTAATTTAATTGTTACTTGCCGTTTCTTTAAAACAATTTTCACTTAGGAATGGCTAGTAAATTTCAACAAATTGTTTTACAGTGTGATGTATTGATCAGTGACTAGCTTGTCTGAACAATTAAATCAAATTGCCCTGCAAAATGGCGGACTGTCAGTCCTGAGAACCAAATTTGAAAACCAATTGGAATTGGGTCCAGTTGTGTACAAAGCATCTGATACTGTGTGCAGCTCCCTTTGAAGACACATGGGATACGGCACATGAGGAGAGCAGCTTCAAAGTGCTCAGATAAAACAGCCTGGCTTATGAATGGGATCAATGGCAGGTATCAGGACAAATGTGCCACTTACGAAGGTCCGACCTTTCACATCCCAACAACCTGCAGCGTGATCACTGCCGCACACTTTATTTACAGCCCATAGCTCCACTAACAATGGAGGCACAGCTGGCAAAAATGTAATTATTTTTGTTAAGTCTTACACAAAGAGGTGCAATTCAAAGTGATAATTCAACCAGCAAATGAAAAGCCCAAGCCTCCTTTTATATCTCCACTATAGGGATCCTTGTCACACTAGGTTACATAGAATTTTCTCAGGAAACAGTGCCAATTAAGTCAAAAAAACTTTGCTTGTTTTTATTTGATAGCATTTAATTTGAAAAATCCCCCCAACATTTGTCACTTTTTAACATTACACCACTGTATTCTGGATAAATCAGCAGTTTTAGAGAGACAGTCTGAAAACTGTTTTATTAAAAAGCAAGCAGATCCACTCAACCCTGATGACATTCAACAAATCAATGGAACCCAAAAGCACCAGAGAGACAGATGGGATTGATCTCAAGCAGCTGCGTTTCCAAATAACAGATCAGCAATCCATTCTTAATGTGGAAGACAAAATAAGAAGTTCTGAAAAATGTCCATGCTGCTCTTTTACATTCAGGTGCCAGACAGTGCTTGGGGACTGTTACAATTTCTCATTTTGTGCTCCTCTAGTAAGTTTGGAATAACACTACCATTCAAAAGTTTTATAGAACACTCTTCAGGTCACCATTTCTTGATCAAAAATATAGTAAAAACAGTAATATTGTGAAATATTACAATTTAAAATGACTGTTTTCTATTTTGATGTAAAATGCAATTCCTGTGATGCAAAGGTGAATTTCCAGCATCATTACTTTAGTGTTTAGTATAAAAAGAACAGAATCCATTTGAAACTAAAATCTAGTGTAACATTATAAATGTCTTTAGTGTCAATTTCTATCTTCTTGATGCGTCCTTGCAGAGAAATGGTGATAATGTAAAAATCGATTCTTAAAAAACAAAATTCTTAATCACCCTAAACTTATGAATGGTTCTATGAATGATGAAAAACAACACAAAAGGATGTACTTTTATTTTAATTACACAAAGAAATTTTAAAGAGTCAGTCTCACCGAAGGGCAGTTCAAAGCGAGTGTCCAGCAGGACCCGATGTGGAGTTGGATTTTTAGTCCCATATATCTCATCTGCCTTCATCAGAACTTCAGAGTCCAGAAATATCCAATCACCAGGGCCCTCCTGTTCAGAGGAAAGGTTAATCATTACAGTATAAACATATGAAAGAGAGGAATATTTAGGACAGCTTGATGCTTGATGACCAAGTTCACTGAAATAAAACCACTACAAACATTCCATAAGAAACTTATTTTATCATGGAATAATGTGAGATTTTGTGAGATGTGCATGACTTCCTGACCTCCTCTGAATGGCAGATGCTTTTGAGTGGGATCCAGGCCGTTCCTAACATGGTGTCCCAGATGAGACCTTTGTTCCACACCTCTACAATGAGGCCCAGGTCCAGCCGGCTGATCTCACTAAAAGTCACAACACAACAAAAGATACTTCAAAAGGTGTCGTTTTTTTGTTCGTTTTTGTAAGCGGCAATTGCAACCATTTAGTTTTTTATTTTAGGTACATTATAAAAGCCCATAATATATTTTGAACATACTATAAAAATCGTACTAATAGTTTCTTTAAGGATCATCTCATTGGAGCCTTTCCAGCCTTAAAGGGATAGTTTGGCAAAAAAACAATTCTGTCATTATTACTGGGGTTGGGTACCGAAACCCTGTGCTAATATGGCACCGGTACCTATGGAACCGGTATGCACCGAACCAAATCAGAAATCGCAGATTTTGGTGATTAATTTTGGTTCCTCTGAAATGCCTAAGCGATCGATTGAAATATTTGTCCTGGTTCTCTGAAATTGACACAAGAAGCATGGGCGTCGCTGGGCTCTTTAGCAGGGCTATAGCGTTTATCTCCATAAACTGTACACAAATTTGCGATCGCCACAGAGTCAGTCCCCTTAAATTTCATATAAAAAGGCATCAAACCTGTCTCCTCCCCGTCTTTCAGCGCGCTCTTCAATCTGCAGACTGCTGCAGAGCGGACTCAAACACAAACAGAGGACACAAGGTGTGTGTTTATTGATAGATTGTTAGAATTTCTGTTTCTGTGCAGTTCTTTGCAATAAATAAGGTTTACTAAAGGTCTCGAGGGAGCAATCTGTTTCTCATCTACTGTAAAGTTTTCACTCCGTTCACAGCTCATCACACCACAGCTGTTTCCTCCAGCGAAAATGTAGCCCTCAACACATACAGTAAGAATGCGCACTTAAATAATACTTATTTAAATATACTTAATTTATTTATACACTACTGTGCAAAAGTCTTAGGCACGTTACTATTTTCACCCCAACACTGTAAAACCGAACAGTGAAATTAATCAAATGAAATTAGTTAATTGCACTCAAATAATAACGAAAGTTCATTGGACTTAATTTAAATAAGTTATGTTAACTCAAAAATTTGTTGTAGTGAGGTGAACTTAAAATGATTGTGTTTTCTAGTTTCCAGCATGCTTTGCTTCAGAAAACAAGGAAAATAAATTTAGAAATTAAGTGTTATTTTGTGTGTTTTTACACAAGATTAACATAGAGGGACATAAGTTAATACATAAATGTTGTGTTATATTAGATTTCACAAAAGTTTATGTTATGTTGGATTTGTAGTGTTACCGTTGTGGTGAAGAGTAGAGCCTGTGGTTAGACTGAGGATGGACAGCAAAAGCCTAATTTTGAGTGTATTTCCCACATTATAGGAGTTGAAAAATAGATAAAATTATGAATGAATTACTTCCTAATTATAAGTTCAGAAATATAATTATTTAAGATAACTCTGAGATAATTTAAGGCAACTGGAATTAATTTTTTTAAGTTTATGTAAACTTAAAACATTTAAAAACATCACTTAAATGTTTTTGTGTAATCTGTTACAAAATATTTTTTGAGTTCTGTGAACTTATCAGGGTTTACAGTGAAAGAATGGTGTTCGGACAGTTATTTATATATTTTGCTGTAGTGTGTCAGTAGAAAATATCAGTTTACATTTCCAAACATTAATTTTGCCATTAATTTTGATAATAATCAAGTGAGATTTTTGAATGCACAACCAGTCTGACAACAGCCGGTGCTCCATCATCCAATCTGTCTTTTATTATTACTGTTATTATAAATTATATTGTTGCTACTTTATAAAGAATTAGTATACAGTCATTCACAGAACTGATTAAAGACAGTGACAGACAGCACTCATTTTAACCCAGATCACAAAATACATTTATCAGGAAAGCACAACTTGGGAAATGAGAGCATCCAAGGAGTGTGTGAAACCATGGATTTATTTTAAATAATTTTAATGTTCTTTAATGTTATCCATAGGTTTTATGTGGCACCTTTTTTATTTTATTTTTTTAAGTATCGCTTCAGGCACAGTTTAGGCACTTTAAGAGTATCAAAATGGCACAGGTGAGTAAAAAAAAAAAAAAAAATCGATACCCAACCATAATTATTAAGGGAACTACCACATTCAAGGCCCAGAAACGTAGCCAGGACACTGTTAAAATAGTCCATGCGACATCAGTGGTTCAAACTTAATTTTGAAGCAACGAAAATACTTTTTGTGCATAAATATACAAAATGTCCAAGTCTGACACAGAAAAGAAAAAAACATGAATCCATTTTCCAAATTGTGTTTTTAGCCTGTCCTGAATCACAAGGGTACACCTATAATAAGTGTTTATATTCTGACTATTTTAGATTGCTTCGGGGGTACCGCGCAGGGTAACCCAGTACCTTTGTGATTCTTCATAAACACACAGTAAAAAACGTTGGGTTGTTTTTTTAACCCAACCGTTGGGTTAGACATATTGGGTCATCTTAAAATTTGTTGGGTCATTTCTTTTTCGTTGTTGGGTCATTTTTAGTTATAACCCAACTGTTGGGTTAAATATGTTTCCCGCTTCACTCCGGTTCAAATTGTAATGGTCCAGTCAGCGACTCAGCGCAGACATCAGCGGCAGCCTGCATGATTATGAAGGGTAAGTAACTTAATATAATTGTATGATGCATATAACTGTTAGAACATGAAGTAATGTGTCTGATCTGTTAATTATAATTTTTTTATACGTTAAAAAAAGTTTTAATTCCCTTAAGTCTGTTTGTTTCCCCCAGAGAATCGAATCGATTGTAAATTAATGATATTCCTGTTTGTTCGCAAGCATTAATACATTAAAAGATTAGCTGCAAAACTTTTCAGACAAGTATTACTTCAAGTTAATAAAAATGTCTGGTGAAATGTCAAAGTTTGACGATATCATTAGAATTAAGCTATAAAAGCCGCACGGACCATGTGTTTATACTTATGTTTTAGACAATGGAATTTTCGTGAAGAAAAAATTGCAACAATAGAATTTCTGCCTGTTAACGGAAACATTTCAAGGTAAGTAACCAATTAAAATTAATGACACATTTTCAATTTTACTTAGACCTATGACTTAAAAAAATTATGAAAAAAGACAAATGAAGTGAAATAAGTGCATTGCCGCATTCCGTCCAACAAAGCTTCCTTTCATTAACAGTGTACTATTGTTCCTCCCTACAAGTCCAAATCAGTCAAAGGGTAAAGGGTGGGAAAATTTACTCCCATTAGCCGCAAATATTGCCACTAATTTTCTGGAGTGGATCCCCACAAAGACTGTAAAAATTTAAACTGTTAGCTTAGTTTTTTTTTTTTACTTGTGCTTTCTCTGTACTTTTGTCATTTAAAGGCCTTTGTGCAGAAATGGTTTTTAAAACCCTTCCTGCCATCTGCACCATACCACACAAATGGAAAAATGGTGTGCACATCATACACAGAAATGAAGCTGTACTTCATTGACATTCAACCTGTAAGTAAAAGCAAAACTTAAAATTGCAGTGCCCTGTGTAGTCAAGTCAACTTTATTTATTTTGTATAAGACACACCTTGTACAATACAAATTGTTCCAAGGAGATATTAAAAAAAAAAAAAAAAAAAAAAAAAGACGTAAAATAATTAAAATTTTTGGGTGAATTATCACTTTAACCAATTTAAATTCGTTATAGCGTTTAACTCATTTAAATTCAATCATTTGTAAAGTGAGTGTATCAATAAAATATCATCACAATGCATGTTAACTGAACTTTGTTTTTTTTATTCTTTTATTAAGGTTGGCATTAACATAGTGCTGTTCTTGAATCACGAGACAAGCCAGAATCCACATGTCCTGATGCTTGGTGACAAGGAAAACTCCTCCCAAGATTTTATTATTTTAAACGGCGAGGCGATGGAACAGAAGACGACAAGCAGTCGATCTGTGTTTCAAACATTTCTTTGTATATGACATCTACTACCCTAAGCCCTCTGCTCCCATTTGAGAGTTTTTGGAACACACAGTCTTTAATAGTTTCTTCTGCACACTGTGTCCTCCTTAAAAACTTTGTATTTAGTAATCAATAAAATAATTTTTTGTTTTATTGATCTTCAGTAGGTCCAGCAGCTAGTATTTTAGGATTATTTTTTGTTTTATTATTACATGTTATGTTCATTTTATTTGAAAGTCATAACATTTGCCAAGTGTGGTAACCCATACTCCGTATTGGTGCTCTGCATTTAGCCCATCCAAGTGCACAAACACAGCAGTGAGAAGTGAACACACACCCACAGCAGTGGGCAGCTATAGATCCAGTGCCCGGAAAGCAACTGGAGGTTTAGTGCCTTGCTCAAGGGCACTTCAGCCATGGGTATTGAGAGAGGAAGAGAGTGGTGTTCATTCACTCCCTCCACCTACAACTCCTGTCAGCACCGAGACTCAAACCTGCGACTTTCAGGTTACAGGTCCAACTCTAACCATTAGGCCACAGCTGTGAACTGTATTAGTACATTTGTGTGTTTTGATGCGAATATGAATCGACAGATATGTACATCTTGAAAATGTGAGTTGTATTTTTACACATTCTTGTACATTTAAATAAAATATTGTAAAATATATTTGTAAATGTGTTATTTGCATATTAAAATAAAATCTGAAATTTACAACAAAAGTAGTTTAAAAATATGGTTGTATTAATTAATTTTTAATAAAAATACTCATGTTAATTAATATAAATAATTAGCTGAACTGTTGGGTAACTTTTAACCCA
The DNA here is from genome assembly GCF_023724105.1 of Carassius gibelio. Classification (NCBI taxonomy): domain Eukaryota; kingdom Metazoa; phylum Chordata; class Actinopteri; order Cypriniformes; family Cyprinidae; genus Carassius; species Carassius gibelio. Next base: position 9,527,196 of record NC_068405.1, on the reverse strand, counting down.
ACAGGATTTTAACCCAATGGGTTGGGTTAAAATAACCCATTGATGGGAAGGTGCTATACCAACCCATAGTTGGGTTACAGGTTAGGTTATTTTTAACCCAACATTTTTTAGTGTGCATATACAGAGAAGTAGCTCCAGCTGCAATGTTCTTCCCGAGACCAAAGCAGTTCTGTTTATTAACCGCAAGAGCATCAAAAGTTACCGACTGCAGCTTTAAGAAAAGCATTATACAGCTGACTCAAACATGCGATAAAAGCATAGCAGACTAGATTTTTAATCGTTCAGTGAAATTTTAAGGGAATTTAATATGTATTATAATTATGGCACTAATTGGGCAGGTAAAAGTCTCATCACTAAGAAAAACAAATGCACAAAACATTTTAAATCAAGTAAGACAACATTCTGTGTTTGAGAAGCTTAGAGAAACACTTACTGCAAATATTTTAAGCACAATGACATTAATTTATATTCAATGCAAGGTTTAGTTTATTTGTACATCAGGTGTGTCTAACAAGTCATAAATTAGTTCAAATCACTATACAAATGCTGAAGTCTGCACTGCATAATTAAACAGTACAGTGTAAAAATTTTAATATTTGTGCTGGTAAAAGCTTGCTCCATAACAATGGCTTCACACCATCTGCTAACAGGATGCAAGCCTTTTCTACAACTGAATGAGACAAATGTGGCTTTTATCTGCCAATCTGCTTGTAATATAATAGAGAACACCAAAGCACACGAGTGCAGCAGCTAAAGAGGAACATTTGGAAATCCATTCATTATACATTTAGACTTTCAATTGTTTCCAAAGTGTGGTGAGGATGAGATGGTTTTAGACCCCCGGAGAGCCCCTTGTTTGCTCATTTCTCTTTTTTTGCCCTTGTTAGTTTTCCAGAACATGGCAAGTGACAATGGGCGGAGTAATTATTAATTGATAGGTTTCTATAGAGATAGTTAGAGCTTGCTGACGCCATGTACGCACGCTAAAAATGCCGATCCTGAGAGATGTGACGTCTCAAACTCACCCACAGGGTCGTATGGAGGTTCACACAGAACAGCTGAACTCGTGACACGTCTAAATGATACAATAACTTTGCCCTTTGATCAAACAAACAATTGAGGAGCTATATAAACAGACGTAATCCCATTGGCAATATGGTTATATCATCATAATTATTCAAGCTAGTCAAACAGGCTCAGAAAGAGGGCAAACAGATGAAAGTGTGTAGGTTTCTCTGGCTTAACCTTAATTGACTGAATTTGTTCAAAGCAAATGTAGGCAACCCATAAATACGGTTCAACTATAGGCTATTTTATAAAACGACACTGTTACATCACATACTGTAATGTTTAGCCAATCTTTAGTTAATGTGCTCTCAAACACTAGTAATATCGCTTTTATTTGATTTAGGCAGTTATTAAAATCATTCTACATTGTATGTACATGAAAGACACTTCAATAATACATTTAAAGTGATAAGACTTGCATTTTTCACATGGTAAACCAGCCTTTTTCGGTTTTAAGTTTGCATTCAGTTTAGCCTACTAGCTTAGCATAGTGCTAACTGGTTAAGAAAAAGCTTGTTTAGCTAGCACAGTACATCAGGATGAAGTATTGTTATAATTCAATGAGTGAATCAAAATGCATTGTTTATAAAAACACTTTTTCAGTGTAAATCTGAAAAGAAAATTGCATTCTTTTACATTACATTCAAGGCCATGATGTACCGATCATTTTATGAAAGATTTACACAAAACAAAAGTCAGAAAGACGAAGGCATAAACGATACAAATCAACTTTTAAAGAACTAATAATTATTATATAGCGTAGACTTCTGTTCAAAGGTTTGTGGTCAGTGAGATTTTAAATTAATACTTTGATTTAGCAAGAATGCATTAAATTGATTTAAAAAGTGACAGTATAGACATTTATAATGTTACCAAAGATTTCCAATTCAAATAAATGCTGTTTTATTGAACTTATGTTAAAAAAATAAACATTTTTAATCAGTTTACATAAAATATTTAGTCAGCATAATGGTTTCCAAGATTGATAATAAATGTTTCTTGAACACCAAATAATGATGCTGAAAATGTAGCTTTACATCACAGCAATCAATTGCATTTTAATATAAAAAAAAAAGTTATTTTAAATAATAATAATAATAATTCACAATATTACAGGTTTTTTACTGTATTTTTCATCAAATAAATAAAGCCTTTGTGAACACAAGATACTTCTTTCAAACAAACCTTACTGACTTTTGAATGGTGTATGACACATAAATAACAGTATGGCTTTGAGATGGATTGTGATGCACAAAATGACTCTTTCACAGTAACACTAAGAATGTATTAAGGAAAGAAAGCATCACATATAATATATAACCAATAATCAATACATGATCAGTCTCTACTCATCTACTCAATCCCCTCTGGTGGCCTTTGTTAGTCCCAGAGGAATCAAACGTTATTTCATTAACCTCAACACTGCTTTCAAATACTTCTTTGAGAGCAATGACACAAAGCCTGACTAGATTGAAGGGCTCTGTTCAATAATGATGACATCTGGCTTTCTGAAGTTCCATTAGGACAAGAGAGCACGAAGTCATCATTGGGAATGAGGGTACATTACTGTCCCTGAGGACAAACCTAAAATTGATTAGGCCTGGGACAAAATTAACTCAAAAACTTCAATTTACTTTACTGTCATTGTACATGGGTACAACAAAATTCTGTCTGGTGAGTCTCAAATAAACTAAACAAAAGAACAACAACAACAACTTTAAAAAAAGAGACAACAGTTACCACAAAATAAAGTGCAAAATTTGTCATTAGCTGGAGGGAGTGAGTGCAAGGGGTGTAATAGAGGTCACAGCTCCTGGAAAAAAGCTGTTCTCAGTCTAATTGTATGTACTTTTATGGACCTGTACCTCCAGCCTGAGGGCAGGGGGTCAAACAGTCCATGACTCGGATGGGTGGGATCTGCAGCAATGTTCCTGGCCTTCTTCTGGAGGCGTTCTACATAGATCAAGTCCAGATCTGGAAGTGGATCCCCAACAATCCTCTGTGCAGTCTTAACCACCTGAGTCAAGTCCTTCCTGTCCTGTGCTGTGCAGTTGGCATACCACAAAGTACCACAATAGCATAGGATGCTTTCTATGGCTCTCCTACAGAAATTGATCAAGAGCCGAGAGGAGGAGGTAACCAGGTAGGTGGTGTTCAGGGCCAAAGTGAGGTCTGCTGAAATGTGGATAACCAGGAACTTGATGTTTTCCACACGCTCTACTTCTACCCGCTGTATGAGCAGTGGTGCAATTGTACCAGTTTATGCAGCAACATTTCAGCATTTGGTTTACTACTTTATTACACTGGTGAACAACTACATTACCCATAATTCTGAAGCCAATTCAACCAATCAAATGAGTCACTGTTACCGTGGAAACCAGAAGTACACAAACAATAAATAAATGCTTTCATTTTCAATGACCTATAGTCAGCATTGTATCACTTTTGCTGATTGAATGACATCATTTAATGGCTCGTAAATATGGAAGTTATTAATTTAGTCATAAAAAACATAAAAATCATTCCTTCCATATTTCATCAAGTAAACAGATATAATTGAAGAAGTAAACATTTTTAACATGTAAATTTGGTTGCGTACCACTGATCTACAGCAATTAATTTACTAATATTTAGTATTAAAGTACAAAAAGTGCATAATTTTTAACATTCAAAGAAAAATCTCAAATACATACAGAGTAATCCGACAAGTGTGAAACAACAGTCGAGACAAGCTGAGAAACTATAGATAGCCACATCCCTGCTAAATAGTGCCTGTGACTATGCAAAAAAAAACACATCCAACACCTGAGACCAAACGCATGGATGTAATATGAGGACAGGGCGGGAATTTAAATAAACAGATATAAATCTCTGAGAGAAAACAAATAAGCTACAAGAAACACAGAGCCAGTTTCATGTCTTTGGAAATTTGCCATGGTATCTGGGTGATAGTCATAAGACTGTTATATACAAATTTTGTCTTAAAATGTAGAGTTGTAAGTGGTTTATATGCTATTGTTTTATTATATGGATATATATCAAATATTGAAACCAAAAAGCCCCATGTACAGTGTCATGCAATATTCACTGAAGCTTGGCACAAAGTGAAAGTGATCAAACAAGGTCACTTTCAAACATGGTGCTAAATCTGATCATTGGACTGTCACTAATGATTATTTTGATAGTCCAGTAATCACTCATTTATTATGATGATTAATCGGATCATTTTAATAAAATTTTTATGGTAATAAAAATAGACACGGCTGCTATACCAGGTGCAACAAATGTCGTGTCGCACTGATCCACAACAGCTAAAGTCCGTCTACACTGGACACGATGAAGCAACGGTTGAAAATAATTTGTACACCGCGTCAGTAGCTCATAAATAGAACGAGTCATTTGTTTACTGTCAGGGATTGGTAGCGTCATGCCAGTGTAGACAGCATCACTGATTATAAAGGGTTATTCACCCTTTTTTCATCAGAATTTTTCCTCATTGTTATGGAACAGAGAGGTACGGTCTCCTCTGAGATCATTGCTGGGAAATCCCAACATGTTAATCATAAAAGATTGTATTTGAACACAGAAAATAACACGTTTCACCTTTAAGAAACCAACTGGATCTAGATGTGGAACGTAACGCATCAGCCTGATTATTGGGGTTGTTATCTTGGCGGCTGAGCGGCGTTCATTAATTTGCCAACAAAAGCTTTACATCAGAGAGTGGTGTGTTTGCCAGGTTAGATATCTCTCACTGTCGTGACAGATGAATGACTAGCTGTCTGGGAAGTGGTGTTACAGTGAAGGATTGTGAAGGAAGAACTTACAACATGAAGTCCTGCTCCCAGCACGGCTGGTCTCCCCTCACAGTGATGGTGGTACTCTTCACATTTTGCACTTTCAGTGTCACATAGGCATTGAATTTATCTACAAATAAAGCAGAAGATACATGTTTACATGCAGTTTATTAAATCAAAGGAACATCATTGGATTGGACTGAAACCCTAAGTATTTTAAGACCACAATGAAATCTAAATTTTTTGTGACTTATAGTCCAGCTATGAAGCCATCTTTTGCCCTTAGTTAAAATTATGTATTTAATTAATTACTATTTGTTTTCTGCATGTCATGTGCAGGGCCACCCAAGTGTCAACATAGGAAAGAAAATAATACTTGTCAAACCATTTCACTCATCCTGCAGATTTGTACTAAAAACATGAATGATACAAAACCTCAGATCATTTACAGTGACTTCAAATGTTCTGACTTACTAGAAACCACCAGACCTAGCCAACCATCCACAATAAACTAGTGTAGTGTTTATGGTAATTAAGCACACTTCTAAAGTAACAGTATTGACCAAACGTGTGCATGCTGGTGGGTCAGGTTTGCATGGGATTCCCATAGCACATGTGGCAGGACTGTGACTAAATAAAGCCTGAGTAATAATGCTGTAGTGCGGAGTGAGAGTAAAGATTAGTGTGATTCCCCTCCTCCCCCCACAGAGCCCTGACCTCCATAATCTCACATGAGATCCTCAACAGAGCGAAAAAGCATCAGTTTAGCATCAGATCTTTATCAATTTATGCCATACATAGAATTTAGACCACAAGACAAGAATTTAACACTATTGTCTATCCAGATTCAAACTGTAATTTACCTGCCTTGTTAAAATCCAGTTTCATTTTGTTTTGGTGTTTTATAATGTGGGGTTATACTTATAATTAGCACCACTGCCTATAACTGTTTCCTTTACTTCATACTTCTGCATGTTGGTTGCACCACATGACTTTGATTTGGCAGAGAACTTTTGTTTCAAATATGAATAACAAGTAAAATTAAATAATATAGAAATAATAATCAAAGAATATGACAAACTACTAAGGTTTTAATAGTTTCATTGTTTTCAGGATTTTTTTTTTCTTCTTGATGTCTGGGCTGTTGTACCACCCTGACATTTCTGACTCTCTACCACCCAAAAAATATTTAAAAAATCATTTTAGATCAGAAATAAAAAACAGAAATGGTCCATTCAGGTGACTGTATATATGAATTACATTTTAATGTATTCCAAAAATAAATGAGCTATATGTCAGTGGAATATTTTCAAGTCAAATTCGTAAAGATGGCCCTTCATAAGAAAGAATACAAACGTGTATGCAGACACGTAAAGACACATACGCACTAGTGTCGACTGCAGAAGGATTACTGAGACAGTGACATAACCAACACTATTAATTTCCTGTTTGCCAGCGATGGGGGCTGGCCAACACGTGTCCGATGATACGGTCTGCCAGCAGTGCCACCCACTGCTCTCCTCCCACCCAGAGAAAACCAGTGGTCTTGCATTCACAGACATATAAATATTCAGAGATTTGACAATATTACGGTCACACAGGACGCTATAAAGATCCAGAGCAGGAGAAACATTACATGATTATGACATCAGCTACAATGACATGCTGAGTCCGTCTGGAAAACAGTAAAAATAATGTAGTTTCCTTATTGAAGTCTATTACATTTTCTAAAAACAAGAAAGCCAGGAAAACTCTCTTAACTTATGACTTTGTTAAAGCACTGCTTGATGTCCTGCTCATGAGAAGTGTGTAAGGGTAGTCAGCTGTTAAAACAGATTTGATAAACTTTGGTGCTTCATTGCACAGTGTTTGTTCCCTTCTTTCAACAGGTCTCCACAGAGACAAAAACAATCAGGCCTCTCCACGACAACAAAAATCAACACGAACCAGTTCAAATAAGATATGGGGGCAAAAATACCACCCAATCCATTCACAAAGATAAAGAGACCGGCTAGAGTGAGCAGGTGGTTGTCCTGCTTTAGATGACCCTATATACTTAATACATGTTCCTAATCATATTATGCATTGGTGCATTCAGTTATTCTGTATTAAAATACAAAACACAATAATATTTATTTTCATCTGACTACATCTAATCACATTTTTAAAGAAGACAAGCTGAAAAAATGTTTGCAAAGATTAATTGTGAACCGTCCAAGAAGACCAAAATCATTCATTTAAGAAATAGTTCATTGAAAAATGAAAAGTTGCTGAAGATGTACTGACCCTCAAGCCTTGATGAAAGATGTAGATGATTTTGTTTCTTCATGGGAACAGATTTTGAGAAATGCAGCATTGCATCACTTGCTCATCAGTGAATCCTCTGCAGTGAATGGGTGCCGTCAGAATGAGAGTCCAAACAGCTGATAAAAACATCACAATTCACACCCCCTTCCAGTCCATCAATTAACGTCTTCTAAAGACAATAAAATGATTGTGAAGATGGTTTTCAAGACATTCATTTATATACTGGAGTGGTGTGGATCACTTGTGGATTATTGTGATGTTTTTATCAGCTGTTTGGACTCTCATTCTGATGGCACCCATTCACTGCAGAGTATCCACTTGTGAGCAAGTGATGTAATGCTGAATTTTCCAAATTTGTTCTGATGAAGAAACAAACTCATCTACATCTTAGATGGTCTGAGGGTGAAAAAAATTTCAGCAAATTTTCATTTTTGGGAGAATTATTCGTTCAAGAACGTAAAAGTAGTCCGGTTTGATTTCTCAAAATAAATTAGCCAAATATTCAAAACATAAAAGCAAAGTTTGTTTTAGAGTCATTGATTGACAAGGAGTAAACTTAAGACAGACTGTTCAAAATTACCTATTTGAAGATTTTCTGGTAGTTTTGGGGCCACTGTATGGCAAAACAACGCAAATACCAATGATGAGACAAATTAAGACACAACCAACCCAAGCAGTGAACTACCACTGAAATCCATTCTCTATTGCTCTAGCCAGGTGGAGGTTGGGGTAGACAGGAACTAATCATTCAAGCAATGAGCGTCTCGAGAGACAAAACTATGACGTTATGGCATCACACCTGGCCAGATTAGCAGAGAGCCACTTCACATTCAGATACCAATTAAGGATTCAGCACATCTCCTGATTATCCATTATGTTAGGTAGCGTAGGAGAGAGGGAGGTGGGGAAAGCTACAGACGAAAAACATAATCAGGTGAATTAAACTGTAAAATGTGAATTTAATTATATTAGTCTCACATAACCAGACTTTTGACTATTAGGATAAAGTATAGTCCAGATTTAATCTTATTCTGACCAATAACCACCTACAGAGACTTTGACTGTCATGAAAAACATCCAACCAGAGATTGTTTAGTTTTTATGTGCCTTTTAGTGACCGGCTTATATTCACGAATAATATAACACCAGTGTTCTTCAACCAGCTGCACAGAAAAATCACAGAGAAATTAGCAGAAAACACTAAAATTTCTGTATGTAACATGGATCTCTAATTAACTTGTTACTAAGTCAACCAACAAAACTCTGAATAACCTACTTAAAGCGAAACTTTCAACTTTAAAACTTAAAGTTTCATGGGGACAAGAAGGTTTTATTGTTTTGTTTTTATGACTGCACTACATGTCATCATTCATTATTGACTGTAGTTGAGTTTTCTGTTAAATTAGTCAAAGGTAGCGTACAATCGAGAGCTGACATTTCCGTTTCAGATCCCTGATGAATCATGTATGAGGAATGGGATGGATTTGAGGTTTGTATACGCAGGTTCACACGAGGGATTCTTCTATGTGCGCAGTACCTGTACATGCTTTTTGCAGTTTACGCTACATTAACAGAGAATTTACGCCAAGAGTGGTGGAGTATAGAAATATTATATCATATAATATTATATCATTATATCATATAATAAAGGTTTTTTTTCTCCACAGGTACAGTGCAATTAATGGTGTATTCATAGTCCCCCATCATATATGTCTTAATACATAAAAAAAAAAGAAAAAAGGTCCATAATTTTTGGGACTTTTTTTTAACAGGAGTGCTCCGCAAGGCTGCAGTTATTTTATCAGAAATAGAGTAAAAAATATAATATTGTAAAATATTATTACATCAAATTACATACATTTTGTGCAATAAAATGTGTATTCCATTCTCTTAGTTAATGAGATCATGAAATTGTATGGATATTTCTCCCACAATTACTGACAAATGCTGATTAAAAGTCTTGTTTCCTTCCTTGTTTCCTTAATATACACATCCCTGCCCTTCCTGAGCATGATTCATTTGTACATAAAAAAATTAAAAAATAAAAGTGCAACTTGTTCTGCACGGAAACCACTTTTCTTTCTAACCTGGTGTCATAAAATTGAATGATTTTTGATTCAACATTAATGAAACTTTTACTGTAAGTTATATGCAATGTGCAAAAATGCTAACATATGAATATGAGAGACATGCGTTTCAGAGTATTTCAACGCAAGTTCCATTTACAGTTACATGGCCCAAATCTTTCTGAAATGCACTCTATGGATTTCTGTTTAATATAGGTCACACTTTTAGAGGCAGGATAAGCCTGGCTCTGGCCGAACAATCTTAGTGTTTTTAGAGAGGTAAAGTAAACACTCTCCAGCGCTGGAACACAAAAGAGCCACCTGTCACAGACAGAGGCCGACAGGCGTATTCTCAAGCGACTGTTTACTCTCTGATACAATAGAGTCAGTGACACAGTACTGCAGTCTGACATGTGCTGAGCTGCTTGTTTGTTTAAGTGATGGCACAGAGCGATTGGGAAATTCAGGATCGGGTGTGATCTGAGTGAAGAGTGCTCTAGAGTCCCAGAGGGAGTGAGCTGCTCACTAATGTCTCATTCAGATAAACCAGGCATTGTCTGCTTTTATTACTATGCAGGGACGGACTATTTGTAGAGATTGTTAATGCAGAATTTAATGGAAATGAGATATAAATGTACTCAAAATATCAGCTCGTTAATCATGATCTTCTGAACACAAAAGATGTTTTGGTGTTGTTTTGGTTTGTGTCCATACAATGAAAGTGAGTTTTTTCTTGCAGTTGCAAGTTTGTATCAGAATTCAGAATTTTGAGATCAAAGTTGTAAGATATCGACATCAAGATTTTCATGTGCATTCCAGGATTTTTTTTCCATATAGTGGACTTCAGCGGAGACTAATGAGTTGAAGGTAGGGTTGTGCCGATAGACGATCATATTGTGTAGCGATGATAGTCAGAGATATCCACGATAGCAGATGTCTCTGTCAATAGTCAAGACTATATTAGGCTCATTCTCCTATTAATGTATTCAATTATAATAATAATAATAATAACTATTATTGTTTTAATTTACAATACTGGACTATTGATTTTCACCATTGACTGATTTCGCAGAACATTTAGACTGATAACTTCCATGAGCAGATGTGGCAGATTTGTCACAGGATGCGCGATATGGGAGTTGCGTCAGACAGTATTTTTATATTTAACGTTAGTTTATCATTATGTTTGAAAGTATATTTGTTTTGATTATTTCCGTAGGCTCTCTCTCGTGCACCTGCGTGGTTTAAAACACCACTCTCGTCTCTTGCTCCACCCATGCACGATAATATTGTGTATCGTCGATCACACAAGCTGAAGATATGATGATTTGAAAAATGACCATATCGCCCAACACTAGTTGAAGGTCAAATATACATTTTGCAGCTTCAAAGGGGCTCTAAATAATCCCAGCAGAGGAATAAGGGTGTTATTTAGTGAAACAATCTGTCATTTTCTTCCCAAAAAAAAAGTCAAATGCCCTTTACAAAAATGGATGGAGGAGAAAACTCCAGCAGGATTACGCACTGTGTGAAGACCATTTGTGGTTATAAAGTGAATCAATTATTATTATTTTAATTTTTTTAATGACCGATCGTTTCTCCATATAAGCCCCTTATTCCTCAGCTGGGATCATGTAGAACCCTCTGAAGCTGCATTTTTGACTTTGAAATCATTGGCCACCATTGAAGTCCACTATATGGAGTAAAATCCTGGAATGTTTTCCCTTATAATTTTTTTTTCTTTGTGACTGAAGAAAGAAAGACATCTTGGATGACATGGGGGTGAGTAAATTATCAGGGAATTTTTATTCTGGACGTGAATGTATCCTTTAAGCAATTAAGTCTTGTTTTCAGAAAATACAATCAAAATTTTCTTTTTAAAAAAAAGTTTAAAACAAGAAAAAAAATGGGGTAAAAAAAAAATTGTAAAATGCCAATGTGGTAAGAACAATTTTCTTTATTCAAAGGGAAAACAATATTATTTTTCTTGCCCTTTTAGCAGATTTTTATTATTATTATTAAACAAGACTTAATATCTGAATTAATTTTGCTTGGAAAGAAAAATGTATCTCTTGATATAAAAATATTTAGATATTTGTAAAAGAAAACGAAACGTGATTTTTTGCCGAGCATGTTGTGGACCAAAAATATATATATTTTTTTTAAAAAAGGACATGACTGTGAGGACAAAATTTCATTTTTTTGTAAAGAATCTCTTTTTAGAAAAACTCATTGCAGATCTAAGCATTGCTCAAGGCACAAAATCTTAGATTTACATATAGGTTTACAGCTTCACACCTCCCTTAAACTCTAGCCAACACCTATATTGTGAAAATAAGCACCGTGTAAGGCATCCTGTGACATCCCATTACAATCCAAGAGCTGCTGCAGAGCTTTTTTGTACGTGTAGATTATGATTTTCAGGAAAACACAGTACACACAAGTCACCTTCCTGTCCATGGACACAGTAGTCTGGCTAACAGGATCGAAGTGAAGGCCAGCAGTGTGAGGATTTGCAGATAGGGAGGGTGTGGGGATTTGGGCTTAACCTACACTGATCTTACACACTAACTCACAAGCTACAAGCTCTGGGACTCAAACAAGATAAATGGCATGAGGGCAGAATCAGTTATCAAATGAAACCCTGAACTTTCAGCGGGAGAATCAAGCTTTCTGAGGAAAACAAAGTATATCATGTAGATGTAACGTGATGTGAAGTACTGTGATTTGAGTGGTACTGCATTAGTGTAAATTGTACCAAAATAACTCTCAAAATCCCACACAGTTCAAGAATCATGAAACCTAGATGATTTACATAAGATTTCAATGGCCCAGAGAAAACTGAATATTGTTTGTACATAATTCTAAATTGCATTTAAAAGAACAGAAAAACATGTGAGATTTTGCTTACCCGGAGGTCCTTGGAGTTTGGCTTTCTTAACTGCAAGAGAAAAAAAAAAAAGTAGTCAGAAAGACAACATAATTACATAATCATGCTAAGAGTTACATACTGTACAGTGGCACAAGTTTAGGTTAAAAAAAAAAAAAAAATTGTAATCAGACGAACACAAAGGAAGATAATATTTTAAAAGTCCTGGTGACTTCCTATTACAGGTGTGTCTTTTCTTTTGTAATTTAATTTTTTTTTTAAAAGCAAAATTTCTTATATTCTAGATTCATTGCACACAAACTGAAATATTTCAAGAATTTAATTTTTTGTTTTAATTCTGATGGTTACGACTGACAGCTTAGGAAAATAAATTCAGTATCTCAAAAAAAAAATTTATATTCCATTTTGAGCTTGATTAGTTTGATAAATTTTGAGTATAAACACTGGGTTCCCTTTTGGGCTAGTTTAGAACAGGCAATATCAAACATGGGAAAGACTACTGACTTGACAGTTGTTCAGAAGACAATCATCAACACTGATCAACAAAAGCTGAAATATAAAAAATATATAAGAAAGTTTGCTTTTTTGAATTAAATTACAAAAAAAAATAAAAATAAAAATGTATGAGATGAGCCTGTATATGAACCAGTAAGCACTCAAAAGAAAATAAATCATACAGGTTTGGAACAACAAGAGTGAACATGTGATTTTATTTATTTATTCATTTATCTATTTATTTTATCAACAATTTTAGTGCACTCTGTGCTTGGATTTAATTAGTAATTTAAAATATACATATTTAAATACTAAACATAAACATAGTGATGAAGACACTATATTCACGTTATCTAATACATAATCCTACATGTCCCATATACTGAATGATGGAGTCACATGTTTGTGAAATCTTTTCTTAACAGCCACACAGACATTACAAATACATACAGTGAATTTATTTACAGATTTTTGTTTTTTGCTAATATTTTCTTTATTTGGTCAGTTATTTGTTAATTTATTCTTTTTTTGTTTGATAACTCAGACCAGAAGAGTGAAGGGAAAGCAATTCAAAAGTAGGCTTGATCTCATGATGCACCTAACATTACCTAGTTGGTTAACACACATTCATTTAATGGCTTGGATAGATATCGGACTACAAAAGACTAAAGTATAGGCTAAATGCCTTCCAAGACTGACAGCAATCTGTTCAGAAAAGGTTTGACAGCCATACAATAATACTTAATCAAGTAAGTTTGAGATCCTTGCAATCCACATACAGTATGAGGGAGCGGGAAATCATGAATGAAGCAACTGATAAACATACATTATATGCATCACATTTGTGGTGGGGAAGCAATGTAAATCCCTTTTTAAAAAATCCCTGTGTCTGCAAAACCAACCCCATTTTGAACAATACTCCTGTCTCTGTTTAAGACCCTGCCCATGGCCATACAATAACTATTATGGGATTGAGCTGTGATTTAGGGCAGATTACTTCTGATAGCTGCTTGAGCCCGTGTGCTGGCCCGTGGCTGGATGGATATGCCAGATGGATGCTGGGATTGGACGGCAGAGCGCGAGACATCACAGTGGATTACTAATGCATATTGCTGTAACCTCTCTCTGGATATCAGACAAGACATAGCGCACACAGGAACACAAGCCTTGTGGGGCATAATAATGTTGAGATTAGGATTGAGCAACAAAGGTTAACAACACAATGAGGAACACGGATGCAAGAAATGTGTTCCCAGAAAGCGACTCTGACAATCACTGTTCAGTGTGTTTTGTCACAGGAAGTCTGTGCGATGAGGAATATCAGAATGTGTGATTGTTTTCCACATTTCTAGCTGAGCGGAAACAGAGGTTAGGTTTCTTTAAGGCCTTGGGGAATGGGTCAGCGTGTCAGTGGAAACTCATTGACTCATTACTGTGGGGTGCTAATAATGGAAAGCAATGCATTCGTTTAGTTTCAATCCTTCCTGAAATGCTGTGTTTAGACAGAGGGCGGCTGGACTGGAACTTCCTGCACGTCACCTTTGTCCAATCTACTGCATTTATCCCTGAATATACTTGAGAACTTTTCTGCAAAAAAAAAAAAAAAGGTTTAAACCAGCCTAAGCTTAGCTGATACCAGATATTTTCTCATCCTGACCATCTGAAAACTAAGAGACCAACTGAGACCAGAAAAACAGCTTGGTTGGTTGGTTTAGGCTGGTCTAAATATAATTTTTTTTTTCAGAAGGGTAACTAGTAGTGGTCTATTTAAACCTCTTTCTCCCCTTGATTTTCTGTGACATCTTCTCCTTACGGCATTACAAAAAGTACAAAAATGTACAAAAATGTTAAGTATTAAACATACATACATATACATATACATATACATATACATATATATATGGAACCAAATAGTAGATGGTATATGGGTATTTTAATAATAATATAAAATTGCAAATAGTAATATTGTGAAATATTATATTCTAACATGCTGATTTGTTGTTCAATTATAACTATTATTGTGCTCAAATATTAATATGGTTCTTAATATTAATGATGAAAACAGATCAAAAGAACATAATTTATCTGAAATTAATCTACTGTAACATTATACATTTCTTTACGGTCACATTTGATAATGTATTTTCGATAAATAAAACTTAATTTCTTCTTTTTCATACTCCAAACTTTTTATTTTCAATTATTGTAATACTTCACAATATTACATTTTTACTGTATTTTTGATCAAATAAATGTAGCCTTGGTGAGCATAAAATAATTCTTACAAAATTGTATTTTAAAAAAATCATAATTATTGACTGGTAGTATAACCCAGGAAGTGTAAACTGTGTCATTCAGCCGTGACCAGTGTCGACCCTGCAGTGAAGAGGGAGCTGGATGACTGGACGGAGAGAGCAACAGATGGACAGAGGATTAGATCTTCAATCCCCCCACTCACTTCAGTATCAGACACTCACTCACTCTGTACCTTTGGAGCACAACAATTAAACTTAAGGAGTCATATCATGACATATCATAAATGTTTATTCTTTTTTTCCCTCCTTTGGAAGGTTTCTTCTGACATTTACAATTAAAGAGTAAATTATTTGCTGTTGGGGTTTAAGTGGATGTTTTGCTAAATGTTAAATTTACCCGATTTTCTAAAAATATGATGGATATGACCACTTCAAGATAAATTACAATACAGGGACTGTTTCTTTTCTTATGTCAGTCTGCCACAACATTTAAACCTGTTTTTCCTTCCACAATGGGATGCTTCCAACATGGAAAAAAAAGTATAACTGTGAATTTATATTTCACAAATATGAGTAGGAGTGGGCGATGACAAAAATCTTATATGATGATATGCACAATTTTATTTCCCGGTAATGATATATATCATGATATTGTTATTTTTGCTATAAACTTTTTGATACCATAGAAATTTCATAATTCTTGTCACCAGTGTCAATATCACACAACTAATATTAGCCTAAACTGAAAAAATAAATAAATGCAAAAAAAAAAGATCAGGCTCACTGAAGACAAGTAGTAAACAGTCAGCAATTAAATAAAAAATAAGAAACAAATTACAAGCAATAAGACAAAAAAACTACAGTAGAACATGTAATCAATCAAATGTATAAAAACACGGTCTAATCTTCACGGTGCAAATTAAATGTATATTTCTTTTTATTAATGCAACACAAGTGATTTAATCAAGAGCAGAGAGAGATTTTCTCTCTTTTGTTGTTTGATTAACATAAATGACAGACAGCAGGAATATTAGACTGCTGTCACTTTAAGAGCTGCCCGGATCCAATATACTGTAACATGTTTACTTTCTCAGCTATTTGCTTTCACTTCAGAACTATATTACTGTATATTACTGTGTTTACAAGGATACCTGCAAATAAGGCACATATGACACATAACAGTGTGTGTATTTAACCTTTGAAGACCTATAAAAGCAGCAAAAATAAATCCCGCACTCTATGAGCACAGTCTTCTTGTGCATATGCCTCTCAGACAGCACATAAGCGCACACTAGGGCTGTGCAAAAAATCAAATGCGATTTGCATACGCATCTCATCAGTAAAGATGCTCCTGTAATTAAAAGTATATCTCCAGCACTTGCGTTCAGATCAGGGTTGCCAGGTTTCCACAACAAATCCTGCCCAGTTCCTGGGATATGTGCGTGCTTTCACACACAACCCGTATAGATCCCGTAATGACACGTGACATCAGGGCGTGACGTGTAATGTACGAGTCGAAAACGTTAGACACGTTAGACTTTCCCTTAAGCTTGTGAACGATATCGGCGTCAGCGCGGAAACTGAGGAACTAACTGATTTCTGCTTAATATAGTTTGCAAATTTTTTTTGTCGTGAACGTTGATCTTCCTTCAAAACAACCGGTAAAAGAGTCACACGATAACGTGCGTCATCACTACGACACGGCATTAGATCTGGCTTTTGTTCACACAGTGCTCGTCCCGGGATTGAACCCGGCAATGTTACTAGGTCCCCGACCCGGGATCAGTCCCGGAATCAATCCAGACTAGGTCCCCGACTTGGGATCAGTCCCGGAATCAATCCCGGGTCGTGTTTGCTTTCACACAGAAGGCGATCCGGCAATGTTCCGGCAATTTGCTGGGTCCGACGTGCAGTGTGAAAGGGGCCTGTGCAGTGTGAGAAGTGGGCCTAGTTAAATATGAGCTGATTTATAGCCAAATAAAAAACACTACCAGATGACATTGACACAAAATCTAAAGCAAGATCTTAATTAGATCACGTAAAATAATAGCAAGACAATATTAATGTCTTCATGAGCTACACACAAAAACCAACAAAATAGCACATCCAGCATAATCTGATTGCACGTTTACATGCACGAATTTAAGACTATTATGCTTCATAAGCCAAAAACACACTTGGTCATGTTAACGCGGTAACCCGTTTTCTTTTATTGAAGTAAGGTCATAAACGCTGTAAGCATAACACGCTAACAGCAGGTAGTTTTTTGCCTCTTACTCTGATTTCGCACTGCATGTAAACGCAATAATCTGCTTTCTGTCGGCTTATTGAAGTACGCATGTGTGATACGTGACAGGAACGCATCGTTAGTGCAGATTTAAGTGCATCTAGACCGACAAAACGTTTTGCAGTAAAGAAAGAAGGAAATATATCACAAAAGCAGACTTATTCATGACTCAGAAAATAATTTTAAAAAATTCTCATATCGTGCAGCAGAAGTAGAAATGGTTCAGTCACAATGCTGTGTTATATATTCTAAGTTTCCCAACATGTTGCAAGCTTAATTTAACATCACAACGGACAAAAGTATGGTACACTCTAAGTCAGATATGCAAATGATTATATTTTAACGTCACTACAGGGAAATAACCTGATTTATTAATGAAGTCATGTAAATGCAGCTTGTCAGGTTACTGGTTTTCATGTAAACGTGGTCATTGACAAACAAATAACTCATATGACTCTGTCCTTTAACTGAATGGATCTCCTTCACTGAACAAATTAATTTTACTGGTTTGCGAATCAATCTGCTTCACTTACTCAACTAAACTCTCTCAATTCTTGGAGTGAAATTTTTTGCATGTAAGGTTAGTGAAGCTTCAATCAATACCATAATGGATTAATTTCTTATATGACATTCAATAATAAAAGACTTATCAAATAAAGCATTAAAACATATATATATATGCAACAAGACAATTCACTTGGTTAATCCTGCAAAACTGCTGAAAAACAATAACCGAATGCATTCTCTGCTTGCAATAAATGTTTC
Source organism: Carassius gibelio (assembly GCF_023724105.1). NCBI lineage: Eukaryota > Metazoa > Chordata > Actinopteri > Cypriniformes > Cyprinidae > Carassius > Carassius gibelio. The sequence continues at coordinate 9,509,266 of NC_068405.1, read as the reverse complement.
AACACACTACATCACCTTGATTCCCCCATCAGGGGGTCACAATGAGTTTGTCAGTGGATGTAGTAAAACCCAGCCATGCATGCATGCTTAATAAATACACATCTATAATAAAGCAGATCTGATAGATGTCTGCAAACATACACCAATTAAATTATTCTGCAAAGTCACAACAAATGTGTCTAGAGATCGGACCGAACCGAACACACTGAAGTCCACGTGACCCCACACGGCCGTTCTTTGTGTCTGTCTTATGTGGGTGCATGGAGATCACTCATTTGTGTGTGTAATGACATCACCATGGAGATAGGCCTTTTGTCTGAACAGCATTAAATAAGGAGAAAAACCTTGATCATGATGAAAGAGGCGGACGGTGAGTCAGAAAGGCCGGAATGCTTCTGAGGTTAGTGTAAACGCAGTTAATGACGGAGGACGATATTTAGAGGAAGTCATCAGCTAAACAACTGTTCTTACTGTACATACAACAACCTGTGCTCATGCTGTCCTTCTGCACCCTACCCAGTGTTCACTGCTTCCTACACTAAGAAGGGGAGATCACTTCACTTGACAAATGTGGAATGTTCTGCAACATCATTAAACACGTTTTACACCTACAGTTAAGGTACTTTATGTATGATGACTCTACTCTAATCTAAATTAAACAAATATAAAATAAATACAAAATGACAATACCCTTTTGATTTATATACTATATAAATATGTATTTAATTTTACATTTAAGGTTAATACAGATAAATTAATATAAAACATGTCATACTAAAAACCATTAATATAAATAAATAATATTTTAATAATACATTTGTAATAGTAGTTCACTTAGATATATATTTTTAAGTTTTTTTTTTATTTTGTGAATTAATACTTTCATTCAGCAAAGATATATTTAATTCATCAAAGGTGATAGCAAAAAACATAATATACAATCTTAAAAAAGATTTCCATTTCAAATAAATTACATTTTTGGTAATAAACATTTCTTTCATCATAATTAATTATATTATACATTTGTCGTCTTTAGGTGTAATGACAGCAGCACGTATGCTGGCATGGATAAGTTTGCAATTGTATTACATCAGGTTCGGATGCATATTGTAAATACGTGTCCAAACACTCAAATCCTCCCGTTCCGGTGAAGTTTAACAAAGCACAATGAGGAAACTACAACACAATCTAAACCATGCCAAAAGAGCTTTCTAACTGGTGATCCACAAAGCAAAACTTCAACTTCAATGACATTTCATGTGAGTAAAAGGTGTAATTTGTTAAAACTGAGGACACTGTTAGTGTGATGAGAAAAGAGCTGTGACCTTTTAAACTTTAAACCAATGAAATAAAAGCTCTTGTGAGACACACGGAGGAATTTAATCACAGTCTGGGTTCTGCACAAACATTTCCTTTGTCTCTCTGAATAATTGACTTGTTTGGAGATGAACGTGCTACATATGGAAGTTTTGTATCTGTGCAAATCTGCTCGTCTCCACTGATTCTTTCTGCTTTACTTGCATAACCTCAAATATGTCGCTGTATATCAACACAAGTTCCTGAGTAAGGGAGGCGTTGGGGGTAAAAAGCCTGTATGGTTTCCCTTTTACGAGGAAGGAAAATCAAACACCTTTTACACACTTCATGCTTCAAACTAAAACTCTTCCACAGAAAATGTACTCTGCATGTGCTTCTTTTTTAAGCTTGCTTCATGTGTTTTCTTTTGTCAAACAGCCCAGTCCCTGTTGAAATCACATTAGCCTGCAACTCTCAGTGTATGGACCCTGTCCCACCCTCCACATTCACTGCCCTCAGCCTTCAAGCTATATTGTGTGGACATTAAGCAGAGACACTTTCACCAAAGACAACAATCAACAAAGCAAGCACTGCCACTGGAGCAGATTGAGCGTAGATAAGAAAGAGAGGAAATAATGGAGATGTTGATCTGCGACTGGTCCGTGACCGAAGATAAAAGGAGTGTGTGTGTCACTGAAGGAGTATGAGAGCACACATGACCAGTGCCGGCCCGACCAACAGGCAGTCGCCTGGGGCCCCAGTTTGATTTCAGGGCCCCACGAATGATGTCACGCATTTTTAATTGTTTTATTTTTTCAAATGTCCACATACAGTACGAGTGGTCATGTGCCAATTATTATTAATGCTTGTGTATTCCATAGACCCGATTAAACACAATACAATTCACAATGACGGTGAGCAAAATGCAAAACATATTTTATTAAAAGAATATCTCTGAATAATTCATACATGACAAATAGCTGAAAACGATAATAATAATAAACTATCTAAATAAAAGCGAAAAAAAGATTAGAAACATACACAGCAGCACCACACTCTATTTAGCATAACACCTCCCACTATTGGCTATTGGGTGAACTAGAATGTCGTAACGTATTCCTAGTAGGCTACAGATTCCACATATTCCACTTAGCCACATATCTCTTTAAATTCCTTTCGATATATACTCGAGAAAGTGTCTTAAATAAGTCTAAAGTTATATAATGTCATAAGTCTGGTTGCTATTTTTGATCGACGTATTTCTAATTTATGCAATGCACATTGATGGTATTTTAATTTGAAATTAAATGGCATCCAAACGATATCTTTCCAGAGCCGAAAAAAGAAAGAAGAGAAAAGCAGATGAAGAAAAGCAGGCTCAAAGTAAAGGTATGTTTCGCTAAACATAATACATTATTTATTAGTTTAGTATTAATACTTGATTTAATAAATGTGATGATGCCCATGATCACAGACATACTTGTGTGATATGTGAGAGAAAATTAGGCCACATTCAGCATGTTTCATTAAATAATCAATTAATGATCTGCTTTCATTCAAAAGAGCCAGATGAGCCAGCGGCATTTACAAAATACAGCAAGTTAATAACTCAACTAAATCACTAATTATAGTAGTTAAAATATTCAATTAAAGTTATCTATTAATATTATACAAATAAATTGTATTAAAATATCATAAATGTTATTGTTTCTATGTGTGTGTGTGTGTGTGTGTGTGTTTATAGATAGATAGATACACTGTTAGAATATGTATTATTTTAACATATTTAAATAGATTAAATTAAACAGATGAGTAAACATATGACATTATTTTAATTAGTATTTAATAAATTAGTATTTACTTTATATAATTAGTATTTACTTGTGTGTATTTTTATAGTGATTATATTTAAATATTACCCTAATTAAGTAAATAACAACTACTTAAATACTAATTAAAATTATTTAATAGTGAATCTACAGAATTTAATTAAATATATTAAAAGATACAAAGAAAATTCTTATATATATATATTCATACATAAACACTATATTTTACAAAATATATTTAAAATATATAATATTTTCATGATGATATCTTAAATGTATATACAAAATGTATATATATACTCACCTAACAATATATCACTTAAAATGTAAAAATATTGGCATATTATATGCATTATTCCAATATTATACACATTATAATTTACTATAATAAATTTAGTATTTTTAAACAAACCACACTCAATGTTTCACCTATATATTTTTGCCTTTTCCCCTTATTTGCTACTAAATTGTCTTTAATAATGTTCTGAATAACGCCAACACCTAATTGTTCTTTTTTCTCCCAATAAATTTAGAAATCTAGATTTTATTTTTCACTGTCCTGTTTGTGCTGCAGAGCTGTATTACGTCACGACGCCAAACAGCTGCTTCCCTCAAACTACATCAAACCTATAACAAACCTCAAATTATACAAGATTTCAGCCTGCTTGATCTTGACAGCATCACTTGACTGAAACAAACTGTATACTATTTCACGAAAACGACAAACATGTCGGAGAAAGTAAATAGTAAGATGTTTATGGTTTTGAAAAATCGCTCTGGCGGCTGAACTTTCAAAGAAACGGAACACCTGCGGAGTGTGACAGCGCGCGGACAGGTGCAAACACACGCCGTGAGACAGAAAACACATTTAAATCAGCACTCACCTCTCACGCACAGGAGAGACATGGCAACCGAAGTTTCTTCCTCTTGGTTAAATCCTGTCACTATAATGAGTTCTCAGCTGTCCGGTGACATTTCAAACGATGTCACAAGTTAGCTCCTCGTCTGAGCGCACTTCTGAGGATGCTCGACGGAGTCTCTATCCCGCAGGTGACGCGTTCTGACCCGGATGACCCAACGCCATCACCAAACTGGACGTGTAGAAACTCACAGAATAAGAGGCGGGGCTGGCAGGGATTATTATGACGTCGGAATTCCCTGAGCCAGAGGGCGGGATTCGCTGGACAGTTGACCAATGAGCAAGCTAATGGGTGTGGCTTATGACTGTTAGGTGAAGGAACAGGTGTGACGCTGGCCTGTTCATATGAGAGTGGAGAAAACTTGGATAAAGAGCTCCAAGATGGCGCCGTGGATAGTAGTGGTTTTCTAAGCTGAGAAACAAATTGGGTATTTCTCACAAATGGTCGTATACATTCCGTAAAGTTGCTAGCTACTATTGATAGATTGTTAATAGTTGCCGAGATTGAATAAATATTGAAGTTGGAGTGCTGCATCAAAACTAAACTTAATTAAGAAATCATCAGGTTTACTGCACATTTCAGAAAAATGGCTGAGGATCTTGGCGCAGAGATGGAGGTTGATACTATAAAAGAGAAGAGAAGTTTTAACGAAACTCACTCGTATGCATGTAAAGTGAAAAGCGGAGGAAGTTGTGAGTCTTGTCCGAACACACCAAGCAAAAATCAACCTCCCAAAAGACATAAAAATGTCGTTGACTCCTCTTCCAAACAAACTGAACTTTCTTTGAATGACGTGCAGGAAAATATTATCCGAATTCTCTCTGAGAAAATCAATGAGCGATCCGACCAGCTAGAAAGAATGGTTAAAGAGAATTCTTCCAACATTGAAGCTTTGGGCAAATCTCTCACCTCAGTGCATGATGATGTGATGGTCCTGCAGAAAGAAAACGAAATGCTGAAAAATGCGAATGCTCTTCTGGAAAAAAAGGTGAAGGAAATGAACACAAAAATTAATGATCAGGAACGCTACAGCCGCAGATGGTGCCTGCGTTTGTATGGGCTGTCCGAACAAACTAATGAAAACGTGAAAACGAGAGTCATGGAAGTTTGCAAAGCAGTGGTTTCGGACGGGGATAAACGGGTGGTAGCAGATGGTTTGGATGTGGCACATCGGCTTGGTAGGCTTAAAAATTCGGATGATGGCAGAAGAGTGAAACCAAGACCAGTGATCATAAGATTCGTTTCCCGTACAGCCAGAGATTTAATCTGGAAAAACTCAAAAAACAACGAGTGTCTAACTACCAAGGGGCTGCGATTTAAGGAGGACTTGACAGCTTTTGACGTGGAAGCACGGAATCGTCTTTGGCCGACTGTGGAGAGAGCAAGGAAAGAAGGCAGAAATGCATACTTCAGTGGAGCGAGGGCTTTCGTAGACGGGAAAGAGATTAGTCTTGAAGGAGGCAACGGTCCTACATAGGCTTATGGTCGTCTTGTTGTAGTCTGCACAATTGGCGGTGTTTTGCAAGACATGTTAATCTTTGTTTGGGAAAAGAAGAAAAGAAAATAAGAAATGTATACTTTTGGAACTGAATGCTCATTACTTTTTACTTTCCCTAATGTTTGCAACTTTAAAAATAGTAATAGCTACTTTTGTCGAACTTTTGTGAGGATCCCATTATGTAAAAGTCTAGAGTTTAGGTTTATTTTACTCTTGTGGTTCTTAATTAATCGTTGAACGTTTATGTCTCTTTCTTTATTTTCTATCAATGCCAGAGGTATTCGTGATCTTTTGAAGAGAAAAGCTTTATTTTTGTATTGCAAAGGGAAAAATGTAGATTTTTGTTTAATTCAGGAAACGCACGCATGTTCTTCAGATGCTGTGTTTTGGAAAAATCAGTGGGGAAAAGAGATTTGGTTGTCATTTGGCAGTAACCGCTCAGCGGGGGTCGCTATTTTACAAGATAAATTTACAGGGCAAATAGTAAACTACGAAAAAGATGACTGTGGTAGATGGATATTGCTTGTGTTAAATAAGGATAACGAACATTTTGTAGTAGTCAATTGTTATGCCACCAATAACAAAGTAAACAACGGAATACTTTTTTCACATATTGAATCTAGGATTCAGCATTTTATTTCCCTTTATCCTTCAGCCCAAGTTATTTGGGGAGGAGATTTCAATACTGTGTTTAATGAAACCATTGATAGATGGCCTCCTAAAACTAGAACAGGCCCTTCTAGTGAATTGGAAAATGTATGTTTAAGATTGGGTCTTATTGATGTGTGGCGAAGTAAAAATCCAGACAAGGAAGAATATACATGGAGTAATAAGGACTCGTCTCTTCATTCTCGTATTGACTATTGGTTAGTGTCTAATGATTTAACTAATAATGTGACCTCTGTATTGATAGAACCTTGCATAATGACAGATCATAAAGGAATTTTTATAAAAATAAATATGGTACAAGACAAATTAGTTAAAAATCATGGCAGCTATTGGAAATTAAATAACAAATTGCTTGAAAATGAATGTTTAAAGGAAAAAATTAAAAGTATTATTGAAAAATATAGAAAAATTGCAGAGTTAGAAAAATCATATGGAAAGTATTGGGAATTAATGAAGTTTGATATTAGAAAGGCATTTATTAATCAAGGAAAATTAGAAACAAAGAATAATAATATTAAGGAAAAATCTATAATTGAGGATATTTTTAATTTGTGTAAAAAGAAGAAGGAACTGTTAACTGATTGTGAGTTACAAAAATTAGATTTATTGCAAATTGAATTAGATAAGATCTATGAGGATAAAGCAAGAGGAGCATTTGTTAGAACTAGACTTAAATGGTTAGAAAAAGGGGAAAAAAATACAAAATATTTTTTTGGCCTTGAAAATAGAAACCATGATTTTGCCTCAATTTCTAAATTAATGATTAACAACAAATTAGTAGATAATTCTTCAGTTATTTCAAAATATGTTGCTCAGTTTTTTAGTAATTTGTATTCTCCTATATCAGCTACTTCAAATATGGATACCTTTTTAAATAATTTAGTGAGTGATACCAAAAAAATAGACCAGAACTTTCAGAATAATTGTGATAAAGAAATAAATAGTGAAGAGTTGAGAGAGTGCATTAACTTATTAAAGAATAACAAATCTCCAGGCAACGACGGGCTAACCAGTGAGTTTTGTAAGACTTTTTCTAAAGAACTTTTACCTTTTTTATTGTTAGTATTTGTGGAAGCTATACAAAATGGAGAATTGCCTGCTTCATTAAAACAAGGAATTATAACATTGATTCCCAAACCTAAAAAAGACAAGTTATTTATTGAAAATTGGAGGCCTATTAGTTTATTAAATAATGATAGTAAATTGTATGCAATGATTTTTGCTAGAAGATTGAAGCAAGGTTTAGACAAAATAATTGATATAGAACAGTCTGGGTTTATGAAAGGCCGTCATATTAGGGATAATATTAGACTAGTATTAGATATGATTGATTATAATAACTTTATCGAGGATGATAGTTTTATTTTATTTATTGATTTTTATAAAGCATTTGATACAGTGATTCATAATTTTATTTTCAAAGTTATTAAATGGTTTGGTTTTGGAGATATGTTTTTGAAAGCAGTCAAAACATTGTATAGTGGGTGTAATAGTTCTGTCAAACTTGCGCATGGCACCTCACAAAGATTTGATATTCATCGTGGCATTAGGCAAGGATGCCCTCTCTCTCCTTTTTTATTTTTGTTAGTTACTCAGGTTTTAGCATCGCATATAAAACGAAATCAGTTTAATGGTATCACAGCTTTAGGTGTACAATTCAAACTTAGCCAGTTTGCTGATGACACTGCAGTGTTTTTGAAAAACAAATTTGAAGTACCCAAAATAATAAGATACGTTGAGGAATTCACTGGTGTTTCAGGCCTTAAAATGAACTTAGATAAATCTGTATTATTTCCCCTTAAAGATTGCTCCTCTTCAGAAATAGAAAATATTCCAGTTAAACATAAATTAACATATTTAGGTGTAATAATTTGTAAAAATGAAAAACAAAGGAGTCAATTAAACTTTGAACCAATTATTGAAAAAACTAAAAAGAAATTTAATTTGTGGTTATTGAGGGACATTTCGATATTTGGGAGGGTTTTATTGTCAAAGGCGGAGGGTATATCTAGATCTGTTTATACGTCATTATCATTAGATGTGCCTCCCAAAATTATTAAAGATCTAGATCAGATTCTTTATAATTTTATTTGGAGGAAAAAACCACATTATTTAAAAAAGGAGGTAATTTGTAATCCTAAAGAGCAAGGCGGACTGGAGGTCTTAGATTATAATACTCTCAATGATACTTTTAAAATTAAATGGTTGATAGAGTTTATGAAAAATAGAGAAAGTCCTTGGAATGCATTTCCTAATTATATATTTAATACTCTTGGAGGCATAGACTTTTTGTTGAAAGGTAATTTTTCTGTTGACAAAATTCCTGTTAAATTGGCCGGTTTTCACAGACAAGCCCTGTTAGCATGGCAATTGGTTTATAAGCACAATTTTTCACCCCACAGATATTTCATATGGAACAACAAAGACATATTATTCAAAAACAAATCTTTATTCTATCATACTTGGTTCAAGGAAGGTATACTTTTAGTAAGACAGTTAGTTAATTCCCATGGATACTTGTTATCGTATACTGAATTTCTTCAGAAATTCCAATTACCAGTTAAACCAAGAGAATTTGCGATTGTTTTTGATGCAATTCCAAAGAGTGTGATGTTACTTTTAAAAAACTGTAACTTAGAAGAAATCAGCATAGTTAATCCTTTTGGTAACATTTTCATTGAAAATACTGATGTTTTAAAGCAAAAGTGTAGCAATAAGATTATAAGAAATGCTCTTTGTTCTGTCTCCTTACCCGCAGCAAGATTTTTTTGGTCATCTTTGTTTGGTAATATCAATTGGGTTAAAGCGTGGAAACTGCCAAATAGGTTTTGTATCAATAACAAAATTAAGGAAGTGTCTTACAAAATACTCCATAGAATTTATCCTGCTAAGCATGTTTTGGAAAGATTTAAGCTTAATATTTCATATTCTTGTGAATTTTGTGGTCAAGAAAAAGAAACTATCTTACATCTTTTTTTTCATTGTATTTATTCAAGAATATTTTGGAAAGATTTGGAATTCTATATTAACAGAAAAATTGAAGGTATGATAGAAATTTGTATATTTGATGTAATTTTTTATACAGAAAACGAAAATTTGAATAGTAAAGAACAATATATTATACAATTGTTTATTTTGTTAGGAAAATTCCATATACATAAGAAAAAGTGGGCTCAATGTAAACCAAATTTTGTACATTTTATAAATGACTTTAAATTATATCTAAATCTCTTGGAACAAACCGAAAACAAAAAAGCACTGAAAACATGTAATGCTCTGAAATCATTGAAATGTATGTAACTTTTTCTCTCTCTCTTTTTCTCTCTCGCTCTCTTTTCTCTGGCAGCTAATGTTTATTTGATTATTTGAATATGTAATACCTCATGTTCTTGTGGCATTGAATTAATAAAGCATTAAAAAAAAAAAAAAAAAAAAAAAAAAAAAAAAACTTGGATAAACACAGTCAGATCTATTCGTTCTCTATCTCTAAAGAAAGTTGCTACCAAGTCTTGCTCTATTGCTTATTTGGTACAAATTTGTAAATCATCTTCAAAATGGGGAAAGTGTTTGGTTATTACCTTACAATCAAGGCAAAATAATCTCTTTCAAAATAATACAGATTATTTCCTGTTAAATATTTTCTCTGTAAGTGTAAGAAGAATGTTGATGTTAGTTGCTATTTTTGCACCTGCAAACAGTCCCCCACATCTTCTGGCATTGTAGTTATGATGCATGTTTATCAAAGAAAAGGCAATATTTAATTTTAATTTGCATTTTGAAAATGTAGTTATATTTTAGAATATTTTAACTATGATAATGTGAATAACGAAGCCTTTGTTATTAATCTGCTTATTTTAAGTTTCACATTCATAAATGTAAATTCTCTAACAAAAAAAAATGCCCTTTTAAAGAAAGGTTTATAAAGAATTGTAAAACTATTTTTGTACTATTCAACAAATAGAAAGGCAATTAAACCTGTCCACTTGTGTTCTGTTTTCAAAATCCTTGAGTGATAGAATGTGATTGCACTTTCCTTTTTTCTATCCTTCTTCTTCTTATATTTTCTTTCCTCTCTCCATTTTTCCCTGGCTTCATACTGTTTAGTTTTTGTCATTTAACCCATAATAAAATAAAGTAAACTTATTTTATTTAATTAATTAATTATATTTTGACCAGATTTCCCATTTATAATTGCAGTTTTTCTTACAAATTCCCCAACTTTATGATTTTGTTGACTGAAGTAAGGCTGTAAATAGAGCTCGTTGTACCCTCATTTTTATTTTATATTATTACCCCGGCACTTTTTATTTATTTATTTTTGTAGGTGTTTACATTTTTCTTTTCTTTTTTTTATCTGTTTTATTTTTGTAAACATAGTTGTATGTTTATGTATGTTTATTTAATATTTCATCAGGTGGACATATGGACAAGAAATGAAAAACAAAGTAAAATACTGATAAAATTAATATTTCTGTTATTGACCCTCCTGTTGGGCAAATTTATTAATTTCTGAGACTTTGTCATATGACACTTTGATGCACATCAAACCAATTAAAATACATTAATTTTTAAAAGAAAAGTTTTTATTTTAACTTACATCACAATGCATTATTTTGACAAATCTCCATTGTGAATGAAGACCACTGACTGAACACAATTTGTTATTTCAATATTATTTGTATACTATTATATTATTATATAGTATATCATTTTTATTTATTCATATTTCAAAATAGATTTTCTATTTAGTATTTTTTTCTATTTTAATTTAGTTTTTTTTTTCGGATTTAGTTTGAGTAGTACTTCATTTGTTATTTTGTATACAGGTTTCGTCAAATCATTATATATTTTTCTTTTATTTTAGCCTAATTTCAGTTAAGAAAACTAATAGTTGTATAATATTTTTTGGTTAATAACAACAATGAACTTGAGCTGTCCATGTGAGCCCACTTTGCACATTCACCACAACAAACTATCATTTCTATTGACTTATGTAAAGCTATTTGATGCAGTACTACATAATTTATGAAAGTGTAGTGCTTATAAATTTTGTAACAATGTTATCTTTTTTGTTTGTAATATTTCACATACGGACGTTGGCAAAATACCGGAACCGAATAATAAGAGCATTTGTTTCCCTTGCAGACTCGGATGTTTGTCACTGACGCACGCTCGTGATGTTGTAACGTGATTTTTTCCTGCTGTAAGAGGGTTGCGTTTGTAGTGCAAACCCGAGAAGAATTCATTAATCTGATACAGTCATCTTCTAGCGTCTGTTTGCATAAAGGCTGAACATGCTCAGGACGGTGGTGTGTCGGGCAGGGAGAGGACTTTTAAAGGTAACACACGTGTGCGATGTTGCTCTGAGGACTTAGCACTGCTTGACACTTCAGTTGAAGATCATTTAAATAATCATTTTTTATTAAATAAATTTGAATCACAATAATGTTATTTTCTTTGAGTGCATGTGGTGATTGTATCATCAGCTATTTGTTTCATCAGGCTTCAGTCATGTGTGCCTGAACTTCAACTTTAACCTTTGTTAAAAGCCTTAACGTTACATAAATGGTGACTGTTTGTAGAGACAGTGGAATTTATCTTCATTGACAGGAAAGAAAATTGGAAAGAAACCAGTACTACAAGTTGTACTAATATTTTAAGGGTGTTAAGGTCAAATTAGAAATCAAATCTGATCTAATTTATAGTGAATAATTCATGCATTAGGTTGCATTACTTCTAAACTGAATTTAAATGTTCGCTAATGTCACCATGGTCATTTTTAAACCAAAATCATATAAAACATTTTTACGTATATAGTTGTGAGGGCTAAAGCTATTGATTATTTTAGTAATGGAGTATTCTACTGATTATTCCATTGATTAATAGAGTAGTTGGATAAGAAGTCATTTTTGTTTATTAAAGAGCAATTCCAGATAGGCAAGATCACATAAGACAGGTCTCTTAAATTAACAACTAATTTGTTTCCTTTTCAAGAAAAATGATTTGGTGGGATGTTGTTCAATTCTGGCTTGGGATGAGTGTCATCACGTGTCTCATCCAATGAGAGCATTTGGGGGGACCTAAGACTGCAGCAGCATTCACATGAACGATCCTGATCAAATTATTTAGGCAAAGCATCAATTTTCACAAACCACTGTTATCTTTAACAGCTAATAAAATGCAACATGCTCCTAATTACGACTTCATAAGTGGGACATTTTGGGCGATTTAGAAATCCCGGCTGTTGTTGCGTTGAATTTTGCACCCCTGCAATGGGTACAGCGATTAATATTTGTATTATACTTCTCATATATGTGTGTGTATGGAGCTATGTTATTTGCTTCTCTTCATTACTACATCGCATCCTGTCTCTTCTGTGTACAGCATTCACAGCGAACCGTGCCTGTGTTGTGGGGGAGCCGAGCTCAGCAGCGATGGGCTTCCAGCCTCCCGATGAACACCGTGGTTCTGTTCGTACCCCAGCAGGAAGCCTGGGTGGTGGAGAGAATGGGCCGTTTCCACCGAATCCTGGAACCTGTGAGTTAGCCATACAAATATCTTCAATGTATTTAAATCACTTTCAGCCATTTAAAATATCACATTTTTTGTTTCCTGCAGGGTCTGAACTTCTTAATTCCCATCCTGGACAGAGTTAAATATGTTCAAAGCCTTAAAGAGATAGTGATAGATGTGCCAGAGCAGTCAGCAGTTACCCTCGGTAAGTCTTTTTCCACTCCTCTACTTCCATGGATCGTTTTAGATGAAACCAATATGTCTTTTTGCTTTCAGACAATGTGACATTGCAGATTGATGGAGTTTTATATCTCAGGATACTCGACCCGTTTAAGGTAAGTACTTTTTTTCTGCTTTCTGCCAGTATTTCTTGAGGCTTGTCCTCTCACAGTGTGCTTCTGTTCTCCTCTGAAGGCCAGTTATGGAGTGGAGGACCCAGAATATGCCGTCACACAGCTGGCACAGACCACCATGAGATCAGAGCTGGGAAAACTGACCCTGGACAAAGTGTTTAGGGTGTGAATGCCAGACAATCTCTCAGTGACTGACACAAGATCTTATTCACCATTCATTTGTGTGCTTAAGGGTCATTTTTCTTGTTTGACAGGAAAGAGAGTCCCTGAATGCCAATATGGTCCACTCAATAAACCAGGCATCAGACGAATGGGGGATTCGATGTCTTCGATACGAGATCAAAGACATTCACGTTCCTCCACGGGTGAAAGAGTCTATGCAAATGCAGGTATGACCATTTGCTCTTCAACTTCATCTCACAGACTACAGCGATCTCCTCTCAGTTATGTGACTGATGAAACGTGAATCACGGTCAGGTGGAGGCCGAGCGGAAGAAGAGAGCCACTGTTCTGGAGTCAGAGGGGACGAGAGAGGCGGCCATCAATGTGGCCGAGGGGCGCAAACAGGCTCAGATTCTGGCGTCTGAGGGACAGAAGACCGAACAGATTAACAAAGCTGCTGGTGGGGTCTTTTACTTAACATCTTTTACTTAACATACAAAAATAATGTTGTTGATGTTTTATTTTGTAGTTTTTCAAAATGATTTCTGTAATAACCTGCCTCACCTCTGAACTGCATGTCCTTTTTGGCAGAATCTCATTAACTAAAAATACAAAAACATTTTCATAAAAAAAAAAAAAAATAAATCAGTTAATTTAAATGTAATAACCGTTCTGTACCATGAGACATAATGGTCTCAATCATTGTACAAATTGTAATGGTTATTATTTTTGTATGTTTTATTATTATTAAGGATAACAAAATAATTATTATTAGGGCCCGAGCCAATAAGCGCAGGGTCATTTTGTTCCCCTAAGTGTTATTAGCACTCAAACCCGAAGGGGGAAAGAGCCCTATTGATTTCCTTAGGATTATTATTATACTTATTATTTTTTAAAACCTTCCAGGGGAAACTTTAGAAAATTGGCACACCCGTTGAAATCTAAGGCCATTAGGAGGGGATATTAATAGCTGATGCCACCGGGGTGGCGTTTGCGCTGACAGCTCGGGCCCGCCATCGCTGCTTGCAGCTATATAGATTTAGTTATGCTGCATTTATTCTCAAATAAATATTTACTTATTTATGTTCATTGTTGAAATATTCACTATGCTCACCCGTATTAATGATCTTGTTTCACCCGAACAGGTGAAGCGAATGCTGTTTTGGCTAAAGCTGAAGCAAAGGCCAAAGCTATCCGGCTGCTGTCCGAGGCACTCACTCGACAGGTAGATCTGATTCACCTCATGAATAACCTTCATAAGAACCATATCACACTTATACATCCTCACACTGTATATTAGCTAACTGATACAGTATCAAACCAAAGATGAACGTAGTGAGTTCTGGCTGTTTTATATTATCTTGGCATCTTCTTGATCTTTCATAACTGTATCTGTACAGAATGGAAACGCTGCAGCATCTTTAACTGTGGCCGAACAGTACGTCTCCGCTTTCTCCAACTTGGCCAAGGAATCCAACACGATCTTACTGCCCTCCAACACAGGAGACATCAGCAGCATGGTCACTCAGGTATGGCTTCATTCATATATATTGCACATAATATTTCCTAATAACTACACTCATGTCCCTAGTTGACATGTTTACCTCACTGTTCTCCTGTCTTCAGGCCATGGCGATTTATGGGAGTTTATCGAAGACAAAGAGCACAGCAGACAGTGTGACTGCTGAGACTAATAATGAGCTGATTCTGGAAGGGGAAACTGTTTCTGAAACCGAAACTGAGCGTAAATAAAGATTTGAGTCTCATTCTGGGATAAAGGACAGAAACTGCTGATACCGCAAAGATTCTGGTTGTAGAGGACTGATGCGAGAAAACTAAAATGATATGATGATAAAAATGAAAGCATGATGGTGTAACTACACAAAGATTTTATTGTGTGTGTGTTTGTTTTATTAAAATAAATCTGGATTATCTAGTTTTTCCTGATAATCACTGACCCAGTGCTTGTATGAAAGATCATTCTATTCATTTTTTTAATAATGAAAATATTATACTTTATTGTAAAACAATACTGATAATATTCATGCAGTCCAAATGAATTGCAAATGAATTAACTGGTGAACTGCAGAATATTAGTAAATGCTGTATGGCTGTAAATTATTCATTTTATTATAATTTTTTCTTTTCAAAAACATGTATTTTGAGAGAGTTAAGCAATGTATGGAAGCAGGCTCACACAGAAGTCACTTTTGTCACAATCAAAGATTAGATATTTTATAACACAGGTGTGGAGTTATTTTCTGTGTTTAGAAGTACACTACAGCAAACGTCCAAAAAAAAGTGCCATTTACAATTCAGGGGTATCCCCTTATATGATTTAAAGTAGAAAATCATGTATAGTCAGCCAGTGATGACGGATTATTTATGATGACTAAGACTATTTATACTGTAGACAGAGCTTAACTTATTTTAAACCTGAATGTTACTTTAATTTCATCTAGTCTGGATGAAATCTAAAGTTGTGTGTTATATTAATAATAAATCGAGCTGAGAAAAACCTTTCTAGCAAGAATTGAGACACGTAGACTCAGGCCATAAACAGTTTAAGAGGGGTATTCAAGGCATAATTATGGGACCCTTATTTTGGAATAATATATGTGTACAGCAAATATACATGTTGTAGCATGCAAAGATTAAAAAATAAAACGCATGTAACACTTTTGATGGTAATATGAATAATAAGACAGCCAGGTAAGTAACAGCTCAAAGAGGAGACACACTTAAGTGTAGTGGTCCCTTATTGAAGGGTGACATGAACAGGTGGGTATGCAAGATTTATACACAAAGACATTTAAATTACATATTAAAAGACATTTTATTGAAAATTGTAAACAGGTTGTGATCTTCAATAAACAAAATAACTAAAAAGTTATTAAACAGCATCCATTTGTTCTTATAAAAGCACTCTTCATTCATTTCTTAACACTGTTCCTTAAGAAATTTAAATGTGAACAGAATGAAATCTTTTGCTTTCTAGGAAGGAAACATTAACAAGCAAGTCATTGATCAGAAAGGCTCATGTGCATGAAAAGTTAAGAGTGTTGGAAACATCAAGTCCAAACCCGTGTGTCAGTAGTATTAATACTTGAAGTTCACCAGGACTGTGAGTGCCACTGGGAAAGAGATTTTTACAGATTTTTTTACTTTTAATTTACATTTTTCAGAAGAATTTGACAAAATACATATTCATAATATATATTCAATACTTGACTTCGGTCAGCTGAAGTAAAATGAAGTCACACATCCTTTCTTTCAAATTCTTAAACGTCATTTAAACTTTTGCATTGTTGAAAAACCACCAAGAATAATTAACATTATACTAAATGCACATTTTGCAGGAAGAATAAAATGATAAGAATTCAGAAGTGTCTTAGCACATGCATGAAAGATATAGGCTACTGAGGCTGTATTCAAGGACTGAGCAGGTGAAGCAGACTGATTTAACCACAGTTAAACACGTACATCTCAAACCTGTGGAAACCTGGCACATGATAGTGTTAAACACACACACAGTAGTAATCAATATCATTACTTTGTTCTATTTCATTGAGAAGAGGGACAGCGTCTTATCACAAGCAGTAAAGTGGACTGTATATCCACTCTTTAACACAGTCTAAGTCACTACTACTGTGATGTTTTACAGTGCATCTAGGCAAGGAAATCTCATGAAACTTTAGTTTAGAACAACTCCATGTCTTAACTGTAATTATCATGAATGGTTGTATTTGTTGTTCAGTCTTTAATTTATGCTATTTTTAATTTAAGTCATTTTATTCCAGTATCTGTTTTAAGTGACATGGTAAAAAATGTAATGAAAATCATCATTTAGAATAACAGGCACTGAAGATTCCTAGCACAAAATTCAGATGGTAATGAAAATCTGTGATGTACAGCACACACACAGCACAAAGATGAATATAGACAGACCGCGTACAAAAATGATCTCAAATAGTTGTTTTCTCCATGGCTCGGTCGTTTGTGAAACTTGTTTTACCCGTAAGTATGAAATGAACATTTACAAATTTAGCTTTCGAAATCTAAAACAAAACTATTACAAATATTTATTAAATATGGTATGTTTATCTGATACAATATATAATAATTTGATGAAGTGTTATCTTCTACACTATTATAATATTTATTCATTTTGGAAATTTAAATTTAAATGTTAATGCTTGTTTTAGTATATTATTATAGATTTTTTTTTTATATTTATTTTCCTATTCTATTTATATTTATTTAGCTTTTATTTATATTTATTTAAATCTTAGTACTTCAAAATCAACATTTGTCATGTTTGTGTTTTATATTTCTATAAGTTTAGCTTTATTTCAATTATTTAATTTTAAGTGATTCTACTATAAATACCAGTCCAAGATTTGTAGGGGACAAAGTAATAGAGTTTATCGTCAGTCAAAACCCTTTTATGGTTATTAATTATTTTCATAAAAACAGCACTAGTGAAACCCATTTCTCATTTCAGTAATGATTATTGTGGATGTGTTAATTTGTAATTACTTATGTAATAACCTAAAAAGTTCATTTGAAAAATATACAGCACAGGTCTGTCTCTCTTCTCCATACTAGATTTGATTGCTTATGAACCCGAAGCATTTCTGCAGCGCTGCTCCGTCAGAGTTCACCTCGGAGTCTGGTGTGCAGGTCCTCTTGGTCGATTTTGTCCGTCTGCTCGTACCAGCGGTGGTGGGCGAGCAGGGCCAGATTACGGGCGGAAATGGCACTCATCTCCATGGCGCTGGCCGCCCACTCCACGGCGTTGAGGTAGTAGAGGCGATCGTGGAGGATGAAGGGAGGCGTCCTGCGGTGCGGTGGGCTGTAGGAGGGGTACGCGAGCCAGCGCCTCTCCGACACCGAGTCCCAGGAAAGGAAGATTTCCTGCAGATTCTTCTGAGAAAGTGGCTGAGGTGAGAAGATCTTCCATACTTTTTGTTGACTGGCAGCGCTGCGGGAGTAACCCTTGGGAATCTTCACTGG
Source organism: Carassius gibelio (assembly GCF_023724105.1). NCBI lineage: Eukaryota > Metazoa > Chordata > Actinopteri > Cypriniformes > Cyprinidae > Carassius > Carassius gibelio. Next base: position 9,491,010 of record NC_068405.1, on the reverse strand, counting down.
GTTCAGAGAGCTCAGGCTGTGGATCTCACAGGCTTTGTTGTCTAATGTGAGGACGGCAGAAACATAGAAGTCTTCCGGCTTCACTGTGGTGCCCAGATAGGACACATTGAGCAGACCGTGCACCAGCGTGGCCACCGTTTGGTGGAAGCGACCAGGGAAGTGGGTTGGGATGGGAGGAGAAAAGCCTGAGAAGTTGATGTCAGACATGCCCTGGTGGAGAGGTGTGGCAACTACAACTATGTCGTACGTGGAATGGGCGGCACCAGACTCGCCAACATAGTTCACTTCGTAGAAATTTGCAGCGGAACCTGAAAATGCAAAAAAAAAAAAAAAAGTGTGATAAAATATGACAAGGCTATTTGGGTTTGGCAAGAAATCAACTTATTGACCTCAAACTTGTGAGCTTTTGTTGGCAGTAGTGATATGCCATTATCAAATTTTCCTGTTGCGATTAATTGCTAATACTTTTAAACACGATATACAGTATTATCAAGGTACTGATATTTAGTTTCAAAAAGTTGTCATAATAAAGTATGACAGGTTAAATGACTGGAAATTTTAATACAATAAAGCAAAACAGAAAAATAAAGTTAAAAGTTTTACACAGATTTAAGTGCAAAAGAACTATAAAGACCAATAGGTATCAGTTTACAATAAGACCCCATTAGTTGACCATTAACTTTCACAATGAGCAATAGCTACATTTGCTACAGAAGTTATTAATCTTTGTTTAAAAATATAAGTCTTAGTTCATGTTAGTTCATTAAATACTAGTTGCAACTCTAGATTTTAACAGCGTGTTATTAAATATTGCTATACCTAAGATTAATGAATGTTCAGGAGAATTTCTATTGGCCCTAATGAAGCCCTGATGTAAAGTGTGAATGAACAATATTGGATCAAAACACTTTCAAACAATATCTAGGGGCATGTTGTAGTCCAGATTAAAATGAAAAAAAAAAAAGTTTGAAAATAATAGGAAAGGAATAGTATTATTAAAATGCATCCCAAATTCTGAGTAATTTGTATTATCTAATTATTCATGGTATTTAGAAGTGCCCATGATGACAATATCAAGCATATTAATTACCGTGATATATTGCATTACCGAATACTGGCACATGTCTAGTTGGCAGTGTACATAATATATAAAAAGTTGACTGTACCAGTTTTGGATGGTCTCGTCTTCATGGAGATGGCTGTCACACGAGCTGGAATAAGTTCAGCTTTGCTGTGGTACAGAAGCCCGGAACAAACCATCTTATTCCCTCCATCCACTGCCCACAATCCTGAGTCGGCTCCTGCTAGTGCAATAGCACCTACAAATACAATGTGCCACATTCACACACTTCTGTATCTTAATAAATCAGTCCTCCCCAACGGATTTTGTGAGAGGGCCATTTTACACTGGTAGTGATGCAAAACATCATATTTGACACATCAAATTTGTGATCTAAAAACTAACTATAAAAATGCCTGATACATTATTGCAGCTAATGTTCTCTGTGGCATCTGAGGCAATGGCAAATAATAGTGAGAAAAGGAGGGCAAAGATCTTAACTAGTTTAAAACATGTTGCAAAAATGTATCTTTGCATTGATGCTGGTTTAATTCTGAAAAACTTGATGTAGGGAAAAAAATGGTAATAACTAAAACGTAAATTGGTTTAAGTAAAATATAATTACATATTTTCCTCAAACAGTTGTGAATGTACATATGGTAATTATAAAAAAAAATGTTTTTAAATTTTTCAAGGTAAAAATTATTTTTGGGGAATATAAATTATTCATTTATAAATATTACGTTTCCTAGGGGTCGCACCATATGACATCTTACAACCTAAACTTATCTTGCCTCGTCATAAAAAGCTTAAATTATCTGATATACATATAATATATACACATATATTATGTAATCAAAAACCTTTATTTTGGATACAAAAATAAATTTCTGACAGCTCTAAAATATACTAATAACAGTTTCATTGCTTATTCGCCTGAGAAATAATAATAATAATAAAAATTATGCAAAGCAATTTTTTCCCTATTGGGATGAACTTTCAATCAGAATTTAAAATCATCCTAATCATAGAAAAAGTCATTGTATGTTTTTAAATAAATTAATCAATTCAGACCCCAAAATATTTCATGTCACCGACCCTAGTGTCATTAATGAAGAATTTTCATTATATATAATACAAGCATACCCACAAATCCATTGATTCGGACACTTTGGCCGTAGTTGACTCTTGTGACGGGTGTTACGACATCATTGAGAAAGACCTGAGAGAAGCCCTCAGCCAGCATGGTCTCCTCCAGCGTCTGATTGACCAGAGAGAGGAAGCCGTCTCCACCCATAGCATGAAGCAGCTTCTCCACGCTGGAGAACGAGTAGCCAAACTGCTGGTACTGATATATCCTACAGGGAGGACAGACATGGACAATAAACAGACTCTGATGTTACCTGCTTATGTTCAGTCTATTCACTACTAGAAAACAATAATGGCAACACAACAGACAAACCTCATAAACTTGTCCAGTATGCCCTCCACCCACATATGCATTCGAATGAAGTTGAATCCGTATCTCCACAGCATGCGTATGACGTTCACTATGAACCAGTCGCTCTCTTCAAATGTCAGCTCCTTCCCGTCAAATATCGCCAGCTTAGAAGAAACATCGGCACGAGGAGACAGACCTGAAAGTATCCAGTTCTGCATTTTAGAGAAGAACATCATGAGGGAAGCTTGAGAGGGAAGTGGATACTGACCGAGTCTGTCCACAAAGTGCTTCATGTGCAGGTTGAGGGGGTGAATAATAGATCCTCCCGTCTCATACTCATATCCTCCAATGTTTTCAGTGGCCAGACGCCCTCCCACAGTCCCAGCCTCAAACACTTCGATCTTCACTGCCGGTCCAAACTCTTGTCTCAAGAAAAACGCTGCTGCCGTGCCTCCGATACCACCGCCAATTATTGCTGAAGGAGAAACACACATTTATCAGATCCCACCACATTTGTCCTCCAGTAGGAGCTCTGTATTTACACGATATCATCCTAAACAAGTCATAAAAGCATGAAATATTAAATACGATACTCAAATCAAACATGTAACCCTTTTTCTTACATTTTGTGTAGAGTTTGAATAAAATACAAAAAAAATTAAATCAAATTTTCTTAATATTATTTCATATGTCAGGCTTCACAGGGATTGAAGTCTAACAATTCTTACGTAACAAATTAAATTTGCCATACCGATTTTCTTTGGTGGCTCTCTGAGTTCAGGAGCTGAGGCAAACCCCCTGCGTCCCACCAGACAGAGCCCAAAGAAGAGGAGCGCCTTCACCGACAGGTGTCTCAGAGCCATTCTGGGGATTCAGGCTTTCTCACTATTAACATCTGAAAAACAAATGGCAGGAAAATAGTAAAAAAAAGAAAAAAAAAAAAAAAAAAGAAAGGTCAGATCTCTTGCTCTACAAGACAAATCACGCATGTTGCTACCAGATCAATATTTCATTATCTGGTCTATAAGACCTTACAGCTGAGAAAACCATAAAGATGCATGCATAGCTGTGAAATATGTCTCATTACGGCAAAATATTTTCCCTAAAAACAACATTCAGCGATTATTTAACTTTGTGAAGTGACTACGTCTGCCTTTTCATGTTTCTTTTGCTTTTCGTTATTTTGTTGTTATTAACATGTTACTGTCTGTATTTGTTTATGAATATTAATAATAAAAAAAACGGGTTTTTGACTCGGTCACGATTCTGCTGTACATAACATACACGACAACGCTACTCGTTTTTTTTTTTTTTTTACTATTTATAACCAGAAATTTAGAGTATTTACATTAAATTAACCACGATTCATTTTGTGATTCCTGTTCATTTCCTTAAAACCTATTCAGTTTTAGAATAATGTATTAGAGTAAGGTAATTTATTATATCAATAATAATTTATTGATTTAAAATATTTTAATTAATCCAGGGTCCCTTTAAAAGCTCACTTGAAGACACCTGGCTGAGAAACTCTGAAGTAAAAACATTATTGAACGCAAGAATGAATCGACAGTCTGATCATGTGAAATGTAATAAAAACTTAAATGTTTAATAAATGACACTGATAATACAGCAGCCAGAGAGGACAGAGTCTAATCGATGCGAAGAAACAAATGAGTTGAGAAGTTTCCTGTTAAACAGACATTTTCATGCATGTCTCGTTCAGATTCACGCAGCTGCAAAAACTTCATCTTGTACGATTTAATGGCGCTTGACAGTCCAACTTCTGGTGTATTACCATCAACAAAGCTGTAAAAAGATGTACCTCACCTGTTTAAAGTTCGAGATGAGAAGTTAAAATAAAGTTTAAAGGTAATAAAGTGCATAAAACAGGTGCGTATGGCAGTAATGCGACTCTATGGACACCAAGTCCAACTGTTGTAAAACTCCAACGAAGAAGAAGAAACAGCTGCGTGAACTTCAGCAGCCGACGAAAGGAAGCGGAAATCGGACGCACTGCACTCCACGGCGGAAGTGACGTGTGAGGTGTAGTAGGCTTTTACTGTCTATGGTAGTAGGAGGAGGTGAACCTACTGCAGGATTTTGGTTTCATTTCAAGTTTTAAAATTTGAACGTTTTAGTGATGATTTCCAGGCTTTGTTAGTCAAATGTGTTGTTGTTTTTTGAGTCGCTGGACGAAAGCAGTAGCTTTATAACCAGCAGTTACTGCCGATAAAAGTAGCTGATGTGAGGTCAGGAATGGCAGAAGCGCAGCAGGCGCGCGTGCAGAAGGCAGTGGAGGAGATGCTGCAGAGTCTGGAGAAAGATCACATCCGGGAGATGCAGGTAAGATTCATGTTCATGTTCCTCCTAAAAACTGAATACAAGAGTAACGGATCTAGACACCATCCAGGATACCTGTGATCAACACTGTTGCTCTTTGTCAACATTAATGCAATATTTAGACAAGAATTGGTGGGAGTTTTAAAATGTTTTGGCAGAGTTTAAATAATTGTATGTATAGAATGTTACACTGTAGAACATTGCTGTCAATATTCGACATGTCAGCTCAGCTTCTGCTAATGTGTAGTAATCAGTTTTTCTTTTCTCTGCAGATTTACTATATTGTCTTAAGCCAGCTGTACAGTTTTTGACCACTTATTAGTCAAAGGTTGATTAAGTAATGGCTTCTGATGCTCTTTCGCTCTTCAGGGCCGCATGTTCCGCTGCAGTGCAGAGTGTTGTGAGAGTCCAGGACACTCCATGAAGCAGGTGCACCAGTGTATAGACCGCTGCCATGTTCCGCTGGCTGAAGCTCAAAGACTGGTCTCCAGTGAACTCCAGCAGTTTCAGGTCGCTCGACTTCTGTCAGCCATCAATCACTTTTAGTCTTATAGCTGGAATAATGTTATATAGACTAACCATTTATTCATCTACAGGACCGTCTCACGAGGTGTACAGTGTACTGTAATGACAAGGCGAAGGATCTGTTTGACTCCGGGGCGAAGGAGCCTGCTGTGCGGGCGCTGATGGACAGCTGTGTGAGCAGTTGTGTGGATGAACACCTGAACCTGCTGCCCAGCATGACTCGCAGACTGAAGGACAGCCTGAACTCAAAACCTCAGTGAAGCTCTGACTGTGGCCGAGGCTGTAGGAAATTATTCCTGTGGACTCATGAGTTCACTGGATGGAAGAATGTGATCTTTGCTGTCACCTGATTGTGACTTGGTGAATGGCATGTGATGATTTCTGTCCATATTGTTTGTGGTTTTTGTACAGACAGTAAATAATGTAATCAAAGTAACTTGCTGCCTGTTGAATGACCCCACTGGACTTTTCCTTCATTTTTTAAAAGTGTTACCTTCATCTCAGGGGCATGAAACTCCTTGACTCTTCCTAAATAAATCTAAATCTAAATCTAAACATGCACAAAAAAACTGGGCTTGATTTGGTTGTTTTAAGGGTGTGTAAAAAATGTTTTACAGTTTAAGGTGTTTGGGGGTCAAAATTACCCCACATTGAAAATGAATGGGAAAAAGAAAAATAATTACTTTTTTCATTTTGTTTGTCAAAATAAAAGTAAATCCATTATAAATCTGAAAATTTCCACATATAAAACAAGGTCTGGTCCTGGAGCATAAATAAAAAGTGGAACGAACTTTTTATCTCTTATACACACACGTGTATGTGACTGCCACGGAGAGCATTTTTATAGAAAGTGGCAAATAAAATCAACTAAACTGGCATAAATCTGAAAAAATTTCACAAATACAACATGGAACAAGCATGTTCCATCACTCACACACACAAAACAGAGAGAGTGAGAGAGAGAAAAGGTATGTAGAAAAAAAAAAAAAAAAGCAGATAATTCAAAATATATCAGACAACAACAACAAATTCTAACTTGGACAAAAATACAGATTTTTATGTATTTAAGAATGTTTAAATATATATTCACAAAAGTAACAGAGTTGTACTTCACATAAAATTGTGTGGAGAAGTTGAAGCATCAAGAAAAATTAAGTGACAATGAAATGAGTCCCTATGGAACTCCATTGGACATATGTGGTCATTCATTGCACTTTAATTATAATTTCTCCACAAACCAGCAGATGTCAGTATTCTATCCCTAACACATAGAGCAATGTCCAAAAACAATTTAGATTTAATCAAGATCGACATTTAAAATTATTTTTCATGAGCCAATTTATGACCTAGTAAAGTAATTGTGCAGTAAATATTTTAAAAACTTCAAATTTTCCACAAAAACATAGCATAATTGTATAGTTGAGAAATAAATATAAAAAATGATATATAGTTTTCTATATAACAAAATGTATATTTCTTTATGCAATCGCTCTTTAAAAGTTTGGGGTCTACCCACCAAACTCGTTATCCTTTTTGAACACAGATTAAGGGTTAATATATACCTAAAATACATTTATACAGGTGTATCTCAAAAAATGAGAATATCGTGAAAAAGTTTTTTGTTTGTTTGTTTTTTTACTTATTTCAAAAAGTGAAACTTTTTTTTTTTTTTTTTGCAGATAGGAGTTTTCAGCTCATGAAAGTCAAAAATCCATTATCTCAGAATATTAGAATGTTTAAATATTTTCCTGTCTTAAAAAAGGGGGGGAGGGGGGGGGTTGCAAAATAGAAGTGTTTGATTTCTTTAAAGTATGTTCATAAAACCTTAAATTGAGCTCAGGAGCATTCATATTGCTTGTAGAAGTTAAAACCATTTATGGAGGTGTGGCCAGACTCAATCCTCTCTTCAGAAAAGACACTTGAAAACACACTTGAAATGTGCAAAAAAAAAAAGCACCTGAAGACTCTCTGGTCTGATGAACCTCAATTCCAAGCATCATGTTTGAAGGAAACCAGGCTGCGCTCATCGCCTGCGGAGTAGCATCCCTAAAGTCAAATGTTCTTGGTAGCAGCCTGATGCTGTTGGACTGTATTTCAGCAGCAGAGACTCATCAGAGGATTCTTCAGCGTTATATAACTATAATATAACTATAATTGAATGTTTTGGTCAGCAGCTAAAATAACAAAAATAGTGCCTGTGTACATATACATATTATAAGTGTATTTGTGTATAAAGAAAACATTACAGATTTTTTTTTTTTTTTTCCACACTGCAGAGCAAGTGAACGCAATTTCTTCTGTCGATGCTGTTTTAATGAACATATTTATTTCATATGACGCTTTGGTCCAACAATATTTACATTTAACCAAAAGCACATTGTGTATAAATATTGAAAATTGTACTGCTTCATTGGACACCTGTGGAAGTCACTTAAGATGCCCTGTTGATAAACCAACACATGCCTGTAAACCCTTCACTTCTCCTACATCAGCATGCATTGACCAATAATGACAACATGTATCATATTAGCACCAATTTCAAACTAATACAGCAGTACAAAACCGGTGTTCAGTCTTTTTTTGTAAAAAAAAAAAAACAGATAGGAATGACTGACAAATTAACCAGCCTGACAAGTTTACATATAATACAACTTCCACAAAAAGAGTCAAATGAAGTTCATGATCAAGAGCACTTACTCTTAGCTCTGAAGCTTATATATAGCAAATTATTTAAAAGGCACCTGACTATTTACAAATTAAGCATACAAATAAAATGATTGCAATAATATACATGAAGCTAACAAACTGTAAATCATAAGGTGGTGGCTGGACTGCTGGCTGATGGAGGTTTTATGGTGTGTGGCGTCAAGACACACTGCGGGCGCTGTTCTCCGGCTCTGGGGAGTCACCTCTCCTCTCGCTGGACGGGGAAGTGTAGAGGAAGTTACAGCACACATACAGAGGAAAAGACAAGAGTCGGCTGTCCAGATTCATCACCACATATTCCTGCGACCCAAACACAATGAAGAAGTTCGGACAAGTCAATCTTTGAAGTAACTGGAAATAAAATTATTTAATATTTAACACGAAGACAGAATACCTGGTCCTTTTCGAGGGTAACAAGCTGGTAGCCAGTTGACCGGCTGCAAACCAGTTTTCCACTGTTATCAAATGAAGCAAGGCGCAATCTGAAAAAAGAAGAAATTTCGTTTAAAATACAAAAGAAAAAAGTTACTTACAAATATATACGTAATATACACTGAACTAAATTATAACCGCAACACTTTTGTTTTTGCCCCCATTTTTCATGAGCTGAACTCAAATATTGTTCACAAATCTGTCTAAATCTGTGTTAGTGAGCACTTCTCCTTTGCGGAGATAATCCATTCACCTCACAGGTGTGGCATATCAAGATTGTGATGAGCATGATTATTGCTCTGGTGTGTCCACAATAAAAGGCCACTCTAAAATGTGCAGTTTTATCACAAAGCACAATGCCACAGATGTCATGCCCGTCGTCCTTATCGGGGTCTCGGCATGACTGCAGTTTGTTGTCGTAACCGACTTGAGGGGGCAAATGCTCACATTCGATGGTGACTGGGACTTTGGAGAGGTGATCTCTTCATGGGTGAATCCCAGTTTTCACTGTACAGGGCAGATGGCAGACAGCGTGTATTGCGTTGTGTGGGTGAGCGGTTTGCTGATGTCAGTGTTGTTTATCGAGTGGCTCATGGTGGAGGTGAGGTTATGGTATGGGCAGGCGTATGTTATAGACAACGAACACAGGTGCATTTTATTGATGACCTTTTGAATGCACAGAGATGAGATCCTGAGGCCTATTGTTGTGCCATTCTTCCACGACCATCACCTCATGTTGCAGCATGATAATGCACCGCCCAATGTTGCAAGGATCTGTACACAATTCCTGGAAGCTGAAAACATCCTAGTTCTTGCATGGCCAGCGTATTCATCAGACATGTCACCCATTGATCATGTTTGGGATGCTCTGGATCACGTATACAACAGTGTGTTCCAGTTCCTGCCAATTTCCAGCAACTTCACACAGCCATTGAAGAGGAGTGGACCAACATCTACAGGCCACAATCAACAACCTTATCAACTCAAAGAGAAAGAGATGTGTTGCACTGCCTGAGGCAAATGATGGTCACACCAGATACCAACTGGTTTTCGGACCCCCTCGGATCCCCCAATACAGTAAAACTGTACATTTTACAGTGGGCTTGTATTGTGGCCAGCCTAAGACACACCAGAGCAATAATCATGCTGTCTAATCAGCATCTTGATATGCCACACCTGTGAGGTGGATTCACAGATTTAGACAGATTTTGAGTACCGTATATTATAGACTATAAGTCACACTTTTTTTCATAGTTTGGCTGGTCCTGCGACTTATAGTCAGGTGCGACTTATTTATCCAAATTAATTTGAGATGAACCAAGAGAAATGAACCAAGAGAAAACATTACCATCTTCAGCCACAAGAGGGCGCTCTATACTGCCAGAGATGCTGCTCAGTGCTTCTGTAGTCTACAGTGAAAACAGAGCGCCCTCTCACGGCTGTAGACGGTAATGTTTTCTCTTGGTTCTTGGTTCTGAATAAATGCGACTTATAGTCCAGTGCGACTTATATATGTTTTTTTTTCCTCGTCATGACGTATTTTTGGACTGATGCGACTTATACTTAGGTGCGACTTATAGTCCGAAAAATACGCTACATAGAAAAGTCATGAGTCATCTTTCATGAGTCCAGCTCATGAAAGATGGGGGCAAAAACAAAAGTGTTGTGTTTATAATTTTGTTCAGTGTATTTATAAGTATTATTTAATACACATTTTAAGGCAAGAGATGCTACATTCAAAAATATTGTCAATTTCGAGATTTTAGGCTATTTTTGATTCAGGCTAGCAGAGAGAAAACATACAAAATACACATTTGTTTATTTTATTACATTTTATCTATTTGCAGCTGAAGGTTTTAATTACAATACATATCTTTAAAAACCATTTACTATTTTTTTTCTCCTCCACTAAGCCAGAAATATCCACTTCAGTAACAATTACAAACAACAAACTGTACAGTTTTATTCCTGTCCATATTCATATATTATCTGTCTGAATATATAAATTTTTTCCCTAAAAAAATATGGTGACAAATCATCTTTTATTGGCTGTTGACAGGACTTTCTTATTTATGAAGTGATTAAAATATATCAGTCACAGCTGTAAAAGTCCTTCATCTCTAATATGTTAAAGACTTGCAGTTTAGTGCATTAATGTACTGTGATTAACTGGGGAAGTATGGTGTTATATGTTAATTCAAATTGTAATTATAAAGTAACAAAGAATAAATAAATTATTAAATTCATGTATCAATTTGTATTCATTATTAAAAAAATTACATTATAAGTATATTATTCATACCTCCACAATATAATATAATATAATCGGAGGTGTAATGTCTCACCGGTACGCTAGGTGGCGTCGTGGCTGTAAGCTGACAGCGCCTCCACATGGCTGACTGAGGGTGTTTCTCTTAAAGATGATGAAACGATTTGTATAGGTCACCAGCAGGTCAAAGCCATAATTGAACCCCGTCCATCGCCAACAGTACTGTAGAGACAACAACAATATATACATTTTATTCTGAACTAGCAAAAGACAACAACTTTCAAGAGATTGTTCACCCAAAAATTCTGTCATTAATTACTCAACTTCATGTTGTTCCAAACCTGAGACCTTCGTTCATCAGAACACATATTTAATGTATTTTAATGCAGATACATTGTTTAAATTCAGATCAAAGTAACGTAAACAGCGTGTCCCTGTGCATAAGTTGTTTACGCATGTGATGCTCTTCAGAATAGCATTATAGGGTGCCACAGAGGAGACAAATTGTGAAAGTTGTTAATTTTGTTTACGTTGCACAAAAAAAATTATCGTAGCTTCGTAAAAATTATGGTTGAACCACTGATGTCACGTGGATTATTTTAACGTTTCTGAGCTTTGATGGTGTTAGGATGCTTGCTCTCTATGGGAGGGTCAGAGAGCTCTTGGATTTCATCAGAAATATCTTAATTTGTGTTCTGAAGGTGAACAAAGGTCTGGAATGACATGAGGAGGAGTAATTAATCCCTCTACCCCTTTAATAGCAAGAATCCAACTCACATCTCCATCTTTGGTCAGTTTTCGGCCGCAGCGCATGCTGTTCAGCTCAAACTCCTCTTTATTGGCCTCTTGTGGTCTGTAACGATTATTCACTTATTTGCAATTCAAACCCCATGTTTAATGTTTAGCAGTGAAGGTGTCTGGGCTGTCTCTCACCCGTTATCATTATCGTGTTCTGTCCTCAGCATAGCAAACCACTGCTGTTTGTACACGGCACCCAGCCACTCTGATAAACACACAAGAGGAAGTCGAGTTAATATCCCCCTCAGACAACAATGGACTGAATCATACTGCACACACAACCAGCTAAATCTGACTGGAGTCTGAGTGCACCAGGAAAGTCTCACCGGGGGGGAGGATGTTGTCCCGTTCCAGCAAGCGGGCCGAGGCCAGGTCATTGATGATGTACTGCAGGCGGATGTGTCTGAAAACAGGGACGAAGGGCATCCCGTCATCTGTGTTCAGAAACGGCTCCTCTTCTCCAGCCTCTGTGGGTGAGTGTGGCAGTTAAGGAAAGGTTATATAAATGCACTTATTATTTCTATGAGTGCAACGTACCACTTCTTCTTTTACACAGCCAGGCGTCTGCATCGAGCAGAAGTTGTTTGATCGGCCCGTCCCAGGATGGATTAAGCTGTAAGAACATCCACTGGAAAAAAAAAAAGTCAAGAGAGATTCAGTGCACCACTAAAAACACCACATTTAACCCTGTAAAACCAGGACATTTGAAATAATAAGACATTGTACTATAAAAAAGTAAAAGAAATATGTTTTGCATAATATGCAAAACAAACGTGTATCTATCATTGGAATTACAATATTTGAAAGATTGTTCAATTTTTTGTTCAGAAAGGAAACTTTACATTTTACTATGTAGTATATAAAAATGCCAAAAAATGAGGTTTTAAATAAAAATATTATAACAATTTTGAAATATTAATCTAAAATATATATGCTAATATATAAATCATTATTATGGGAAATAAATAAATAGCAAAAACACTGTTACAATCAAAACCAATAAAATATTGTAATATGCAATATTTACATATACATAATATATATATTTATATATTTATACACATTAAATTAGACATTTCATTTAAATATAGCATTTAAATGTTAAGATATACATTTAGAATAGGAACCATACCATTTAATCAATTCAAATCTAGGGGTGCTCCGATCACGATCGGCCGATCGTTATGCGCATCTCGTCAGTAAAGCCGGTTTTCTAATCAGCGGTTAATTCCATCAGGTGCGTGATTTCACATCGAGCAGCTGTTACCACACAGAGCCGTTGTTAATAGAGAAGATGCGCAAATCCACTTCATTTTCAGCGTTTATTGGCGCATCTTCTCAGTTAACAACGGCTCTGTGTAGTAACAGCTGCTCTATGTGAAATCACATACCTGATGGAATTAACCGCTGATTAGAGAACCGGCTTTACTCAGCTTTACTCGGCTGATCGTGATCGGAGCACCCCTATTCAAATCATTTTAAGATATGTTCAAAAATCCTTTTAATTTAATTGAAATGATTAAATTATTGTATAATAATTTTTATTCAGGTGGGCGTAATGCATCATAAAATGCATTACAGCAAAATAAATACACCTGAAATGTCTGTTGTATCATATCAATTAACCATTTTTTTTTAATTATTTGATTAAATGAATGTAATATATTAAATAAATTCATTTAAATTCATTAAAATCAGTCCAGAAAAACGTGATTATGCGATCTCTTGATTTAATGCATAATCAGCCAAAGGCCGCATATTTATGTGGGGTCGCATTTTTTCAAATACGCTGCTCTTTTGCCACATAAATTACCGATTTCAGAAAGCAAAATATGTGGGGCTAGCATGATTTCATAATCCCTGTATTTTCATTGAAAAAAAAACTCATATATATTAGCAGAAATTTGAAAAATGTTGCGTTTACTTCACACAAGTAAAGCACCATTTTCCCCTATTGCCATGGGAGCCTTATGAAGTGACGTAATTACGTGACGTGAACATCATCTGTAAACCCCGCAGTTAAACCCAGTGTTGTTTTTGGCAGCCCTTGTGGTTTTAGTCTTAGTCTTTTGGACGAAAATGCTTTTTAGTTTTAGTCACATTTTAGTCACTTATAAACTTCATAGTTTTAGTCAAGTTTTAGTCGACGAAAACGATTGCACTTTTTTGTTACAGAATAGTACCAAAAACTTACAGTTGTAATTATATTAGTAGTATGTAAAAAACATTTACATTGCAGTAAGAGATTGCAACTTAAATATTCTGTGATTAAGTATGCTTGCTTATCATAGAAAGTAATAAGAAATTACTCTTTACATTAAGTGTAAAAGGGTGTTGGGGGAAATCACCTTTTTTTCTCTTTTTCATCAAATCGCAGTTTTTGCAAGTTCACGCAATTTCATCGCATAAAATTGCAAAAATATACCGCATATTCCATCGCATTTTTCAAGAAAACGTGCCGCAAAATCAAGGATTTTTGCCCACAACAATCACAAAAATTCTGCGCTTTTCTGGAGGGACTGTAAAATGCTTCCAATGGATCACAGATTCTCCAATAAGTGACAATAAACATGAAGCAAATCGTATACAAAATCTTTTAGATTGTGTGTGTAATATATTAAAATGAAATGATGATATATGTTGTCATCTACCTTCTTCAGTGCCGTGTACACATCCATTTCCACTTGCATTACGAACAGATCAGAGGACTGAATGAGCTGTTCCATAATATCCGCCCTACACACATAATAAACCAGAGCAAACATAAGCACTAAAACCTTGAGATGAGGTCAGACACAGACTGACAGGGTAAGACTGTACCCGAGCTCCTTCATTAGGTCCACGTTCTGATGCGTCATCAGGTTATTGAGGAGCCACTCTAAACACCTGCAACGAACAGACGGCATGCAACATGGTTATTATCCTGCAGAAGTGTCAGAGAATAACCAGACAAGACTACTGACTTCTTCATGACCGAGTCCAGGCCGTACATGGTGGCGGAGTTATAATAGCTGCACACGGTCTTCACATTCACGTTCTCCTTCATGGTCTCTCCACACTGCTGGATCAGCCCATCCTGGGAAAGACACAGAGCAGACTATTAGAGGATGGTGATAGAAAGGTGATTACAGAGGTATGGTAATATCACTCATTAGAAAACAACTAGAGTTTTATACTTTCAACACAAAAACACAAGTTTAGCGGGTAGCTAACAGGGTGTTGTTATACGGTTTTGCTAGGTGACTGATTTTGATTGGTTGTGTATTTGTTGTTTTTCATTCCTCAAGTTCAGATTTCTATTTGCCCTTGCATTTGAACTGATCAAACACAAAAACTTTTAATTTAAGATGTATAGAATGTTTTAATATTTAAATATGTCTTTTTACTTTTCTAAAGTTAGGCGTATCTTTAAAAAAAAAAATATATATTATATATATATATATATATATATATATTAGGGATGTCAACGATTAATCGATGATCGATTAATTGTCGATAAGAGATGCAATCGATTAAGGCTATGGATGGTCGGTTAACCGATTCAATGTTGGGCTGCGTGCGGCTCATGCGCACTCAACACGTGCGAGCGGCTGTGAGTGACGGTGACGATATATAAAAGCATCATCATTCATTCACAATGTACAAATTAAGCTTTTAATGTGATTTAAACTTTAAAGTACATTAAAATAGAAACAACATAAAAGTTCTTCAACATTAAATGCAATAGAAATGTAGTTACTAATCATTTCATCGGATAACTGTTTTATAGCGTGCGCTTTGCAGGGCTGCGGGACACAGTGACAGGACAGGTAGTCTATTCATCCCTACAACTTGTTAATTCATTCCGACGAATTATTAATGTGGCAATTGTCCATGTTTCATTAATTTTGTTCCCTAAATAACCCATGATTTAAGGGAAATAAGGGAACAAATTAATAAATCGAACGAATTCTTAATTCATGAAATCTTTAATTTCCCTTCCCATGTTTACCACAGTAAGAGATGCGAAAACAGTTATTAAAAGCGAAAGATAATAAAATAAACCTGGGAAATTAGAGGGTTAGACTATGAAGATTTAGGAAAAGAAACGATGCCTAAATATACTGAATTTGTGGAAATTCGTGACCAACCGGCAAACCAGAACAAAGCCGCATAAATGAAGACTATGGGGTCCAAAAGCATGGTCGCGATCTAACATTTTCCAGTTAACCTATTATTCCTCTAATAAACAAAGCTTTTATACCACACTTGTCATAATCAGATCTTATCATTTCTAAATAAATAATTGCTGGATTCAAAAAAGCGATTAATAGGCGCTGTGACCGACACATTCCTGGAGCATTCACTGCTGTCACTAAACGGTGACGCCGAGCATCGTTCACAAGTTTCTGCATGGACCTGACTAGGGCACAGGTTCTAAGCCCTGGGACAAAATGGGATGCTTTAAGGAAAATTTATAGCCTACTAAGTAATAGGCCCAACATAAAAATAATTTGTTTTCATGTTTTGTTTTTTTTTTTTAAATAGGCTATGCGAAATATATCCGACTTAAATAGGCTAATTAAGATTAACGGATTTAAAACAGAAGTGTGGGCGCTCCATAAATTCACAAAAAAAAAAAAAAAGGATGACAACGCATTCTGTTTGTTTGCTTTATTTTACAAGAGCACAAATCTTCTGTTTTTATTGTGAGTGTGCACAAATGAAAGTAAACTCTTTTGCGGAAAATATATATATTTGTTTAATGTCTCAGCTGTTTCGATCGCCCCGGAGCCTGCTGCACACGTATATTCTAGCGATTCAAACTTACATCGCAGTCTGTTCATTATCAAAATAAAATGTCAACTAAACATTAAAAGGTTACACTGGTCAGTTTAAATAGACCGTAGTATACCGGTCCACTCTGCTGTTATGCCAAGGACGTTTTTGCTCATATGGGATCATCTTTTCCGTCTATATGCGAATGCGTGTTAAGTACAAGCCTAGTTTACATTATAAATAATAGTTTAACATTCACATACATTGCGAATATGGAAACATTTCGATTTGTGCCGAATGAGACATGAGCAATAACCTCCAAATAAATCTAGCGAAGCCGCGCTCGCTCATCCTCGTCTGCACGCATGCACTGTCACGATCTAATGCGCTGTATGCCGGATTTTAAAAAATCGGACATTTTCTAGGACAGAATCCAGCAGGATCAAATTAATGTGAGCAACTGTGTTTTGGTGCAGCAGCGCCGATGTAGTTCACTTAATTTGCAGCGCAGTCACACGCGCTCCACATTTCGGATAATTTTATACAATAATGTCAGTTGAAAACATTGCAATTGTGCTTTAAAATACAACAACGAGCACCACAAAACCATTTAAAGAGGCGCGTTCAGCGTTCTCCGTGCGGGATTGGAAACTGTCAACAAAGTAAAATGACCTCAAAAGTATGGCACCCTCTCTTCATTTTATCAAATGATCATAATCGCATCTATTCATTTTATTCAGACTAAAACCTCTTTAATTCAAGTGAGAAAGCGTTTTGTGTGTGTGTGTGGCTTTTGCACATCCTGTCATACCGCTGACTGCGTGCCTGCAATAGATGCATTTTGCAGTATTATGGTTAACGATTAATCGATTAATTGATCGTTAATTTAAACGACGATCGATCATGGAAATAATCGAAATTTGACATCCCTAATATATATAATTTAATATTTACAGCTACAAATGTAACGTTTACTATTAATTAGTTATACACTATTTCATAATTTTTTTATTATTATTATTTAAAAAGCTCTCTTTTAAAAGACAACCAAAAACAATTACATACACATACAGTGAAAAAAAAAAGTAATTTAAAGCGGTTTAATGTAAGGCAACAACATAAAACATGAAAGGATGAATACTTTCGCACGGCGCTCACACTACTCTTCGAACATTTGGGAACGCTACGTTTTTTTTTTGCTCGCCAAGGCTGCATTTATTTGTATGAAAAATACAGAAAAACAGTAATATTGTGAAATATCGTTACAATTTAAAATAATAGTTTTCTATTTTAATGTATTTTAAATGTTATTTTTTTCATTGTTGCAAAGCTGAATTTTCAGCATCATCACAGTCTCACATGATCCTTCAGAAATCATTCTGATAGGATTTGCTTCTTAGAAAACGTTTATTATCATCATTGTTGAAAATGTCATATTTTTGTGGAAACAGTGATTTTGCTCTTCAGGATTATTTGATGAAGACTAAGTTCAAAAACTAAAACAGTATTTATTTGTAGCATTATAAATGCTTGTACTGCCATAAATAAATAAATATTTAATCTCCTGACCTAACTCTTTTGGATAGTAGTACTTTACCTGAAATTAAACAGTTTTCATAATCAACAAGCAAAGAATTCAGATCTGTAATGTTTAAACCAACTATGATCCCACTATGACTGTCAAAAGTAATTCTTAAGGGAAAGGGGAAAGGAAAAAGGCTATAGTTGCATTAAAGAGTAATTGTATGTCTTTAAGGAATCAGATACAAACTCACCAACTGAAGCATACAAGCAGCAGCGAGAATATTAACAACTCGACTTGGTTTGATCAACACATCATCCCTGTAGAGTGACCCAAAAACCACCTGCAGGGCTGCGGATGGAGAAGAAAGCATGGTCAAGAGATGAACGTTTGGTGTCAACAAAATAAAAACAACACTTTAACAACACATCACGGAGATGCTAGACACGTATTCTTCAAAACCTCACCCTCCGTGTCAATATTCTGGTCTGGGATCTCAAGCTCAATAACCATCATGTTAGACTCCTTCCAGGATCCACTGAACATGCTGGAGAAATAGCCAGACTGCAAAACGAGAGGAGAAAACATTTCAATCGAAGCAGAATGAACGTCTGTAATCAGGAGAACTGGACCAACCTGACAGAGGTAAATTTTATGCAGGTTCCACTGCTTTCCCAGGGCGCGGATCTGGATGTCACTGTTCTCCCCATCCAAAAATAGTTTCTGGTAGATGTACTTAGAGGTGCTTTTCAATTTTTTCCTGTCCACAGATATATGAAATGCATATATGAAAAGACCCCCAAAACGTTAGACACATTTACTAAATACAACACTATTAATGTGACAGTGCAGGTAAAAAAAAATAAAATGTATCATTTAATAAAATTTGATATTTAACATTTTAAATGTACAGGTGCATCTCAGTAAATTAGAATGTCGTGGAAAAGTTCATTTATTTCAGTAATTCAACTCAAATTGTGAAACTCGTGTATTAAATGAATTAAGTGCACACAGATTGAAGTGGTTTAAGCCTTTGGGTCTTTTAATCGTGATGATTTTGGCTCACTTTTAACAAATGTCCATTGTCCTCTGCAAAGGGAAGATCTAATAAGTAAAAATATATATACATTTAAAAACAATTGGCTGAAGTATCGCAACAACATTGTATTGTGAGATCAGTGTTGCATATCATTGGCTGAATTGTGACAAGAGTATTGGGAGACATGTAGTGTTTTACTGTATTTTTGATCAATTATATGCAGCCTTGGTGAGCAAAAGAGTCTTCTATCAAAAATATTAAGAAAATCTGACCAACCGCAAACTCTTGAATGGTAGAGAAAGTAAAGGACGTGATGTGTGGCCAAGTGTGGTGTCCCAAACTCCATGTGCTTTGCATTTAACAATGTGCTGTCAATGTGCTTTGCATTTAACCCGTTCAAGTGCACACACAAACACGCACACACACACACCCGGAGTAGTTGGCAGCTGGTACAGAGTCTCAAACCAGTGCCCTTCAGGTTACAAGTCTGACTCTCTAACCCTTAGGCCATAGACTGCCCTCATGTGATGCATGTCCTCACCTGCGTGGCGTGTCCAGCTGACTGTCCTCTTCCTCGGGCTCACTGTCACACTCACAGTGTGAGCTGCGCTTCCTCTTCCTGCACTCACAGCCGTGTCTGTTCCCAGCGCACTGCCTCTCCACAGCCTCCTCTGGGCCCCGGGGGGACGACTGGAAGCGGCTCCCGAGCGAACCCATAATTATTCAGCCTACAAAAACACACACTACCCATTTAGTCATGTGACAAACACTGACGTGGCATGACAGCTGTACAACCAGTGCGTTTCTACTGGGTGCCACCCGCAGAGAGTCTGAAAATAGTACAACCTAAACACTGTAAGGAGTGAAGGCAGGTGACAGCTGGCGACAGCGATCGATTTCCAGTGCGTAATGTGCTTGATCTCAAGTGAATCTGGCTAAATTAGGGTTAGTGAACACTCCACTGGTTCCAGTTAAGAAGCATCAGTCTGATGGTTGAGCACAGAAACAGTGATGTTATGTTGTGAAGTGACTGTGGCTTAACCTCGATTTGTCTGTATCACAGTGTTATCTTAACATCATGAACTTGTTGTTTTTGCATACGCTGTCGTTTGTTTGTTATTAAACACTAGTAGACATTCTCGCTTCTTGTAAACACTCACCAGACGCTTCTCTCTCTCACACACACACACAATACTGGACGCACACTAGGATCTGCTCATCAGCCGCTGTGCAAATGCATCATTAGGTGTATAATGAACGCACTTAGTTTCTGTTAATAGCTGAACATCGAAATCGGCTGTAAAATGTGTAATAAATAAATCCGCGGTTTGAAACGAGAGCAGACTGGTAAATAACAAACAGAAGGGATCAGTCTCTCCTCCACGTCACGGCTGTCTGTGATGTTCGCGGGTGCTGCTGCCACCTAGAGCCGCGGAGAGGAAGCACTTTTATTTACGATCATTTCATTCATTCATTCATTTATACGTTTTCTTACCAAAAGTTTTAATGTTGCTTGATATCCACCAGTTCTGAGTAGTTTATTATTATGAAATTAAACTAGTTATTAAACCAATTTAACCATTAGAAAAACGTTATTTGTAGATTCGTATTAATTTAACAATAAATAAAAAGAAGGAAAAAAAGAAACCTTGAATCCCCTAAGGTTTTGCAATAAATACATAAATAATCAATCAGTGGTTAGGGAACATTCTGTATAAGTTTTTTTTAGGTAATTTAAAATAAAACACCCTGGAACAAATGTTATATGTTATATATATCAAAATATAAGATTAACTTTATTGATGTAATTTTGAGTTTTGATGTCTAAGAGAAAGAGAAGGCTGCATGAGACAGCTTTAATGAACTGGAACTGTAAATTATTTTGTGTTGATAGGGGGCAGACATTATACATTTTTTACTTCTTTCTGCTCATTTTCATTCATGTTAAATGCTGTTGTTGTATTTACATTTATTCATTTAGCAGACACTTTTATCCAAAGCGACTTACAAATGACCTTTATCACATTAACGTCCACTTCCAGCAAAGGTCAATCGTGCTTTGACTGTTCAGTTTACATTGCTGTATGTTCCTTGATTCATTCTTTATTAATGGTCTCTCCTGCAGGATATTTGACCCATGTGTTGATATTGTAAAGGCCACAATTCATGGCTCATGCCTCTGCCCGTGGACCTCTCACCATGGAGGACTAAATTTGAGGAGACTGAAGCACACAGATGCTCAGTTACTACTGCTGTTGTTGCATTCACAGACCTTTATCTTGAAAACTTTGTGAGTGAGGATCTTGGGAACACCAGTGTTCAAGTCCTGGAGGGTCTGGTGGATGTTGAAATGGTGGACGAGAAGAAGAACTACAGTTTACAACCTGGAAAAAAGATGCAGGTACAATTCTCCGTTCCCCTTTAATGAACTCCTGATTCATTCTGCTGTAACATTTTCCGTTCTTACTAGTATTAATGTTGTGTCTATATTAAATAGATGTGATAAAGGTCATTATTGTGTATTGAGATTCCAGCTGCTGCGTACCATAAGGTGTACACCATATCTGAAGGACCTTCATGTTACATGTACATCTTTGTAAACACTACTGGAACTTCACAAAGCTTTCTGAACTTCAGGAGAAAGAAGCTTCTATGATCGAAAGATTCCAGAGATTTGCCCCAAAGAAATACAACTCGATTAGACGAGGGTGTGTCGAGGTGCTCACTCAGATGTCACATGTATACAGTCTTGACAGTACGAGTGAAGTGATATTTTGGTTGATCTTTTGAGGTTCCTGATGACCGCCATCACTTTGCGTAACCTAGCTGTGGGTTTGCCACCGATGGAGCAACTGACAAGAGAAGTGGCCTACGCCAACATGAAGGAGCCCGAGACTAATCAGATGAGGTGAGCAAATGCTGTAATAGGTCAGTATTTTTGACGCATTCCAAAAATATTGTATGTACTGAAACCCAAAAATTAAAATCAGTCATCTTTTACACTACCTCATAATGTTCTAAACCTATATGACGGTTGGATTGTCAGTTTCTATACAGTAGTGTTTTATATTGGAGTTGTAAAGACTTTTATGGTACTTGTTTCTCTTTTTAATTGAATTCCATTGTATGGAAAAAAGCAGTGGGAACATTCTTTAAAATTTCTACTTTTGTGTTCCACCAATGTCATACAGCTTTGGAACAACATGAAGGTAAAATGAGGATTTATATTTCAAATGTAGAATTTTGGGGTGAACTATTTCTGTGAAACTATTTCTATTTTCTTCTATTAACAATTGAAGCTTATTTCTCCCACAAAAAAAAAAAAAAAAAGTCATTGTGACTTGAGTTGCAGATTTGAAACTCACAATTCTGACCTTTTTTCTCCTTTCTGCATGTCCAAATATTCAGTAATAAAAAGAAAAAACATTGCTCATAAATTGCTAAATTAAAATTATGTGGAAAAAATAAGCTTGCATTCTTGAGTCTTATCTTTTTCTTTCCCCTGGTTACTGAAATTTGAGTAAAAACACTAAATGTATTTGTTTTTTTATATCTTGCCATGTAGTCTCATTGCAGGATGTATGCATATTTTTATGCTTTAAATCAAATGCAGTTAAAAAAATGTTTTTAATCATCTTTCAATTGTCTAAGTTTCATTATGCACAAGGCTGCATTATCCTAAATGCCTGGGTTTTATGCAACAAACCTTCTCACAGCTTTTTCATGTGCACTATGATTGTGGGATAATGAAAGCTGTTCATATGGGATTTGTCTGTAAGTGTCCGTCTTTTAATTAAAAAAGTGCAACACTACCACAACGTGTCATTATAATGCGATTGAAAGGTGACCAAGTATGTAATTACTGATAAATGTGATGTTTTATTGCGCTCAGGTTTAAAATGATATCCAGTTACAACTGATCTTTTCACCCTTGTTAAAGTGCACGAGTCAATCCAAAATGTCAACAATAAAACACACACAACCGAATGGCACGGAATTCAGCTCTAGAACCATCAGCTTTATAACATTCTCAATCGGCATTATCTTCTCTATTACTACTTCCAACAGTAGTGAAAAGCTAGTGTTCATGCACTCTTTACTACACAGTGATGTTCCTAAAAACATAAGCCTAATATTAGTCCAGACTAAACTGCATTTTAAAGAAGAGAATCCACTGGAAATGGTTTCGTAGCTGCAGGTTAGCAGTGTTTGGTACTTTAAACAACAGCTCTTTTTCACAGTTTTGGGCTGTAACATGATACAAGACATTAAGACTGGCATTACACCCGTTTGCTTCTTTCAGTACTTCCCTTTTTGCTAATTATAAGCCAAAGCTGGTAATCGAAAAATTGCAACATCAAAAACAAGAAACACTAATGTTCATACAATAATTCGGTAGATAATGAAAAGGTTCAAGGCTCTTCCAACAACTTCCTTATTTGAGAAGTCACCTCACGTGGAGTCAGTGGATCAGACGTCCTCCTGACCTCATATATGACACGAGGAGAGATGTGCAAATATGTGCAGAAGTACCTCTGCTATAAAATGAAACTAAAATCTCAATGCGTGCAAATACAGAACACAAAAACAAACCAGAAACTCATGGAGTGAGTGCTGATGCCAAACTGCAGTCTTTTCACAGACGGTCATGAGTGGAGCCGCGTGACTTAGTGTTGGTAATACGAATCCCTTTTTATCGGAGAACTCGATGCGACGTCGTCCGTAGTGCTGAGATCTACCTCGGCTGTAAGTCTGGGTAAAATATTCCACGTATCACACCTTCGATAACCATATTAGAAAACGTATCTGCAAGCAATTGAGAAACATTCATTAAACGTTTTTGTAAAACACTACATGTGCTCCTGCAGAGAGTATTACAGGATTCTGTTTTTGCAGCATGTCTTTTGGTAAAATACTATTTATCGCAACAAGACAAGGATTACACAAAAACAAATGAGCATTAATTAGACTGACTGAAGTTGATTTCAGATTGAATAACGTGATTCAGTGAGCCAATGAGTCATAGGGAGTTCTGTGACTGAGTCATAAGAATGATGCCTGTGTTTAAAGCTAGCTTGATCTAAATATATATATTTTTTGTTCATTTAAAAAAAAAAAAAGTCAACTATTTTAATGCAAGTGCAAATGTATATTTTACATAAATGCTGTTCTTTCAAGGGCAAAAAAATAATCATGGTTTACGAAACAGCATGACTAAACATTGATGCTAAAAATAAAATAAATGTTTTTATCAGATTAATATTAGAATGGTTTCTGAAGGACCACGTGACACTGAAGACTGGAGTAATGATGCTGAAAATACAGCTTTGCATCACAGGAATAAATTACATTTTAATAGTTATTTCAAATAGAAAACAGTCATTTCAAATGAATAATATTAAATGCAGCCTTGCTGAACATAAAATAATATGAATATATGTATTAATCTATAAGTAATACTAATTATATCCATATGCACATTAGTGTTTGTTTTACTGTTAGTTCATGATGCTTAATGCATTAGGTATTGTGAACTATATTTAACATCTATATTCAACAAAACTTTTTTTTTCACCATACACATTCAGAAATGTTTTGATTTATCAATCACCCATGAACAGAAGTGAAGAAAACATGAATGCATATGAATTCTTCTCAAGAAAGAATAGAAATATGAAGGCCAGGCATGTACCGTTGGTGCTAGGCAGCAGATAGGGATCCCTCAGGAAGAGAAGTGCTGGTTGATGTGACAGTTTACTGCAGGGTTTGGAGAGGAAAGGTCAGAGAGGGAACAGTGACTCACAAACTAGCTGGGTTTCTGATGACAGTGATAAAACACAAAGCTGACTGTGAAATTTATCACGCGGTTGCTGTCATTTCCCAGCTACTAGCGCAATAACTTCTCAAAAACACTTTTATAAGAGCACTAGACATCAAAATGGCTCTGAACTGGTTTGGATTTTACAGGTGCTTCTTTCAGATGTAATATTACAATAAGCAGCAAACATACCTTGATTCCTCTGATTCAGTTTCAAATGATCTAAACAGAAGAAAAAAAACACGTACACTGTACAATGATCTTTTTGGAATTACTAAATTGAAATGTCTTTGTTTGTACAAAAGTGCTTTCTAAGGCCTTTACTTCAGACAAAATAACACGGTTTAAAGCCTTACCCACAACTCTCAGTTTTTGGCAGTGACGGGAAATGGCGGATATTGAGGAAATCCAAGAATATCTTTGGAAGAACCTCATTTTCCATGAGCACAGTCTACACTCGCACAGAGAAAATCAAACGGTTATTCCAGAAAACAGGAAAGGGCTGTTTTTCATCATGCGATTTCATTTGTTGAGCATCAGTTGGATCCATACCTGGAGGTAGAGCTCGAGTCCATGTCTCCTCTGATCGAGAACCTTGGGAACCCAGTTCCTCACATGCTTCGAAGGGATTTCTGGAGGTTTAATGACCTTTTTGAGCTTGAAAGATTAGATGTTAGGGGGGAAATGTGTTAGAAAGTGGCCAGAAGGTGTCCCTAGAGTTAACACACAAGGGCAATCACGTTCTTTCATGGAATTATCTGCAAATTGTGTAAATGTCTGCTTCATCTGACACTGACTTTAAATACCCTGTTTCCTCAATGTACACAATCATGTGTGATGTTCAGCAGCAGCACACAACACACAGTCAACAACATTATTCTTTCTGAGCACATACAGTAAACAGAGTAAAAGTGAACACAGCTGTGCTGATTTTAAGCTGACAACTTGCAGATTTTTTCCCAAGGAGCTACTTGAGAGCTGTACTTTTTCCACAAGTACACGCTGTTGCTCACATCCCAGAATTCCTCTGTGAAATACAAACAGTAATTATGTATATTAGCCCTCCTATGGAATGAGCCCGAGGCCACTGGGAGAATGCTTCAGGACAAAAACAATAAGTTAATGCATTTGATGTCTTTAGTTTGATGAATTAACATTAAGACATGCTGTTTCTGCAGGGCATTAGAAGAAACACTGGACTGTTTATGCTTTAATTGTAACATGAACGTGAATTAAGTTCTTTAATGACACTCCTTACACGTCTTTATGTGAGTTTATTGACTAAATTTTGATATGCTTTTCTCCTATGCAGATTTTATGTTTAAAAGTGTTTTTTTTCTAATGTAATTCTTTGATATTTGAGGTATGATAGGGATTTCCCAGTTCATTTATGTAACTTTATGTTCTGCAAATAAAAATGTGTGTGTATATATATATATATATATATATATATATACACACACACACACACACACAGTATATATTTTTAAAATATTAATGTTTATTTAGATATTAATATTTTTATATTATATATATAAACACGATATGTTTTTCTTAAATATATACATGCATGTGTTTGTATTTATATAGACATAATAAATATAGACATATATTACGCAAACAAAAACTTTTATTTTGGATGCGATTAATCGTTTGACAGAACTAGTTCTTATCCAAAGGAACTTATAACGGAGTTATAAGATTAATAAATGCTTCAAGTACTGTTTAGAAATAGTTTATATTAGCGGTGTAGTAAACTAATGTTAATGTATATAACCTTGTCATAACATAAAGTGTCACCGGAAAGCTTTCTGAAACATGCAAATGTTTGTGACTAAAAATAAAAGGTCTGTGGTTTAGCCCTCGATACTCACTAGATTTACCAGAAAACGCATTATAGCATAACCAATGTATGCACGCTTACCATCTTATGCAGCGCGTGGAATTCACTGTATCGCTTCTCGACAGTGTGCTGTCTACCACACATGAGCACCTCGATCTTAAAAACCTGGAGAGAAAAAGTGCGCTTACATTATTTATTTTACATATAATGCGGTGAACGGGAATGGCTCTTATGTATCACAACGAATTCGCTTTGTAGCATATATTATTTCAAAACCTAAACATAATTTAGGTCCAGTTCAAACACGCCTCAACATGCTCGAAGTAGTCAGTTCACTAGTTTTCGAGAGACTGCCAAAATGACTACGCCTTAAAATCGACATTAATCGTTACTGACCTGTGAAGCGTAATGTTGGCTGTCGTACATTTTAATGAAAGAGTGTTTACGCCGCTGGCTCGAGCTGAAAACAGATTTTAAACTCACCGTGTAGCCCTTCTCCACGTTACTGCCCTCCGACCGAAAAGACGGGATTGACACTTCTATAGGATGCATGATCCGGCGAGATGTATCCGTTATTATGTGAAGCAACAGGTCAAATAACTGTACGAGGTTTTTGGCTTGTCCTTCACTGTAATATTAATGGTTGTCAAGTTCACTGGGTGGGCGCCTGACATGAGAAGAATTGAAATATTCCACGCGCTTCTTCTCCATCGCGCGCAGGAGTCTGCAGATGCACTGCTGCCACCTGCGCTTCTGACGGGGAAACACATCAGCCCGGCACCCAAAAACAAACATTTGCTGCAAAATTAGTCACCCTCAGAGTCAGGCCTGCCAAGATGTAAATGAGTTTTTTTTTTCATCAGAACAGATTTAGAGAAATGTAGCATCACTTGTTCACCAATGGATGCTCTGCAGTGAATGGGTGCCGTCAGAATGAGAGTCCAAACAGCTGATAAAAACATCACAATAATCCACACAACTCGTCCAACAATTAACATTTGATTAAAATAAAAGTTGCGCATTTGTAAAAAAAAAAAAAAAACCCCACCATTAATGCATTTTTAACGTCAAAACTGTTGCTTCTGGCTAAAATAGGAGTGAAACTGCAGATGATCATTGGTGAACAAACTAATGCTACGTTTCTCCAAATATGTTCCCATTATACGGCTTAGGCTAACCCCTTAGGGCAAAAAACAGCACTAAATTGGACAAAAATGCCCAAAGGCACTAAACTAAGATTTGCTCATGCTGCGCCGTATTTAATTTTAGCCATTTTTCCACTGTTGTGCATTATAGCCAATCACACACGATTCTGTTGAGCTTACAGTTACATTCAGATTAGATCAGAGTCATCGCTGAAACTCATCAGCATTGTTGAATGCGTCCACGTTCGATGAATCCCGTGAATTCTCTCATCATAAACAACAAAGTGCCGATTTACGTACAAAGTAAGGGATTAATTTCTCCAGAGCTCGTTCCGGTATCGACTCCCGCCCCAGAGCCCTCTCCGGTGTCGGCTCCAGCCCCAGAGCTCTCTCCGGTGTCGGCTCCAGCCCCAGAGCTCTCTCCGGTGTCGGCTCCAGCCCCAGAGCTCTCTCCAGTGTCGGGTCCAGCCCCAGAGCTCTCTCCGGTGTCGGCTCCAGCCCCAGAGCTCGTTCCGGTATCGACTCCAGCCCCAGAGCTCTCTCCAGTGTCGGCTCCAGCCCCAGAGCTCTCTCCAGTGTCGGGTCCAGCCCCAGAGCTCTCTCCAGTGTCGGCTCCAGCCCCAGAGCTCGTTCCGGTATCGACTCCAGCCCCAGAGCTCTCTCCAGTTTCGACTCCCGCCCCAGAGCTCTCTCCAGTGTCGGCTCCAGCCCCAGAGCTCTCTCCAGTGTCGGCTCCAGCCCCAGAGCTCTCTCCAGTGTCGGCTCCAGCCCCAGAGCTCTCTCCAGTGTCGGGTCCAGCCCCAGAGCTCTCTCCAGTGTCGGCTCCAGCCCCAGAGCTCGTTCCGGTATCGACTCCAGCCCCAGAGCTCTCTCCAGTGTCGGGTCCAGCCCCAGAGCTCTCTCCAGTGTCGGGTCCAGCCCCAGAGCTCTCTCCAGTGTCGGCTCCAGCCCCAGAGCTCGTTCCGGTATCGACTCCAGCCCCAGAGCTCTCTCCAGTTTCGACTCCCGCCCCAGAGCTCTCTCCAGTGTCGGCTCCAGCCCCAGAGCTCTCTCCAGTGTCGGCTCCAGCCCCAGAGCTCTCTCCAGTGTCGGCTCCAGCCCCAGAGCTCTCTCCAGTGTCGGGTCCAGCCCCAGAGCTCTCTCCAGTGTCGGCTCCAGCCCCAGAGCTCTCTCCAGTGTCGGCTCCAGCCCCAGAGCTCTCTCCAGTGTCGGGTCCAGCCCCAGAGCTCTCTCCAGTGTCGGGTCCAGCCCCAGAGCTCTCTCCAGTGTCGGCTCCAGCCCCAGAGCTCATTCCGGTATCGACTCCAGCCCCAGAGCTCTCTCCAGTTTCGACTCCCGCCCCAGAGCTCTCTCCAGTGTCGGCTCCAGCCCCAGAGCTCTCTCCAGTGTCGGCTCCAGCCCCAGAGCTCTCTCCGGTGTCGGCTCCAGCCCCAGAGCTCTCTCCAGTGTCGGGTCCAGCCCCAGAGCTCTCTCCAGTGTCGGCTCCAGCCCCAGAGCTCTCTCCAGTGTCGGGTCCAGCCCCAGAGCTCTCTCCAGTGTCGGGTCCAGCCCCAGAGCTCTCTCCAGTGTCGGCTCCAGCCCCAGAGCTCGTTCCGGTATCGACTCCAGCCCCAGAGCTCTCTCCAGTTTCGACTCCCGCCCCAGAGCTCTCTCCAGTGTCGGGTCCAGCCCCAGAGCTCTCTCCAGTGTCGGGTCCAGCCCCAGAGCTCTCTCCAGTTTCGACTCCCGCCCCAGAGCTCTCTCCAGTGTCGGCTCCAGCCCCAGAGCTCTCTCCAGTGTCGGCTCCAGCCCCAGAGCTCGTTCCGGTATCGACTCCAGCCCCAGAGCTCTGTCCAGTGTCGGGTCCAGCCCCAGAGCTCTCTCCAGTTTCGACTCCCGCCCCAGAGCTCTCTCCAGTGTCGGCTCCAGCCCCAGAGCTCTCTCCGGTGTCGACTCCAGCCCCAGAGCTCTCTCCAGTGTCGGGTCCAGCCCCAGAGCTCTCTCCAGTGTCGGGTCCAGCCCCAGAGCTCTCTCCAGTTTCGACTCCCGCCCCAGAGCTCTCTCCAGTGTCGGGTCCAGCCCCAGAACTCTCTCCAGTGTCGGGTCCAGCCCCAGAGCTCTCTCCAGTGTCGCCTCCAGCCCCAGAGCTCTCTCCAGTGTCGGGTCCAGCCCCAGAGCTCTCTCCAGTGTCGGGTCCAGCCCCAGAGCTCTCTCCAGTGTCGGGTCCAGCCCCAGAGCTCTCTCCAGTGTCGGGTCCAGCCCCAGAGCTCTCTCCAGTTTCGACTCCCGCCCCAGAGCTCTCTCCAGTGTCGGGTCCAGCCCCAGAGCTCTCTCCAGTGTCGGGTCCACCCCCATCGGTCTCGGCACCATCGGTTCCGTCTAGGACCTCCGGATCTTCCCCGTCACCTTGGTTCTCCGTCTCCACCTCTGGATCCTCCTCCACCTGCTCTGCCACCATTGGTCGGCCCCCTGGAGTCAGTGGCCATTCCTCCTCCATGGCTCCTCCCACCATTGGCTCCACCGTGGGCTGTTATGGCTGTGGCCTGGGTCCTGCTGGGTTGCTCCAGCTCCTGGTCCCTCCTGTCTCCTCCCTCCATCATCTCCTCCCTCCGTGGTCTCTGTCTGCTGGCCCCCTCCTGGGAGTCCGTCCCCCACTGGAACCTCCCAAGTTCTCACCCACGCCTCCATTCCCTATATGACCTGTGTGACCCAGGTGTATTCCTGCCGGCAGCGTTTTGTGACAGTATCCTAATTCTTCTTTTTAATTATTATTCTCATGTTATTAATAAATCTATATATACACAATTGATTACACATTTTTAGAATTCATTACTTTTAGAAAATACTTCAGAAATCACACAAAACCATAAAAAACACCACATATATTTACTTTAATTATTTGTGAGATAAGCAAGTCAAAATACAAAACAAAGTCAGATAATGAAGTGTGAAGTTATTTATTCAAGTAATTTTCTTTTCATATATAATACGTGTTGCAGTAATATGAGCTTCTGTATATCAATATCTACTTAGAATACACAACTAAAGCATCGCTCTAGCACACTAAAGCATCTTTTAGGTAAAAACCCCAGTGTGTGTCAATAGCTGAAGGTTTAATGTTTATAATTTATCAGAGAATGATGCTGAATGATTTGGGGAATGCATGGTATCTCTGCAAACTGTGGTGGTTTCTCGCAGTAGAAAAACCATTTTATTCAAATTTCTGTAGGAAGAATCCAGCACAATATGATCCTGGACTCTTGTTTTTTCATTTTTGCTTAGTAATTTAATAGCAAAAATATATATATATATAAAACGAATAATGCAATTGCCTGTAAAACTGGACTTATGCCTCAGACTTCTATATTCTGTGGCACAGTCAACACTAAAATGCCCTGCTGATTATTGGCTCTCACAAACAGGAAGGTGGCCCATGATCGGCTTCCATACATCGGTTCACTCTGTCGCAGGTATTTATCATCAAACTTCTTTTCTGATGTGCTTTTCCTATTCCTTAGGATCCTTTACTAGATCCTTAATACCTGAAATAAATATAGCATATTAAATGTATTTAGTTTAACTAGTCAATCAAAACAATGTATACAATATGAAATAAATGAAGTATAGCCTACTCACTGTGAAATATGACATCCTGAAACATAAACGTAGTTTCCAGTGTAACGTACATCACAGCGCACAATATTGTTGCTGTAGTCTGACTCTGGCACCTGGTAACTGGGATTTATACTAACCTAAACCAGAAAAAGACAAACAGGCTGGAAGTCAGGAACATGATATTGGAAATTTTTTGAATGCAATAATTCAATTACATTTTACTTGTATAGCGCTTTTTATGATACAAATCATTGCAAAGCAAATTTACAGAAAATTAAGTTTCTACAATATTTAGTAGTAATATATTTGTAAACGATCAAATAAATTTGATTAAGGCCATAAACCTTGAGGATGTAGTTTCCAGGTTTCACATCAGTAATATCTATCCACTGGCAGTCGATGTCGGCATTGTAAGTGTCGTAACACCCTGGACTCAGGCCCTGGAAAAACAACAATAGCATACTTTTAGCACATAGTAAGGTTAAGTAAGTTTATGGTCAAAACTAAGGTATGCATCATACAGCATCATGGTATTACCACAATATACCATCACTGAACCATAGTAAGTATAGGGTCATAGATTTTTCTTGCAGTAGCTATGGATTAATAATGACCACTTTGTACACATTTTATGAAGTGGCTAATTAGTATTAATTCATACAGTATCACATGTATGGTTTTGTACATTTTCTATGAGGGGTGGGTATGTCCACACGAAGCCAGAGCTTTCCCAATCCAATATTTTTTTCCTTCGTCTCAAGACATGTCTGTGTCCACATGAAACCAACACAAAATGTACAGTAGTATAAATGCCGGTCCAGTATGTGGCATTGTAATTCTGCACAATACACTATAAACAGATAAGGTGGAGCTGGCGGGGAGAAAGGAGCCAAGCAGAGCCAGTGGGATGGAGTCACAAGTCGCAGCCAGAACAGAGGAGACCAGAGGCGATGGCGGGTCAACGCCCGAACACAGCAAAGCTGGAGGGACGAGGGAGCACAGTGGAGCTGAGGGATCGATGGGTGATGGTGGAGGCGAGGGAGCTAGGAGTCGAGGTGAAGCCGCTTGGGCAGAGGCGGTGTCCGAGCCTCGTAGGCTGGAGGCAGAGGTGAGGGATACTCTGACCTTGGCGATGCTGGAGGATGGCAGTCCCGTGGGGCTCGCACCGCAATGATGGTGGGCTGAGGGCGGGCAGAGGGTTTGCCAGACGACAACAGTGGAGGAGGCAGGTGTGGGTGGGAGGGCGTTCTTTTTCTAGGAGCGGGCACAGGAGGATCGGAAGCCCTCTTAGGGCTGGATGAGGGAACCAAGGACGAAGGAGGACTGGACAGGACCAGCGGAGACAGCGGGCAGTTTTTGGCATCAACACCACTCCAAGCTCACCCTCAGCTGCGATGCAGGGGGCAGCTCCTCTCCGCGTTCACACCGTCCGTGGCTTTCTACGTCGTGGTGGGCTCTGTAGCCAGCTCTCGCACCTGGTCTGACGGGTTGGGCTCAACTTCTGGGGAGATCCTCTGCTCAGTTGCTTGGCTTAGCGCTGGCTCGCGGGGAGATGGTGGGCTGGGCTCTTGGTCAGTAGTGGCACTGGTAATAAGCTCTCGGGAACCGGCGGGGAACGGAGATCCATTTCTCACCATGGTCCACTCCACAAAGGTGGTGAAATTCACTAAGGGACCATCCTTGGAAGACGGTGCTCTGTACATAAAGTTAAAACTGGCATCGTAGAACACACAGAGCGCGTCATCCGGGTAGTTAGTGAGGCTTGCCAGTACCCAGAAGAGTCTGGTGTGGGTCTCGAGTGATTTCTCCCGCTGCTCCAGCAGGAGGAGGAGGTACTCCGGGGCGAAGGAGGGGATCCATGGGAAAACACGACGGAAACAAAAACACTGAGAGAAATTTTTTTAAACAAAAACAGAGGATAGACACATAGGTTACTGTTTCGGTCGGGTCTTCTGTCACAACCTCCCTCTAGAAGGGAATGATGAAACGCTGGAAATAACACGAATAAGTCTTTAATAATCTAAAGTAGAGACAAGAAACGAGAAAGACTTCCAACAAGTAGATCTGACAAACAAGAACCGAAAGGACTAGGGCTTTTAAAGGCAGAATAATTGGGGAGGAACGAGGCAAACCTGGAATCAAATGAACACAGTCAACATGAGGGCAAAAACACACAGATAAGTCCATAATCCTGGCATACATATTTTTATTCCATGTTTGTCAAGAATTTATTTTCGACAAACATGGTGATGCCAGAATTTATTGTAAATCCATCCAAGATGGTGGACACTGCAGGACAAATATTGATTAAATATGTAATATCATTCAATATTGATTTTTTCTTTTCTTTGAGTAGTACCCTTTTTTTTACCATGTTTACCAATTTACCATGGTTACTACAAATAAAACAAAAAAACATGGTTACTACAGTTATACTGTAATTATACATTATCTATACTTACTTTAATTAATACAACTTAACTATAGTTAGACAAATTATACAAATGGTAGTCAATATGCCCCCCAAAAAAACATGGTTGCCACACTTTTACTATAATAAAACCATTGTTTAATTTATGTAACAGGCGTTGTTAGTAACCAGCTAGCCTCAGAATCTTCAGAAATTCATTGTGAATTGAGTCTTTCATTGAGACTTTCAGTGAGAAGCATTATTGTTATAATATACAAAGTTTTGAAATCTGTCACTTGAGGTTTCATTTTAGTAGTTTAATATATTTCTTATTTTTACTGGAGTAGTGTTGTTAGCTTAGCCACATGCAAACCTCAAAGGCTTTAGAAATCCATTGTGAATTGAGTTTTCTGTCTGTTTTTTATCAAAGGCACTATTTTGCGACATACAATGTTTCAAATCGATCACAGGTTTAATTTCAGTTACATCGTTTTGGAACAGAGTCATAGAGGCACATAAATATTAAATGAGATTGACCTGAGTGTGGGAGGTGCAGGCGTATCGTCGGTAGTAGCCGTAGTCACAGGACGTGTCCTCCAGACAGAAACTTGCCTTGTGTCCCTCTGCTACTCTTCTCTGTGAACTGGATTCCAGCAGGTCATAATGACTGAACTCGTCCATGCTGTGGTAGTGCCTAGAAACAGCAAAGTACATCAGGTTATCATCATGCATCACTTTCAACTGGTGCATTTTGAATTTTGCCCCGATTGTAATTATATGGGGAAAAGAGACCAGTACATTCTTCAAAAATTCTCCTTTTAGGTTCTACAGAATAAAGAAAGTCATACGGATATGGAATGAGTAACTGATTCAAAAAAGTAAATTCTGGATAAAATATTCCTTTGAACAAAGTGGAAAAACAGCAGCAGTCCAAAATCCTAATGGACGATTCAGTAGCTCCAGCTTAAAAAAAAAAAAACATTTTGTGCAGTATAAAAAATAAATAACAACCAAAAAAGTTCATATTATGACACCGTCAAATAAATGTAGGTCAGCACACAGACCTTACGCCTCATTTATGCACAAGACCTAAAGTCACTGTATACACTGGAGCTTCTCCAAATGTAAGCCGTAGTAGGTAGTGAGACACGGCTTACTTCAGGACAAAACTATGTACTGAGCCATTACTGAGTCAACTGAAGTATAAGCAGCAATAGTGGGCCTCTTCTAAGTGCTTTCATTTAGACAAGAACACAGACCTTTTTCCCTGTAAAAACAGCACTAGATTCAGATATCAGTCAGATGCAACACTCAAACCATGATAAAGCTTCAGAATCTTACTTTTGCCAAAGGAATTCAGTTCATTGCATCATATCTGCTCCCTTTAGAGTTCTAAAAAGTGGTCTGTGATGCATTACTACACATGCAACTGCAGAAATGGTTGGACATGTCAGATTCGGACTTACTGATGGCAGCTGTGCCATTCCCAGCTGTAGCGTGGCCTGCTGGGAAGGAAGTCAGAGGTTCCTTGGTTCATGACTCGCTGCGGGAACCTCAGCAACATACGCGTGTCGTAGTCTCTCACGCTGGATCTGTATGCACTGCTGCTCGACAAAAACAGCCAAGCGGTTACAAAATATCAGACATTCCTTAAGTTTCTCATATTGTCCTAACAGCTTTCAGAATGTGTATCTTGGCCCCGTGGCCGTATTTCAAACGCACATGGAACAAGTACAGATGCACATTTCCAAAGAAACTAGACTTGACTATTTTCTGTGTGCCCCACTAATGTGTTTCGCAGTCATCCATGTGATCATTTTTCTATGTAAACAGCTTTATGTGAAATCTGTTTGTAGAGTTCCTCGCTTCCCACCGTGGCAGGGCTTTTCGTTTAATTTGTTCCCCTCTCACAAAGCTGGTTTGAGTTATAGGATGTTCCTACCACATGGGATTTAAATAGGTTCTCATGACTCATCTGTTACACTTGGAGGAATGCGAGTGCCCTGACTCTGTCTAGGTGCAGCACTGCAGCAAAAATCTTGATTATGCTCTTGTTTATGCATAATTTTTGTTTATATCAACATTAATACCTCGCCAAGCAGTTTTCCTCAGCGGCGCATCTGAGATTGTACATTGGAACACTCTGCACGTAGGCGGACGCTTGGATGTAGTATGGGTCTCCAACAAGATCGGGCAAACCTATAAAACACTGCAATATTTTATTTACAGATACGAGAAAAATGCATAGAATTCAAATATTATTATTTGAATTATTTTAAAACAGCTTAAACTAGACTGACCACCTGCCAATTCTCAAAACCCCTCGAAGAACCATCAGACCCTGACAAGCAAAACATCTTAGCCTGTTGTTTTTCAAAAGGATGCCATTATTTTAACCCAAGAGTTTCAATTAAGATAAACATATGTAATTATGCAATTAACAGAGGAAGATACGATGGCGTCTTTTTCTTTTCTTTTTTTGGTGCAAATTGGTGCAAAATATTTTAAGCACTTTTTTTTTTTCTACTTTATATTTCTTCATATAGCTTGAATGATATAGTTCCATAAATGGTGGGCAGATGTGCATTTTGCGCAACACTGCAAATCATTGCAACATTGCAAATCATTTTTAATCCTAAGTAGTCTATTACGCAACGTAATAATAGAGTAATCAAATATCAAATTAATAGCATTTGTATTTGTTTATGTGGAAAGCTGCCCTATTATTTATTAATTTATGGAAGTTGCCAAATCCACAAAAAAAAAATTAACGGATCAATAAGCATGAGGCAAAAATTGCAAAAAGTAAAGAAAGTCATAGATAGATAGATAGATAGATAGATAGATAGATAGATAGATAGATAGATAGATAGATAGATAGATAGATAGATAGATAGATAGATAGAGTCGGTCTTTACCATGCTGGAAGTATCTTGTGCCATATCCCGGGCGCGGGGCAGGACGCCGTCTCTCATACGTGTCATAATAGTTATAATACGGGTTGTCCGGGTCACTGGACTTGTATGGGTCGTAAGGATCATCTCCAACCATCATTTCAACGTCCATTGTGGGTCTGTCGGTGCCGTTGACTGATGTTTGCAGCTGCTCCGTCTGATTCCTGCGCCCGCGTGATCCTCTGGCGCGCGCTCCACCTGATAACCAACGCGCACCGATACCTGGCTGCAAGCGCGCGGAGCGGCTCTGGGAGGCTCGAGAAGAAGCAGCAGCAGCAGCTGAGCCGTCTGTTCTCGTAGCAGCAGCAGCATCATTGCGGACGATGGCTATCGGCCTGGCTTGCGTCTGCTCTTGGTTTCCGTCTCGTTTTAACGGTGGCTGATATTCCGAGCCTTGACTTAATATACTAAAGAGTTTGCCGTTGTGTTGCCATTGTAAGGTTTGTCTGAGAGCTGCCGCTCCACTGTTGCCCTGACGCTGAGAAACACCAGTTTGTACAATGCAACTTAAAAAACACACATGCGCAAATGCGTAAATTAAGGTGTCAATGAAACTCGTACTCATTTTTTATGTTAAATTGGCTTCTCCAGTTCTTCTGCGTACCGATGTTCCAGTAACTGAATTGGGGAAACAATACAATTGGGCTAAGCTGTGCTTTTTCATAAAACTTGCTTGTAAAAAAAAAAATAGCCTAATAAATTAAATCAAGTGAGACTTACATAACGGAAAGGTGAGATCTCAGTGCGACCTCCTATTGCTCTGCACTTGGACTAACCGATGCGCAAGTGAGAGGGAGGAGGAGCTGGGTTTTTTTTTTTTTTTTTTTGTTATACAAGCTCTGGTAACGGAAAGGCCCCGTCCTTATGAAACTGTAAAACGTGTTATTTTCAAAAGAAATATGTAAAGAATTTGTAAAAATGACTTAAAACTGCTGTCATCGTGACCTACATTAGTGCAAAAATGTTTGTTGACATCTTCCTCAGTGCAATGCATTCCCGTGTGCATACACATAAATTAATAATAAAAATAATAATAAAAGTAAAAGGAAACCAGTATAAAATGCATGTGGCATGTACTCTCAAAACCTAGGCTAGCTACTAAACTGCTTTATTGTTCCTTTTTTTATGTTCTACAAAAATCTTTATTTTTGTGTAAATATTATTTTTATACAGATATATATATAAAAAAAAAACTCTCAGATCATTACATTTTTTTTTCTAAATATTATTACCAAAAGATAGTGGTTTTGGGGTCAGCATTTCCTAACATGTTGTGCTGTGACTTTTGGATGAACCCAAGAGGCACTTTAAAAAATTGGCAAAATGTCTCCATATATCAATGTTCTCATAGAACGAGGACTGCAAAGTAAGCAAAGCTGATTTAAACTACAATGTCTGTTCAGGAAGCTGTTGCTCATGAAACAAATTCCGTTTTTTATTTTCCTCCTATAACTTTCACTAAATCCTTTATTACTTTGTAGCTCTTTCTGAAAGCAAAGTCATGTGTGGAGCCTACACAGCTTTACGAGGTGCTACATTAAACATCACATGTGCTCAGGAGCTCCACGTCTTGTTGGAAACTGTTCTACATTTGTCACATGATGCACTGTTTATAACATTCAATCATAAACTCACCTGGGCCACCCAGACCTTAATGCCTCCTTCCATTCTTTCCCTTAACTGTTACATACCCTCATCTGACCCAACTACTGCCTTATACTTTCCCATGAGCAAAGCATCCTATGGCTTGCAAAGGAACCACAATTGCTATTTAGAAAAACGTAATCAATGGTCTCCAAATTCTGTGTCTAGCCTCTTGAACCACTCATGCCCAGTGACAAACCACAAGGACCAACACTGCACGGCTAAATGGAGAGGTCTCCAAAGTCTTTTTTTCCTCTCTTTTCTGCAGACCAGCAGAAAAAATACTTTAAATTTAAGGCTTCACTCAACACGTGTCATAAATTACATGGATGATATTTCATTTTGGCCTTCGCTCTGACCCCATAGACTACATATATCTTTGTCAATGTACAATTCATCTCTTTTAGATGAGCCATTTTATATTCATCATCCACGAGTGCAATGAAATTATGCAAACTCTCTTGCGGACACTAGAGGGCACATTTTCACTAATAGTATGGTATTCTACTTTTCTTTGCAGACGAAGGTTTCTAATTGCAGCAAATTGAATTTTTTTAGAACAACTTGCCTGACTTTCAAAGTTAATGTAAATGGCCATTCAAAATGTAGATGTGTTTTTTTTTTCTTCATCGGAACACATTTGGAGAAATTTAGCGTTCCACAGAGTCCAAACAGCTGATAAAAACATCACAATAATTCATAAGAAATGTGAAAAAAAGGTATATTCTAAATCATGAGAGAAATGTGTACATATCATGTGTTTTCAAGTTAAAACAGTCCAAACAGGTTTAAACAAATATATTGATGGAGTTTGATGTGAGAGGACAACAGGGGATGGACTCTTTCAGTCGAGGAGGTGTTATTATGGATTATGGACTTATTTTGGCCAGCAGTGATGATTTAATATATATATATACATACATA
Source organism: Carassius gibelio (assembly GCF_023724105.1). Classification (NCBI taxonomy): domain Eukaryota; kingdom Metazoa; phylum Chordata; class Actinopteri; order Cypriniformes; family Cyprinidae; genus Carassius; species Carassius gibelio. The sequence continues at coordinate 9,451,788 of NC_068405.1, read as the reverse complement.
AAAATCCAAAAAATCCCCCCAAAAATTATCAGTTTGGACTCTCATTCTGACGGCACCCATTCACTGTAGAGCATCCATGGTGAAGTGATGTAATGCTACATTTCTCTAAATCTGTTCCAATGAAAAAACTAACTCATCTGAGAAAGGGTCATTTTTCAATAACAACAAAAACAAAGACAAAAAAGAAATGTAAGAATTTAGTCCATGCTTTTATAAAATAATTACAGTATAAAAATAAAGAATCATAATATTTGTAAACATTCAAATGTTTAATTTATCACAATATGTATTCATTTTAAATATATTTTGCACAAACTGATTTCTGCTTTAAAATATAGCGACTGCCATGCAAGTTGAACAGTTATGTACTAGTTGAACAGGTGATTCATGTCACAGCTGGAATGCTGCATCAACCAATCAGCATCCGGTAAATCTGTTTTTAGTCTGCAGCACGTTATGTGTTAAAGTCATGCCATGCAATATGTTCTCCAGTTGTATCATCAATGTACACATCAATCAGTGAAGTGTTAAGAACTGTATCAGTTAAAGCTTTGATTTATTCTAATGATCAAGAGATAAGTGACACTCACACAAGACTTAACTCAAAATGGACCATACGAACATTACATGACCTCCCTGAACCGCCTGCAATGCTGAAGCAAGCCAGTGGGGCTAATTTTGCACAAAAAATGGACGTCAGCCCAAACTTTCTTGGAGGTATGTGAGTCTCAGATTATTTTTTTTAACAATGTGAAAACGTTGCAGTTGGCTCAAGAGTAGTAGGCAATGTCAATAATTAAATGAATGTAAAGTATAGGCTACATTGCAACAACACTTTGAAATGGCAACGCATTATAAAATAATTCCATGAATCCCTATCCTCCTCCACGTTCTGCTGACGCATTCAAGGAGATAAATAAAAGTGTTTTTCTTCACAAGGACTCGGATATTCAGAGAATGAAACGCATATCTGCTCATATTCCACAAGGCCAGATTCAAACGTTTTAATAAAGTCTTGCATTCCATTGTAGCTGTCTGACATTTTAACTGAAGTCGGTCTGCGTGAAAGAAAAAAACCGAGAACCCTCTGTGCTCGTCGTCTGAGAGCCACCTGAACAGAACCAGCTGTACCGGGTCGCTGTTGTTTTTCGTACATCACTCGGTTCAGCGCCGGGCTTCCCTCTTCTCTGGCAGGTTTCCTCAGGCACTAGAAACACATGTGAAAGCAATTAACCTAGTTCCTTTGTCCACGTTGCTTGCTTTCTCTTTAGTTGATAGGCAATGCAGTAAAAGTCGTCTGCTGAAAACACAGACGGCCTAAAAGTGGAAGTTAAAAGGAAATTAGGTAAAGCTGCGAGGAATCATCAGTCAGAAACATAATTGGAACGCGTTGTGTTTCACAGACAAAGATATCAAATTGCCAATTATCATTATTATAGCGACGCATAAAGCACCGCTCATTCTTAAGCCTACGTCACTTTCTATTGGTCAACGCGGCGAATTCGCGCGTCCAACTGGAACAGGAGCGAAATCTGCGCGGGGAGCGTTTTTCACGCACGAGTGAAACTCCAAATAGTGCAGCTTTCGATTGAAACTGACTGAATTATGCTTGCGAAATTTCGCACAGCGGCGGTAAACGTGACCGCACTTTTAAAACTTACAAACACGACATAAAAATATGAATGCTCTCCTGAACTTCAGAGGGAAGGGGAAGACCTTAATGTTGACAATGTTGCTTTTTGTTCCCAGAATGTTAAGAATGTTATTTTACTATATACTGAACGCCATTAGTTGGTTCCCAAAAATAACCAAATGAGAACCAAATACTAACGTTAAGGGAATGTTCTGTATTTGGGAAATAGCACTGGACTTCATGAACTTAACTCAAGAAAAAATATATATATAGTTTTCATATTTCATTTTATGATTTACTTTTTAAATATCCTATCTAACACTCAGTGTCCATCAATTCATAATAAAACATTTTTAAGCAACTTAAATTGGAAATTAACTTAGGCTTCGTATCAAAATAAACTAGTAGCCTAACTCGGCACAGCTTGTTTCGGATGATTTGCTCTGAAAAAACAGCAGGTTTCCATTACTCAGAGGCAAGGAGCGAAGCCTTAACTGGTATTGTGCACATCCACACAGGCCTACGTGGCACTCAGGCACGTGTAGGCTGGACTGGGAGAGAATTCACTGAGAGTGAACAAGGGGAGGAGTCCCTCTCTTTTCACAGAACACCAAGCAGTAACGTCTTTCCATATTCCCTTCTAAACATTTCTGTCATTCCCTTTAGGTCATTGCATTTCCCTCATTATAAATCCCATGGAATGGGGGCTGTTTATAGGTAGGACTAAACCACAGTGTTATCATTGGTGGTGACAAAAGAAGAATTCAAAGTTAACTCAGACTTTTGGCTAAACATTAGATTTCCGGAGAAATTCTACTCAACATCAGTGGTTTTGTAGTTTGGCCTTTTTTGTTCTCTCTCTCTCTCTCTCTCTCTCTCATAATAGGGTGATATTGTAAACTGTTATTTAAAAGCAGTAGAAGAAAATAGGTTTAGTCTGAATGGCTGGTAATAATACAAATATAGACAACAGGGACAAAAATAAGAATATTGTGAAAGAAGAATTAGCTAAATAATATAGACAACATATATACAATTATTTCCAAAGCAAAATTAAACTGTATTGTCTAGATAAGGACCACAGGCCCAATATAAATATCTTTTTTTTGTTCTGAAATGGACTCATACCTTTTATTGGGTATAGAAATATTAATTCATATATATATTCTCGTCAGATGACCTCATCATGGTGCATGTGCAATTCAGCAAACGTTGAGTTGGACATATTTTTTTAATGCAATTTTATGTAAGAAATTTGTAATTTATGAGTATAATGCAAAAAGTTTTTTTTTAAACATCTCTTCCATCATACTAGAAAAGACACTGTTTGCAGTATACATGTTATAGTGAGAGTAATATAAGGAATATGCTATTCCAAACACTGGAAACACCAGTTTCTTTTCGCTATCGTAAAGTACTAGCGCCACCTGTTGTAACTATCAGCATCTAGCATCTGGTACATGTTCACTTTTCAAATCACTGACTTCTTAAAAACACTTTATATTTGAAAATATCTTAAACCCCTTACTTTTCTCTCGACTTCTGTGAACTAAAACGAATTTCAACAGATTTAGTCTCCTCAGATTATTTTAAGGATCCTGAATTTGGACAGGAGCATTCAGAAAAACAAACAATTGTATGGGAGGTAAAATAAGGGATACAACGATGGAAAAAAATATATATATACGTAGTGTACCTTTTTTAGTACAACTGGGCCACTTAAGTAATTTTTATGAAGGTGGAATAAATTATATTTGGAGATGGGCTACTCCTAAAAATACAGCATCTAACCCTAAATTTGCAGTTAATTTATTTCAACTTGCTCTTAGGATGGCTTGTTAGTTAGACTGACCTATTCACCGTAATTATGATATAAAACTAAAATAAAGAGAAGAACATGAGGCCAGACCAGCAGCCACAGAAGAGGACACTGGACAATAATATTGCCAATGAGATTAATATATAGTGGTTGTTGTAGAGCCTACTTTTGCTGGAAATGCCTGGAAAACTGATTTGTGATCCAAGTGTGCTTTAATCTAATTCTTTTAAATCTTACATAGTACTGGAGATCTTTTGTTGGCATTAAAACACCCACGAAGAAGTCTTCCAATTTCACAACGTTTATTTCCAACAATATAAAAAGTTAAAAATTCTTGCTCAAGAAGGATTGCACAGACCCAAAAGACAAAATATATCTATCAATAAGTGCAGAAAAGTAGAGCGTTGAGATCATGTCAAACAAAACATTGAAGCAGGAAGAACTGCACGGTGTGTTTGCATGAAAAAAAAAACAGCGCTGAAGACGTAATAAATGTTCGTGCATCATTCAGTCCGAGGTTAACAAAAGTGCAGTGAACTACACAGCTACGCCGACCTAATCTTCCCCTTCTTCTTCTTTAGAGAGCTCCAACAACTTTGCATATCTCTTTTTGTCCTGCAGTCCAGGAAGATGGTGTAATGTGATGTTATTTGACTGATTAAGTACTGCATCATGCCCCGCCAAAGTCAGGACCTGGGCCACGAGGAACTCCAGCACACCTGTGAGAAACACCGCCGCTTTCTTGTCGACTGTCCGAGGGAGCTTTCCGAGGGTGACAGTCTGCCGAAAGTGCTTGACGGGAAACACGAGACCAGCTCGTGAAGATAGATCCGCGACCGGCTTCGTCTTCTTCTTCTTCTTCGTCGTCGTCGTCTTCTTCTTCTTCTTCTTCTTCATAGTCAGCGAAAAACAGTCTCTAACCAAAACATAAGTCATTTGGGCCTTTTTGCAGACTTTTGCTTCTACAAAAAAAAAAAAAAAAATGTTCGTATTGGAGCGGTCTCGAAAGGATGTGTTGCCCTCCACTGGAGCGGAATATAAAGTGCTTTTAAGGCTTGTAATTGCCATAATTAGTAGCTTACTAATTACTACGCCACTCATTCCCTGCATCCCAATGTGCATACTATGCTCCCTGTCTGCACTAAATAGTATTGAAAATTACTAATAGAATTTAGGTAGGGATGGCTGACGCGAAACTGACGTTTCGTGCAGTGTTAAAGGGTTAGTTCACCCAAAAATGAAAATTATGTAATTTAATATCTTACCCTCATGTCGTTCAAAACCAGTAAGACCTCCATTTATCTTCGGACAGTTTAAGATATTTTAGATTTAGTCTGAGAGCTCTCAGTCCCTCCATTTGAAGCTGTGTGTATAGTATACTGTCCATGTTCAGAAAGGTAAGAAAAACATCATCAAAGTAGTCCATGTGACATCAGAGGGTCCGTTAGAATTTTCTGAAGAATCTAAAATAAATTTTGGTCCAAAAATAGCAAAAACTATTAGACTTTATTCAGCATTGTCTTCTCTTCCGGGTCTGTTGTGAGCGCGTTCACTGTAGTGTAGTGATATCCGGTTCGCGATGTAATTCAGATTTGACTAAGACTATTAAGCATTTTCGTCTCAAGATAAATACTAAGACTAAATCAAAAATGGCTACCAAAATTAACACTGGAATTCATGCACATTCTCATTTAGTCTAGAACTACATCATGTTCACACAGCACACACCTCTATACTTCCAATTTCTTCCAATATGGAGACAGAAGACTTGTCAGTCAATAAATGGAAAAACAATGTAACTGGCATTACCTTTTTGAAAAAGTAACTCAGATATTTTATTTTAAATTAAAAAGTAATGCATTACTTATCTAGTTACTTGCAAGAAGTAAACTGATTACATAACGTTTGTTACTTTAATGCTTTACTCCCAACACTGCTCATCACTGAAGAAGTAGAACGAGTCGAATAATGAATTGATGATACAGAAAGTTCATTTATTTTTTTTGTTTTTCACTTTGCTAAAAGCATACACAAAAAAATAACTGTCACACCATGGACTACAGAATATTTTTGTTGCAATCTAACAACAAAACCAAAACCAAAAACAACAAATACCACCATACAGTACATGAAAAAAAGAATTGTCATTGCATGAGCACTGCTTTGTGCTTTAAACAATGCATAATTCAAAGACTAAAGTATAACTGCACTCTTAATTTTGCATAACTAACAGTCAGTCATCTTATTAATAAAACAAAACACCACCAAGAACAGGAAAGCACAACGGCTTAAGATACAGTAAGAATTGTTTTTTTTTAAAGACAAAGGAAAAATAGCAAATTTACAGTTTGCATTTCATAGGATTTTTTAGCTGTCATATTATATGTGAATTTGTATGCAACTTCATTCATAATTAAAAACAACAGCTTTGTGAAAGGGGAAAATGCATCATAAGCAATAGTCTCAAACAGGGAAAAGAATATGACCAGAGAAATAGCTTGATCTGCCTATACCATTAGCACCTCGAGAAGCCTCTATCCACACACTGTCGCCCCTCTGCAGGTTTAGAACCACACTCCCTTCCGCTAATGATCGTGTATTAAGGTTGATAGTTTCAGCAGTTACCTGTACAACATTATTTTTCTTTAAAGTAACAATACCCAAAGTCCGAGTTCCTAGGCATGAGAACTGGAATTCATATACACCGGGTATTTGGCAGATGAATTGACCTGAATTTTGGTTATAATGGTTCTGTCCATTGTAAAGGACCTGATTAAACACAACAACCGTAGCAGTGGCAGGGAGGATGGTACCAACAGAAGCAAAGAAGGCAGACTGTTGTCCTGTGGTATTAGTTGGAGGTCCTGGAGGTCCAGGGGGGCCTGCTACACCTCGGGGACCTGAGACAATTAAAAATTAGAATTAAAGATGAATTATCTTTAAATGATATTTAAGTAATATTTAGAGGGCATGTTTGAGGTATGACTGGCTTACCAGGTTCTCCTGGGGGTCCTCTGGGTCCGGGAGGCCCTCGGAAGGAATCTGTATCTGAGGGGTAATAAATAGATGTTTTATATTTAAACCGTTTGCAATCACAATTTTACATTTAAAATATTCCCAAAACCCATGCAAAACCATTTGAAGCAAGCTAAAGGCTGAAGTAAGGTCTGAACAGCTTGCAAAGATTTGGTGGCGTTTGAATGCTGTCATGAAACAATGCATGATATTTGTGACATATAAATGAATATATGTCAGTGTATCAAGCTAGTGTACAGCAAAGCAGATCAAATAAGATATACAAGCTGTATCAAGTTAAGAGATTTTGCAGTGAACTGATTGCCATTTTAAATTCAATTATAGGTCATGCAAAACAAAATATTTTTGCTTGCATTCAGGAGAAAACAAACACTTGTCTAACCTCATTTCCAAAGTTAATGCCAATGACACCATCACCTGAAAGGTCAAACACTGAATTACCAAATTGTGGTGACCAAGTGGACAGACTGTAATTTTTCTTCAATACATGATATATGATTATACTAACAAAATTAAGCACAATTAAGTCCAAGCACATGTACAAATAGTAAGAAGCTTAAACAGAAATGTGCAGTCAGAAGAAGTTTTATGAATGATTATATCACATATACACATTTAAGAGCTCTTTTGCACTTGCACCTTACCAGAGTCAAACCAAGGGGTGAGGTCAAAGGCTGAGATATCCCTACAGTTAATAAAACTAGTAGGACTGGTGAAGCGGAAAGGATCAAAGGGAACTCTGAGGATTCCAGTGTTGTCACAGATGATGCGGGCTAGTGACACAGAGGCCAGTGATGATTTTTGTCTTGTGGTGAACACTTCATCGTTCTCAAACCATAACCTGAACACACCATTACACTTGACGTTAATACCTCTCAAACACATACTAGTCTCAGATTAAATCAGAGGTGTCCTGTCCTGCTTCTGGACCATTTTCCTGCAGAGTTTAGTTCCAACCTGCCCCAACACATCTGCCTGGAAGTGTCCTGAAGACTTGATTAGCTGGTTCAGGTGTGGTTAATTAGGGTAGTGGGGTTGGAGCTGAACTCTGCAGGGTAGTGGCCCTCCAGGGGAAGGATTGGACTAAATACACAGAGATATTTACCTATCCCCCTGGCGGATGCGCTGGAACTGTGTAGAGATGAGGCAGGCAAAAAGAGGACCAACACGAGCACCAGGAGCAAAAGGCTCAGCAACACCTCCCAACCAAATGTCAATGTTCTCAGGGGTGCCATAAAGCTCAAGCAACCTGCGAGCCAATTCACTGTTGTTCATCACCACAGCCAATTCTTGCTCATTCCGAGGAGCAGACAGTCCACAGAACCGACGCCATGAATTATAGCCTTTTAAGGAAGAACAACAGATGGATACTCAGTAAGTCTTCTTCCAAAATAACATGGAGTGAAAATGCAGCATTAAGTTGGGTTGGCTTCACAAAGTTGGGTTTAAAACAGGGGTGTCCAAACCTGGTCCTGGAGAACCAAAGTTAAGCTCCAACTTGCCATAACACACCTGCATAGAAGTTTCTAGTATGCCTAGCAAGACCTTTATAACTGGTTTAGGTGTGTTTAATTGGGGTTGGAGCTAAACTCTACATGACAGTGGCCCTCCAGGAACAAGATTGCACACCCCTGGTCTAAAGAGTTCTGAAAGTCCAGAATCAGGAGTCCAGAATATTTACCTGGTATACCGTGGTCACGGCTTCTTTGCATGTTAAGGGCAGCCAAATCCAAAGCAATGTGTGATGTAAAGGCAAACAGCCTCTCCCTAAGAGCATCCACCAACATGTGGTCCTGTGTGTTCAGTTTTGCTGGTCGACCAATCAGTCCACGAAGCAGAGGATCGATGCCACCTATGCAAGATGAAAAGCAAAAGTAAAATAAGATTGAAAAAGAACAATTGTAGCGGATGCAAGACTCCTTAGTTATTCTGAAGCATCACAAACTCACCCTCAAAGATCACCCTCCAAGGAGAAAAGAAGGCCTCATAAAGGGGCACGCTTGGAAATTGTGGATGGTTCTGGTAATTTTCATCAAGACGAAATATCATGGGTTGGATGGCCAGATGGGCAAAACGGAAAGCTGCAGTGGCAAAAACATTTGCAATGGTTGGGTCCACATTCTCATCATAACCTGGATATTGTCCGAGGTATCTATTGTAAGCATCAAGGCCCACAATATGTGGCAAGTATTCCTTAAACACCAAGATCTAAAAGAGAAAGGAGAGGTTGATCATAAATATATTTGTTGTACTCCAAATGTTACTGCATATGTTTGATGCAGTTTCCACTAGTGGTCTTTACCTGGTTGTAGGCACCCACAATTTTTCTTGCCTCTTGATAGAGGGTTTCACTACTCCAGGTAGGGTTAAGCGCATGGAGGGCACGAGCCAATCTATTGTGCTCCCTCACAAAAAGTGTGTGTATTGAGGTGAGTGCAGTGTTTTCATCAACACGGACATCCCCTACACACATTGAGAGTTCATTAGCATTTGCCACACGGAGTTGTGCAAATAATAGGCATATACCACACATATTAGATCCGCAATCTCTAACACTGCTTCTGAAGGGTACCATCCTGCAGACTTCAGTTCAACCCTGGTTGATAAGCTGGTTCAGATGTGTTTGATTGGGATTGGAGCTGAAATCTGCAGAACGGTGGCTCTCTAGGAGAAGGGTTGGAGACCCCAGTTCTAGATAAGGAATATGCCTGATAATTGCATTACAAAGGCACAAGGTACTGACCTGCAATGAAACAAGGCACCTCTGTAAGGGTGGTGTCATTGAGGGTGTTCCTGCGAGTGGCACACATGTTGCTTTCTACACTGGTAAAAGGCAAAAGCTCTCGACCATTGTCAGTGAACTGATGATTGACACGTAGAAGACCACCATCATTGGTCAGGTCTCGAAGTTCCTTTGCTAGCCCATCCTCGGACCCATAAACCTGTCCAGCATCTAGGAAAGCTGTGAGAGCATTGATCTGTTCCCGAACTTTGGGATTCCCACCAAACATATAGGCAGTGTTCCCGGAGCCACAGGCAGGTGAAGAACGGAAGACAGGGAGACAGGTGCCAGGCCTCAGGCGTTGATCTCCTGTAGGGGCCTGTGTTCAGACATTAAATATAGCATGAAAGACTGCTATTATACAAGAACAAGAGTGGGACAATCATTGACAGAAAGACAATCCTCGACTGACCGGAATTGGGAAGCAAGGTTCAGAGCGCTCACAACTCTCATCGCAATTAAGGCCATTGCTGAAGGATCTGATGCTTGGTGAGAAGGGCGTTAAAGTCAGATCATGGTCAACCCATTGCCCAAAGATGGTGAGCATGAAGGTAAACTCGCGATCACTCTCTATGTCAGCATCAGCAGTGCTTAGAATACGATTTGAAACCAATCTGACCTGGAATCAATGAGGAAGACAGAATTCAGACATTGTTAATCAATTGATGGCCTCACTGATGGACAAGTAAACTACTCATAATAATCTCCATCGTACCAGGGGCAGCACTGCACCGTTGTGCAATCTGTTGGGATTCCACCCATTGGGCTGGGAGATGCCATCTTCATAGCGAGCAGGCAACCAGCGGGTAAAAGCGGTATTGGATGCACCAAGGAGTGGGTTCCTCCTGGAAATTGTAAAGTTAGATGTTTAACACCGCAAACAAAAAAGTATTTGAAAAAAGACTGCCATGAATATGGAAGGAAAGACTGACCGGTTGTTGCAGACACTGGTGATAGTTCGATATTTGTTTATGAGGGGTGTGGTCCTACAAGATGGGGGCTGGATTTGAGCTGTACAGCCTGTCAGACGTTCAATGGTCTTCAGCTCATCTGGAGTCAGCAGGTCTAGGAGAAAATACATATTGACAGTCCTGAGCATGGAACATCAGACAGTAGATCTGATCTGAGTTTGGCCAGATTTTCAACATGCTGTCTTTATACCTGTAGCATTGATGGACCTCTTGTGTACATGATGGGCTTTCTCACTGATCAGCCTCAGTGTCTGCACCATGTAGTCTGCTGCTCTCACGGCTTCTCGTGTCTTTCGAGCTGGCTGTTTCAGTAGACGTAGCTTGTCGGACGGCTTGATGACATCTCTGCGCACCCTTGCTAAACTCCTGGAAGTTAGGAGATTTATAAAAATAAGTAGATCAATAACTGGGATGACAGAACAGGAATATTGAGCAACATTCTTATAAACGTTACTCACTCATCACGAGAATACTTGTAAGCAGCATCCACGATTTTCTTTGCTTCCTCAATCGAATCTAGAATGAAACGTCTCCCAGGACTTTCTCCTTCTGCTAAAAAAGAAAAAGAAAACCGTATTTCTAATTATCTAAGTACATCTAATAATGACTAATTTAGTTAAGCCTGTAATATCCCTCTTCCTTTTTGAAGGATAAATTAATGAAATTCCTCTAGTCTAAGATATTTATGCCTTTTCTTGATTAACAAAATGCAGCAAAGCTGTCATGTAATAAGTGATATGTAGCCATGAAATTGTATCAAGATAGATGTTACACCAGATGAAAAGCTTAAATGATTGAAAGAACAAATATCTTGCACCAGATATTTTTCCATGTTTTTATGTAATAGATCAGCAGTTTAATTTATGATTGCACATTCACTGGTAAACTTACCACCAAATGAAAGAGCAAAACAACATCCCACCACAAAAACAAAAGTGTGAAGATTCATCTCTGAAAAACATATTGAGACATTTAGAGAATGAGCACATTATGTTCATGACAAATTTCACTGTTATATACATTTCAACAATTTTATAGGCAAAAAATAAATAATTATATTAAATTAAATTAAATTAAAATAATTAAAAATAATGAACATTTTAAATAAAATGCATGCAGTATAAAATAGCATTTAACCTGACTTAGCAGTTTTTAAACAAGGCTATTTTACATTTTAAAGGGCACAGACAAAAAAAATAATACTAATAGAATTTATTCTAAAATGACCTGAAAAAAATACTTTGAGTAAGAATTGTCAAATAAATATAAGAATGAATTTCTCTAAATACAATATTTGCATTTGCAATCAGATTCACAGAGTTTAACAATAAGTGCAATTAAACTTAGAGAAAAACACATAATTTAAAGAGAAGATTGACATATTGCATTTCTCACCAGGTCTCTAATAGGTCTCTCTGTCTCTCTGGTTCTGGAGTCAAGGCTCGGAGTGTGTTGTAGTGAGTGGATGGAGTGGCTGTGCTTTTAAACCATCCCTCATCCTCACTCCTCTAAGCATCACTGGTGGAGTCTCAGGCGGGGCAACAGATTTACTTCCTTCTTCCTTTTCACAAGTGCATTTACTATATGTGGTATTTGTTTTATTGATTTATTTGAGGTGACAATCTGACACTGATTTAGTGTGTCAACACTTAAACACTCTTCATTAATCTACATTACAGGAATGCAAGGACAAAAGTTCTGTCATTATTTATTCACTCTAATGTCATTCCAAAACTGTTTGTTTTCCTTTCCTATCTTAAAGAAGATATTTAGGGACATGTCTTAGTGTTCATTTTCTCAATTGAAGACAGTCGGCACCCATATGTAGTTTGGTTCCCAATGATCTTTAAAATATCTTCTTTTTTAATCAGCAGAAGAAAGAAATATGGGTTTGGAATGATATGTAAATGATGACAGAATTATTTTATTATTTGGTGAACTGGTTAATACTTTATAGCACTGCAAATTTACTGCAGTATATTTTATAAGCTAAGTAATTCATATTGTATTAATTAAACATTTGAAAAAAAATGAATGCATTATGGTTTTGGTATAATAGCTGACAATGCATGATATAAAAAAAATAGAAATGGTTTATAAAAATATATATGTAATATTTAAGTTCATAAAATTCACCATGAGATAAAATGTTTGAAAACAAAAGTGTCCTGCATAAAAAGGGTAGACACACTGACTCATTCTTTATTACAACTATTTTCTATATTTTAAAATATAGGTCTTTCACGAAAAATGGAAGATGGAAATATGGGAATTATGTTGTGACCAAAAGTGCTAAACATATCAAAACTTAATATTTTATGTTCTGCCTGCTCTCAGATTTCAGCTCTCAACATTCTCTCAAACAATAAAACAAAATGAAATAATATGTTGTATTAAAGTTGTATTTAAAAACTCATATTCATACATACAGTACACACACAATCATTTCCACAAAGCTAGCTCAAAACATTTAAATGAGACTTTTAGAGAAAAGTTTTTAAGATCATGACTAATGAGTTTAGTTGCATGGCTAACTTTTGTCAACTTTTTGCCTGTTAATGTAAATTACTGTCATGGCATGGTTTCTTTTATTTTTCGGACATATCAGAAATCAATAAATGTCTTCTGCGAGACAGCCAAACAATAGATGAAAAAGTTGAACAGCCTAGTGACCTATAATCTCTGACTAAGATACCAGTAAACGCTCACGGAAACATTTCCTCCTCTAACTCTATTTATCAGCATCGGGACTGTAGTTTTTTTTTTTTTTACCTGCTCTGTATCCTTCATAGAGTTTATGGCGTCACAGCATGACGAATTCATTCTGATTATGATTCTGTTTCAAACCATATCTAAATTTTTCCCTGTTAGCAAAGAAAAGATGCTTGCGCACACACACAAGGGCTCTACTAGTAACAAGATATTTAATGTATCTAATAGTCTTCATTTATCAAAATGATTACTATCAATTGTATAGTATTATCTGGGTTATCAGGGTGTTTGTTTTTCAGTCCCGTGCCTCACTTTTTATTGGGCACAAAGTCTGGGTGTTTTTTGAAAATTCTACTTCCATAATACTCTTTCATGATTCAGGTCATATCAAGTTCAGTTTCATGTTGTTTTAATATAATTTTTACCACTAAATATATATATGTGTGTGTGTGTGTGTGTGTGTGTGTGTGTGTGTGTGTGTGTGTGTGTGTGTGTGTGCGTGTGTGTGCCAAATATTGTCAGATCCGATCAATGGAAAGCTTATTTATTCAGCTTTCAGATGATGTATAAACCTCAATTTTAAAAACAATTTACACTTAAGACTGGTTTTATGGTCCAGTGTCACATAAGGTTTAACTGGCTGCCATCACAAAATGAGCTTTTAGCAAATTCTTAAGCATTGACAGATTTAGCAGACGTAATATATATCGGCAGCTCATTTTTGGCACCATAAATGCTTGACCTACACACATAGTCCATGCTTGTATTGCAATATACTGAAAAATAATCACTAGTTTACCCAATATGGAAATTGGGTACATTGCATTATCAGTATCTAGTATATTCCCATATGTTTCTGTTTCATTTCAACCTTGTATGACATTATGAAGTCTCTATGAATGCTCTCTTCTCACAAATAAGGCTATTTTGACATTATGTGGGTGTTTGTGGGCTGTTTGTCAGTTATTGAACGAATCCATTAGACATCGGGTGACAACCCAAAACAGACTGTAGAAAAAAAGATTTATCGTAAAATGGAAGACCTAAGAATAAATGATCAAAATACATTAATTTGTGTTATAAAAGCAGTGGAGTTTGATTGGATATACAGCCATTAATGGAAACAACAACCTTTCAGAAAGTGATAAGCCTGTTTATTGTCCAAGCTGTTATAGTTGTATTATTTTAAGCACATTTTTGGACCGTGACCAAGCATTTTAAGCTTGAGAGATGTACTGGGTTCACAGAACGAACCGGGTAAATTATTGAAGTCGTAGCATTGGATAGCATCAGTCCAGCCAGTGATGAATGTGGTTATATAGTTTGCAGTCTCGAGCACTTCTCTTTCTGTGATTTTTCTATTTGGGTAGCAGGGGAAAGTGTGGTAAGATGAGCGGATGGGTGTCGAAGCAAATTTTCCCAGGCTTCCATTAAAAACATAACCAGCATTGCTTCTTTTTTAATGCTTAACAGATTATAATTTAGTTGAAAATGACTTGAAAATATAAAAATGAACTGTTAGTGACCTAACGCAGGAAATACCATTACAATAGGATTGAGAAATTTTGAACGACAAAGTACAGGCTGAATTTCCATGAAAAGTCAAGGAACAAACCATTGTGCACCATAAAACAAACAATTCAGGATTTTACCTTGAACTTCTGGGTTTTAGAATTGAAGATAACGCAGTCTTCGCGCTGGGAAACACAAGGAAGGAGGAACACTACATATTACTCAACAACCTCATGTTGAAATCTTGGATGTTGATATGTCTTGCTAAGAAAATCATTGTCTTGGTTTAATATAAGACCAGGAATAGATCTGGTTAGGTTTCAAAATGAATTTTAGATTAGTGGTCACTTATAAATTTAAATGGTTATCTTCATTTAATTGAAGCAACAAACTTCCAAATCTTTCAAATATATGGCTTATGGATATCTTTTATATATACAGTCTGGCATTAATGTGTCAAATTGTGCATATGGGATCAGATTGCTGCTAAAATTTCAAAAATACATTTATAATCTCAGATGAGATTCTGTTTTTCTTTTATTTTTATTCATTTAATTTTCTTTCTTTCTTTTTTGTTGAAGTTTTACCCAAATCAGCCAATTCTAGTTTATTTGCATAGTGCTTTTAACAATACACATTGTTTCAGAAGCTTTACAGAAGATAGTTGTTTGAATGTTACAACCAGGAAGTGTTGAGTTATTGGTCAGAGATGAGTGTGTCATGCACTGAAGTTTTATTCAAATCCATCAATCAAAATCTATTTGTACAGTGCTTTTAATAATACACATTGTTTCAAAGAAGCTTTACAGAAAATAGTTGTTTGAATGTTAAAACCAGGAAGTTTTCATGCAGTTATCGGTCAGAGATGAATGTGTCCCTGTCATGCATTAAAGTGCTCCTATTATTGATAATGAAAGGTTCATATTTTGGTTTGGGAGTCCTCAACGACAGGTTGACATGCATGCAGTGTTCGCAAAAACACTTTTGTTGTCTTATAATATGCATTTATTTTTACCTTACTTGCTCAATGACTATCAAACGATTCGCTCAACCAGTCATTTTTCCAAACCTCTCCTTTGCGTGACGCTAATCTGCGGTGATTGGTCGGATTGGATCATGTCTGTAATGCCTGATAAAGCAGTTTGTGAGTGCAGTGCTGCTTTGTTTATACTAGCGTTACCGGGGAAACAGATATTTTTAGCTGCACCTAGTGGAAAAATACTAATGTTTCGTGTTGACATTCACATGAAACGGATTCGTTTTAAAAACGACTATTTTCAATGATTCCGAATCAACCCTTTTTATTTTGAGAGACCATAGTCCTATAACTTTATACGCTTTCAGATTTAAAACTTTGCAGGATGTTTTCATTCACTTAGAGCTGTATTACATTACAACATTTGACAGATTTGTGTGTTCATCCAAAGAATCCATTTTTATCTCATTTAGTAAGTGATTTTAAATGTTCTTAAATAATAATTCAATAATAATATATAATCAATAATAATAATAATACTAATATCCTTCAGCTTAAAATTAAAAACATACTATTTAGCTGCAGTCTGTTATTATTAGTTCTTTTAGCAGTTATGTATGCATTGCGCATACAAGGAATTTGTTTTAGAGACATAAGCTTCCAGTACACAGAGACAACAACACACAGACAAAAAAATTATATATTTGCAAATAAGTAAGTTGTATAAACAATTGTGCTATAAATGATAATGGAATAGAATAGAGTGAGAGTCAGGGATGTACTAGGATGGAGGGGTAACAAATAAAAATAAGGATATTGCACATTTTTATTGCATAAGTGGGGAACATTTAACTGTTCATGAGGTAGATTGCCTGGGGGAAGAAACTGTTCTTGTGCCTGACTGTCCTGGTATTTGTGGCTCTGAAGTGCTGACCAGATGGCAAAAGTTCAAAGATGGGGTGACTTGGATGGGAGGGATCTAGAGTGATTTTCTGAGCCCTTTTCCTCACTCTGGATATATACAGTTCTTGAAGGGTGGGCAGAGGAGCACCAATAATCCTTTCGGCAGTCCGAACAGTTCTCTCTAGTCTTCTGATGTCTGATTTTATAGCTGAACCAAACCAGACAGTTATTGAAGTACACATTACAGACTCAATGACGGCTGTGTAGAACTGTTTCAGCAGGTCCTGGGGCAGGGTAAACTTCCTCAGCTGGCGAAGGAAGTACAACCTTTGTTGGGCCTTTATAACCATTAATAACTAACCACTAATGAGGTGACTGGAAATGTTTACTGCAGGACACTTAATTATTCCGGGCAGTACTGCAAAAGGTGTAGCATGTTTTCTCACTTTCCTTTAGCCATAAACCGTCTCTTGTGCAAAACATCCATAAAAGATGTTAGAAGAAAGCTTCTCATGTAGGCCAGTGCTGCCACGGTCAAAGTGTGATTTTACTCAGCTTATCGTTTCATGTGTGTAAATACAAATGACTCAATAAAGGGCAAAAGAAACATTTACAGCCTGTTGTATTTATGATCAGCTTAACTTGTACTGTGCCATGTGCTTTATCTATAAAGGCTGTAGTAAAAAAAAACACAAAAAAAAACATATTTCATAATATATTTATTGAGATATTACTGATATAAAATAATAAATCACATTGATTTAGAGTATTTCTTTGTTTCACAATGCACATCTCTTAATATTACGCCTAAGTAATATCAGTATTGATAAGGATTGTATATTCTCTGTCTTTAAATGCAAAATATTTCAAGTGTACCTGAAGTATACTTGCAGCAATAGTTTCACTTTAGCAAAATCACATATATTTCATTATAGCTTTAGTTGTACCTCAGCACTACTTCCACATAAAGTGCATTAAATACAGAATTAGTTGCTCCAGTTTAGCAGACTTTATGTATGCCAGTTTAGTACACTAAACGTACAATGGCCGGGGATTTTAGTTAAGCACATAAATATGTAAACAGAATACTAGGAGTTCGGATTTTACTGCTTTGAGAATAAAGGTGCACCAAGTTCAATAAGGAAATATCCAAGGAAGTCTGATAAAAAATCTCAGCCACATTTTATATTGCTATGTTTAATGATGTAAGCGCTGTGAAAGTTGGCCAACAGCATACACAAACAATGCATTTTATATAAGTCCAATATGACACAATGTGTTTCTTAAGAAATGCAACTTAACAGCAGTTGCACAAATTCTTATGCAGTGCAGTGTACACAACCGTAACTGTTTTGTGCCGTTATAAACGTGATACAGTATAATGCAGCAATCTGATATATGGCCAACAAATCTGCGTAACTACACTGAAACTATTACTATCACATTTTTAAAACAATTACAAAGAAAAAGCAAGTACACATTGAATGAAATGAAATTAAATTGAGGCAATAAAACTGACATGGTAATTTTTAATCAAGTAATTTAAAGTAAAGTGGGCTGTTGAAGCTTGATTGTACTGTGTTTAATGCGTTTACACTTTTAGAGGATAACAACAGCCTTAATTAATGGGACATTCATTTAATTTCTTTCAATTATGCTATAGTTTTGGCTCATGCAGTACGACCACGGTGATTGTGGCCACTGCACAAAAGAGGACTTAAGAAAGAGGAAAAATAAGGGCTTTTACATTCAGATTTTCATTACTAACTTTAATTCCTAACAGATTTTCATTACAGTACTTGTATTATTTGTTGCTGCTGTTGCAGCTGCAAAAACGACTGAAGTTTTTCTTGCAAGGTGTTTAAATGTTTCTGGCCTACTTCTGTGGAATGTGATAAAGTGAGACACCTCGAACCTACTCACATTCCTAATTCAACTCGCATTCATGAAATTAATAAAGATTCCGATTATTTTATCATTTACAGATATGATTGTCTTTTTAGAAAACAGAAATTCAGGTCAGAGATAGAGGAAGGGAAAGCGAAAGCAGAAATGAAGATGAGGCATGAGGTTAAATCTGGAGTGAAAAAAGAATGAGAGAAGCATGCAGAGTATACAGCTTTAAACATGTTTCGAGAAAACAGACAGAAATAAGGTATTACAATATTACATTGTATATGTTTCTCTTATTGGTTTTTTTTTTTTTTTGTTAGCATTATTTTAAATGTCACATTTAAAAAAAAGTTTATGTTGTAGTGTTAGTTCTAATTAATGTTCTGTATTTAATGTGAATACAACATGCTCTATCAAGTTGCAGCTGGACCTTAAAGTAAATAATAATAATAATAATAATAATAATAATAATAATAATAATAATAATAAAAGAAATAACAAAGTATTTATAAGCTAAATTCCAAGTTTAACAAAAAATTGCTCCAATTTATTAGAGCTCATAATCTTTGTTTTATTTACAAAATATATTTTTACTGTGTACCCCTCAAAATACATGACAAGATCTTTGATCATCTATACACTAATAAGTTGGTGGCTGTCCAAATTTCCTATTTCCTCTATACATCACAGGCATCCAATCCTGCTCCTGAAAGGCCATCGTCCTGCAGCTTCAGCCAGCTCCATCACACAATTTCTAGTGAGTCTGAAGACATGAATTAGCTGGTTCAGGGGTGCTTTATTAGGGTTGGAGCTAGACGGCAGGACAGTGGCTCTCCAGGAGCAGCTTTGGGCATCCTGCTGTATGTGCATGTGAGGATTGACATCAAGATCATGTCAGGATCCGCTAGGTGGTGTTTTGCAGTAACTTTATTGAAGGTCTCAGTTCAAGCTTGCATTTTTCTTAGAAACACTGGAGCATATAGTGAGCCTGATGCTCCCCCTGCTGGTCACATGAGTTCCCTCCTGGAGTCTGAGGCACTGAGGGCAAGAGAGATGCAGTTAACAAAAATAATAAAGATTCTGCCATCACTTACTCATCCTTGGGTTGTTCCAAACCTGTGTGTTTCTTTCTTCTATTGAACACAAAAGAAGATATTTTGAAGAATTTAATCCAACAGCTGATGGTAGCCATTGACTTCCATACTATTTTCTCAATGCCTCCCATCAACTGCTTGGTTCATCAAAATATTTTATTTTGTGAAAGTGTCATTATGAAAAAACTGATATGCCAACATTTAATGTAATATTAAAATGAGTATGATCCTTCAATTGGTGACACTATGCCCTGAGAACATCCCATTGTTGTCATAATGGGATCAATTTATGTACTTAATCAATTAAACATAAAATGTTTAAACCCATCAGCCATGCGGAAGAGTATTTTTCAGTTCCTTCTGTTATTCACTTTAATACAAAAGCTGTTTTGTTATAAGGTATTTTGTTTAGCAAGAAAATGTGTGTGGTGCTTGTGCAAGATTTGACACCATGGGTGTTGTGGGTCAAGGCAAATCTCTAGTTTCTAATATATTCTGAATAGTTTTAATATGCTGTTGTGCATTTGCTAAGCTGTCTTTGGGTGGTAGATGCTCAGGGCAAAGAGCAGACCCAGGTCTAATGACTCGAGACTCTTTATGTTTCCACCTGTTTTATTGTCCACCGTGTTTGAATGAATCTCTAACCTGACTATAAGCTTTTCAACTGGAGTTGCATACCTAAGATAGACTTACGAATCTGGAAACATGACAAATATTGGCTTTACTTGGCTTTATTGGTCGAATAATGTGCTTAAGCAACATTATTTGTTCAGCAGGCCTGCAGCTCTCTCATCTGCACTGTAAAGGCTCTATGTTATCATGCCTGGCTTGTGCTTTTGGGGCGTCATATATAAAGAGTAGTTCCTCTTTGAGCTGAACCTTCCTGTGGCTGTATACAGGGGCAAATTAGAGAATTTGACATTGGTTCTGCAACCTTCAGTGATTGAAGACATGACTGCCTTTAGACTGGAGTTTCTCTTTTTCACTGCCCTTCTGGGCTCAGGTAAATGAAATCTTCTGTCTGAATATATATATATATGTGTGTGTATGTGTGTGTGTGTGTGTGTGTGTGTGTGTGTGTGTTTTAATGTAGAATGATAGTTTGATACTGAATTATCAATAGAGATGTTATGTGATCAGATATTATTGCTACACTAAGAAGTTTTTACCCAAACAGGCAATTTACAAATCATTTTACATTTTTTCTACAAATATTTCACAATTTTTTTTTTTAATCTATACACATTTCTCCGTTTTTCCATCTTTCTTGTAAGTTCAGTGAGTTTCTTTAAAATATGATTTTATTTTTAACAGTCAAAACCCGAACTGTTGATCCCGCTGGCTTGACGAATGTCCTGAGGGGTGCGGATGACAGCGTGGTGAGTTTTAGGAATGTTAAACGCTTGCCATGTTTTTTGTTTGGTATGTTACACACACCTGTCGAACAAACCCATCCTGCAAGTCTGCATTTCAAACAAACATCTACTGTTGTTTCTTAAAAAATGACCTCCTGGCTGAGCAAAATGAGAATGCTAAAATGTCACTTACACATATTTGCAAATGCAGAATTATTCTTATTTCTAAACAGATGTAGTAGATGGTTAAAGAAACCAGAAGTTGTAATTTTCATATCCTCAAAGCACTTCCCACAACACCTGAAATACACCATCCGCAA
This sequence comes from Carassius gibelio, assembly GCF_023724105.1. NCBI lineage: Eukaryota > Metazoa > Chordata > Actinopteri > Cypriniformes > Cyprinidae > Carassius > Carassius gibelio. The sequence goes on along the minus strand of NC_068405.1, from coordinate 9,430,782 downwards.
ACGTATCAGTTTCACTTCTCTTTATTTCTACATCTTTAAGATTCGACTTTTGATAAGACAAAACGTGCACATAAAGCAATGGAAACTGGCTCTTCTGTAATATACAATATTCTGTAGACAGGTGACATGTGTCAGGACTGCACTCAGATTTTTGAGCTTCTGAAGGACCTCTTATCCAATGGGGACTTCCAGGTATGATCTCTCTCTCTCTCTCTCTCTCTCTCTCTCTCACACACACACACACACACACACACACACACACAGATGGTATAGTGAATAATATTGCATGATTCCATGACGACAGTGTTTCACCTTTAAGTAGATTGAGGTGAAAGTGCTGGTTTTTAACAATGCACTGGAAAGCACCATTCATTGGTGAATTTACAATACCAGGGCTTTTGAGGAACTTGATTTGCATGATTTTTAGCATGTCTTAAAGAATATTTCAAAGATGTAAGGAAGTTGTGTTGAGAAGCAGAAGTGTGTTGTTTCGAATCTCTTCATGGTGACCCTTTATGAACTTCTCACTCATGAACCTGATGAATTTGATGTGTTTCTCACCTGTCCACTTTATACCATTCACAGACTCTGTACTAACACATCTACCTTACCTACAGTGAGACTTATGTGCAGTGTCCAACGACTAAACATGATGCTTTATCTTCTTAAAGGAATATCTTCTGTTTCTGTTTGTTCTTGTCATTTTTATGGTCATTGTGTTATCAGTTCATGGCCTGAAGTTGTAAAATTGGATATAACTACTCCAATCTCAAGAGGAAACTGTTTTACTGATATGTGATTTTATAAGAGTAAGAGTCATTGTTTCAACATTTATTTTTAAAAACATTTATTTTGTATCATATGCCTGTGAAAACTGCGTATCATATGCACGCCAACAAATTTTGTATTATATGTATGCCAAACACGTGCATATCATATGCACGCCAAAGTCCATTTTGCATATGAAGACCACGAATTTCTGTTTTTATTTGCCATACTATCTATATGCATTTTCATGAGACCAGCCTCTACATAATCTGCTTATGTTAAACAACTAGGCTCTGTTTAAATTATTCGCTTTATGGTTTTTATTAAATGTTTTGCATGAAAATTGCTCTTGTACAAACGTTCAGTAATAGCATACATACTCAAGAACATGTCTAAATCATTTTTTGAGCCACTTTAAATCAATTTTGTTATGTGATACCAATGCAATCTTTTTTAGGCCAAATTAACTGCCTCTCTTGAGAAAGTGTGTGATCAGCTGCCTGCCCAGATCAGTAAAATCTGCCACACCGAGGTGGAAAAGATGCTTCCTATGGCCATCACCTTCATTACCAGCATGATGGTACAGTATATACAGTTAGATTAAAACATGCATTTGATTTATAAGACATTGTATTATTTAGATTTGTATTTGGTCGAGAACCACTGCTGTTTATTTGGCTGCCAATCCTTTGGATCTTTCACTTCAGAAGCCCAGTGAGATCTGTACATGTCTTGGATTGTGTGGAGGACGTGACAGTGCCAAGATGAGAGAGCTGTTCCTTAATCACATGTCAAAAACTCTACCAGTGCCCACTATGAAGGTAACATTTGAGGAAGTGATTTAGAGTTTTTTATTTGCGTGTTTTGCACAGCTGACTAGGTTTCTCTGCTCTCTCATACAGATGGAGACGTCCATTCACTGCTCTGTTTGCACATACATTGTGAGCACACTTGAGTATCTGTTTCCCAGAGAGAGGACTCAGGTGAAAAACCACAATACACACAGGCTGAGTTCAGAAAAACAAGTCTACTTAACTGTGTTGATTGGGTACTTGTATTCCTACTTAAAATCTAAAAGTTAATATAGTACCAATAAAATAAAAGGCAACTTAAGTCTACTTAGAGTACACTTTCTTAACACACTTAAGTACTTTTTTTTTTTTTTTTTACAAAAGTTCACTTTTTAGTAATACCAGATTAAATGTTTAACTTTAAAGTACATTTTAAATAGTTATTTTAACAATCTTTTGTCATAATTTGAAGTACACTTATTTGTATGTTTTATTTTGATATTACATTTAAAGTTTATATATATATATATATATATATATATATATATATATATATATATATATATATATATGTATATGTGTGTGTGTGTGTGTGTGTGTGTGTGTGTGTGTGTGTGAGTGTGTGTGTAATTGCAACTTAATCATGATGAATGTGAAATTACAATACATTTAAAAAGTGTACATGACATAGAAGTTTGTAGCAAAGACAGTATATTTTAGTTTACCGCCCTTGTCAGTACATTCAGCAATACATTTTAACCATATTTCAATGCAATAGAAGTAATTATGCAATTACATATAAAGATATACTTAAGCCCTACTTAAGTGGATCAAAAAAGCATTTTATATTTCAGCTAATTGAATATGAATTTAAACTATAGGCTAATACATTTTAATGTAATTGCAATTAACATTCAGTTAAGTGCCCAAAATCATTACATTCAGCTCACACGCTTAAAATAAATACAAGAATATGATCAATAAGTCATGCCCATGTTTTTACATTAACTCATCAGAACTCATAACTCAACACTTTTGAATAAGATTCGGTTAAATTTTTTGGAGTTGAAATGACTCATACAAATAAGTTTAATCATACTTGATTTAAGGCAGCAACTACACTTAAGTTGAAATAGGTAAACATTTTCAACACTGCACTTTAGTATATTCTTTCAAAGGATATGATTTCCATAATAGCTACTCTTTTTAAAAGTATGTTAAAGTGTCATTTTTCAGCAAGGATTTCATTTAACTATTAACCTAAAAGTGTTGATAAATGTTTCAAAGTATGCTACATTGTTGTCACACAAATCATCTTCTAAATAAATTAAATTATTTTTTATTACTTCAATTCTGTTTAAAAATCTTATATATTTAGGTAGTCTGATCAAATGATGAGTCAAAACAGATGCAGTTATTAGGTCCAGTTTGCTCCGGAGTGGAAATAAAAGGTCAAATAAAGCACACTGTATTGTGGGATACTGTACTGTACATCCCACACTGTGCTTCTTATACACTACTACACTTTTCATCATCAGCAGATCATCTGAATATTTCATGTTTGAATACTGTATTGCAGGAAGAGTATGTTAGTATGCTATTAAAAACATACACAGAGCTTCGAGTCCTAAACATCTCATATTTAATTAGAAAATGTTGTCATTTTTGTACTTGGCAGAGCATCATAACTGTCCTGCTGGAGGGTTTGTGCAGAGAGTTTCCTCCTCTGGTTCAGCCTCAGTGCAATAAGATGGTAGAAAAATACGTCCAGCTGTTGGTTGACATGCTACTGAACAATAGTTCACCGAACTTCATATGCACTCTGCTTCGTATTTGTGAAATAAGGGAGCTTCCCGTCAACGGTAAGAGTCCAGACTCTGGCTTTTTTTCCTTTTGAACTAACACTACTGTTATATTTTTGTTTTGTCAGTGTACATAATTTTCCTCCCATCCTGTTTCTTGATCCCTTTCTCTTTATTTTACAGCGGCTGAGGTGCTTTCTGATTGTGATTCCTGCCTTACATTGGCAGTTTTGACTCATATGCATCTGGGCTCCAATGCTACCAAGCTCCAGGCTGCTTCGTTCCTGAACACCGTCTGCCAGCTGCACCCCAGTGCCATGCCGAAGGTTAGACATCAGTCTGCTCCTTTAGATTACATGCTTTTAAATGCACTTAAATTGTCAGTTTACTGTTATTTTTTCTTTATCTCATCTAGTGTGAGACTTTCGTGCAGCGTCATGGGAACAGGCTCAGTGTGTTTCTGAGCAAACAGCAGGGGGCGCTGGACATCTGTAAGGTAGAAACCACTCGAGTTTTACTGTGCGATCACATTTACCAGTGTTCAGGGATGTTTTTGCAGGTGAATAGATACTTTAAAAAAAAGGCCTGTTTCCCATTTTCAATTGTGTAGCAGTTGGTCAGCTTGTTGAATTTGCATTGAAAAAAAGAAGCATTGAACGGTTAGCCAAGCAGCACATCAACCTGGAGACAGCTGGAGAAAGCTTTATAATGTTAGTCGAGATTTTGAAGCCCATAAAAGCGCACCCATCCATCAAAAGAAAAGTAGTTCACATGGCTCCGGAGTCAGTGAATCGATGTGTTTGTAGGTTGTAGGCGTATCGTGTAAGCTGCTCCAGAGAGAAGTGATGAACGTGGAGGTGCAGAGTACGTCATCCGCTGGAACGCCACTCTCTCGTGAACGTGCGTATGACAGTTAGAGGACGCTAGAGATTACAACTGATAAAGGTTTAAATATGTACATTTTCTTACACAAACACATTGATTCTCTCCAGAAGGTATTTATTACGGCCCAGAGCTGTTTGGAGCGTTTTTTATGAAGAATGGATGCACTTTTGGTGCTTCAAAATCTCAACCACCATTCATGCCATTATAAAACTTTGATTGTATTCGTCTGGAAGAAGAAAGTCATACACCTTGAGGGTGAGTAAATCAAGGGATAATTTTTATTTTTGGTTTTTTATCTGTTTTCCGGACCCTATAGAAGGCAGATTTGTGTGTTTCTGGTGAGAAGGAGCCTGTCATTGCTGCGGACCCCTGTAGTCTCGGACCAAGCTACAGCTGCAGAGACCTCCAGACTGCTGTTGACTGTGGGGTAAGTGCACCAAACAGCCTTATGCCATATAAATGTGCATTATATATATATATAGCTTATGTTCTGGATGTTGAATGTGAAATTGTATGCATACATTTATTTCATTCTTACAGGTAGTTTACTTCTGTCAGAAGAACGTGTGGGAATAATGTGTTTCAGCTGTCTGTACTACATGGTAATGTCGACGTATAGTTTGCCAAATGTCAATCAATTGCTTATAAATGTATAAATTCCTTTATTTACTGAACATAATTCTGACCCATTGTAAACGTACTGTTCCTTCCTTGAGTAATTACACCTGGTATGTTCAGTGTGCCTTATATTAAATATAAATTAACTTCAGCATTACCATTTGAACACAAAAACATAGCGTGTATTGACTTTTTTGATTGAGTATTGAAACAGTTTTTGTCTTTTTCTAACAGCAGAGTCAAAGGTTATTTGTGTGAGTTTGAGCAGTGTCTCAGCATTAACACTGTAGCCTATATGAAAGCCTGATGGACCTACTGGACCAACGCCACAGCATTTTCCTCCTTTCCTGGATTTTCATGGTTATATTTGCTTTTCGAGTTGAAATTGAGGCTAACAAATTCATAGGCTCTGATAATATCTTCAGCAAACAAGATAACATAGAACAAACTCATATAAAAACATGTTTTCTATCGCAGATACTATTTTAACAAAAAGAAATAGTTGCTTAAGCTACATCATTGATCTCACGATACTTTATCAGTGGTTTGCACAAGCCATCAGTGAGGTCAATTCAAAGTTCATTTACAATATTGTCCTGCATACAAATCATTACATTGGGGGTGCATAAACATTTGATCAGCGATAATGTACATTTTTGAACCAAAACACTTTTTGTGTTTATAAGAGTTTGTATGAAGCAAATATTTTCTGTAGTAACCATAGTTTTGGTTAAAATGACTAGTTATTGGTCCTACATTTTGTACTAGACAAAAAACTATGAATGTCACTATAGCACTTGATATCAAACTATTACTATGGTAAAAAATTGTAGGGCATATTAAATGTTTAGTTTACTTGACACTGTCAAGGCCTATAAACTGCAAAATATCTTCTGGTTGACTCAATATTTCTTGACCCTTCATATGAGTCACTAGTAAAGAGAAGAGTATTTTTCTTTATGTTACGGTCATATCATGAATTTTTTTTTAATATATATATATCAACATATAGATACAAAATAACCTTTTGTTCTAGACTGCAATGAATCTGTTTTGGCTCTGGCTTCTGAATCATCTTGAAAATCACATGAAGCTTTGTTCTCACACTTTATGCACACAAATTGATTTAACCATTTTATGGCATTGTGTCACTATATACTTCCCACTTTTATTATTTCATTTTAAAACATTTGCTTTACGTTTGAATGAATAAACAAACTGCTTTCAACTGTGAAGGTGTGTATATAGGCAGGGCATTTATTGTTTTCTAACCGATGGTATTTTGCCTTTAGCTAAAGTTCACTGTCAAATAGTGGTTTCCTTACCTGAACATTTGTGACACCCCTGGGAGACTGGAATGATGGGATCAGCTTTGAAAATTACTCCGGCTTTTCCTTTAGAACAGTTTATCATATAAAGTTCAGTTTTCTCATGATCAAAACGGAGTACAATCAAAGTGGGGATGTTTGTGCGACTTCTTGAGGTTTAATGAGTGATGTAGAATGGCACTGGCTTTGTGGTTTGTCACTGACTGATTGTATCTTCAGATTTGCCTTAATGTCTGGTTAAAGTTGGTTAAACCTTTGTTTTTTTATTTTGAAGGTTTTATTTTTAAGCATTAGTTCTCCAAGGAATGAGGCTGCACTGCTTAATCCACCCATCCTAAAATACACATATATAGACGAAGGATCACCAAATATGGAACTCCAGTTTATTCACTCTTACACTGGATTTCTGTCATTTTTCAGAGTTGTCAATGATTTGCAATGGTTTGACACTCGCAAGACAAATTTCACCTCATATTTCCAAGCATTTATGTTAATTTTAATCCGTTTTAGGATAAAATAATTAGTCTGAAAAAAAAAAAAGTTCATCCCCCCAAAAATAAAATACTAAATATGTCCTGTATAGTAAATTATTTTTTACCAACCTTTCAGAAGGGGGGGGGGGGGGGGGAACATGAGAATATTGATGGAAATGTATATATGAAATAATGAAGTGAACCCCCTTAAGTATCCAATAACATGCTATTTTTAAGACATGTGACCTTTTAAGACATGTCAAGACTACATGTATGGACTTACAGAAACCCCTGCTGAGGTGCTCCACAAATTTCAATGATCAACCTTCATGATTGTTATTGTTCAAAGGTTTGGGGTTAGTAAATTTCTACATTGTGTGAGATCTTTTATTCAGCAAGAAGGCATTAAGTTAATCAAAATTAACAGTAAATATTTGTTACAAAAGACTTTCTATTCCAAGAATCCAGGAAAATAACCTTTACACAAAAAAATATTAAGCAGCAAAAACTGCTTTCAACGAAGTTTTCAACATTGATAATATTAAAAGCATCAAATCAGCATAATGTAATGATGCTGAAAATTCAGCTTTGAATCACAGGAATAAAATGTAAAAATATTCAATAAATATAAAATTTATACAAATTTTTAAATAGTATTTCACAAGATTACTGTGTGATATATACAAACCCTACCAATCCCAAACATTTGAATAGCAGTGTAGTTTTACAGGAAAAAATTAATTTACTCAATTTGAATTTGTATTTTAGTTTGTTCCGAGCATTAAAAGGTGTAAACGCCTTTAAAAACTATGCATACCGGACACTGAAGGCCAATTTTGTACCTCAACCACTGAAAGAGCCGTTAATGTTTCAAGGAAAAGAGAGGGAAAAAAAACCCCCAACCCAGATGAATCTGACAGAAGAGTGAAATACCATAAAACGAGTCTTAAGAGCCAGTATTTTTATTCATTTCACTGATATAGGGGACAGAACCATCACGGAGCATTGAAAGGAAGGGAATTCAGGAGTTGGCTGTGGATTCACACACATCACGAGAGGAAACTCGGGGGGAAAGATAGCATGGGAACAAAGGGAAGGAGAGAAGAGGAAGAGGAGTGACAAAGGAAGAGAAACCATAGAAAAAGGCACTTCTACTCATTCAGTAACCAGTCTGGTGCACCAATCTCTGGAGTTAAAATAAAATCTATTGTACGAAATAAAAACAGAAGATGAGCATTATATTAAAAGACCACAACCCAAATGCATCCAACAGAGAGAGCATGTAAACGAAGCCGGTTTCTCTGTACAACACCGACCAGACTCGCTTCTGTCTGCTGGAGCGCCGGGAGTCCTCAACGTAAAACGTGTGCGTATGGACCGTCTCATCTACCTGCCTTCAAATCGCGTTAAATAAAAAAAATTAAATTAAAAAAAATTAAAAAAAAGTAACAATGGTCACAGCTAGCAGCGCCAGCCTGTGGCAAGAGCCCAAAGCTTTCTGTAGGACACCAAGGGAAGACCACAGAGCCGGCACGCGGGACATACACCGCGACTACGGTGTTCAAGCAAATGGAAACAAGTATTCATGGTCTTTAAAAACGATTCCTTTCATGTACAAAAAGTAATAAAGGCAATCACACCTTGAGATCCCAGGCTTTTCTGTACGGACACCGAGGCTCAAGAGGATCACAGAGCAAATATTAGGTTGAGTTTTCAAGTATGACGCGATTCAAGAGGCGGAGGCAGCCCCTCTGCGCGGGTGAGGGAGCAGGGCTTCTCTGTAGCTACGCCCGCTGTCACCGCACACAGAGAGGGAGTGCTTTGCCTCCGCCGTGGTCTAGTAGAACATCACATAACAGCTACCAGAAGGTTTCATCTGGAATCACCATCGAGACCGAAGGGGGACGGTTGCGTCGCCGGCCCCGCAGAACCACCACAGTTGGTAGCAGCTTCTGACTTCTCTGTAACACGTCAGAAATAAAAACAACGCGGCCTGCGGTGACTGGGACGGAACCGTGGCGACAGTATGCGCTTGTAAAAAGTCTATGAAAATTTCCAGCACTATGTAACTTAAACACATTCTTGTTGAATCCAACTAAAGACAGGTTTTCGACATCTCACCAGAGGTTTTGATCCCATTCGCGATGGCACGCATAAAGTGGTGGACCTGGAAAATGGTAAGCATTGGTTCTCTTAGTTGGTAAAACAAAGTCGAGGGGTTAGTGCTTCAGCCAGCAATGCACAGCATCACAGAACAACCTTTGACCCCCATTTGTGCCGTCACTTGATCTTTCAAGCAAGTAGGTAAGGAAGGAAGGGCCGAAGAGAGATGGGTGGAGAAGAGGGCGCATAAAGTCAAACAGAACAAAAAAAACAAAACAAAAAACACTTACAGCCACCATCCACAGATATTTCGAAAACAATACATTAAATCACAGGGTTGAGGGTACAGTTGTTGGGGGAGAACGCCATTGGAGGGGAATTACCTTTGGGAACGGTTGTGAGGTTAGGACTGAGGGGTTTTGGTACATCTCCCCCCTCCGACGGGTTGAGTAGGTTTCTCTGTAACGTACACCTACCGCCCAAGGAAAGGAGGGGGGGTTACAGATTTAGTATTTAAGCTTTTTGGGAACTTCCCAGGGGAAGGACTCGCGGCCAAAGTGGCCATAGGCGGCGGTGCGCTGGTAGATGGGCTTCTTCAGGTCCAGCTCTCTGGAATTGCACAGGAGACAGAGTAAGACAATTGAACGCACAAAGAAGGACGTTCAGTTAACTCAATCAACCTCTCTAACGTTAACTGTTGGGAAACTCAGGAAACGCGGGAGCAAAAGAGGACTGGGAAACCATCAAACCGAGAGGCGGTGGTTGGGCCACCCCCGAGGAGCACACTTTACCTGACGATGACGCCCGGGCGTAGGTCAAAGTTCTTCTTCACGATCTCCAGCAGCTCCTTCTCGCTCCTCTGGGAGGTCCCATAGTGGAAGATGGAGATGGACAAGGGGTGGGCGACTCCAATGGCATAGGACACCTAAAAAAAAAAAAAACGGTATACGGGTAAGAGTTTACTTATCCCTTCAAGTGTTGGGACGAAAGACTATGCCATCACCAATGGCTGATAGACATCACAATGTTCAGCTGGCGTGGTGATGCACTCAATCCCACCCACCCAATCCTGCCACATCCCAATACAGTGTTCGGAAAGAAAATGATGTGTACTACAGAACTCATAGGGAATAAATACGAGAATTCAATAGCCTACTTTCTCTCATAGTTATATCAGTGGGTAACTGTACTGTATATAAATTGTGGGCATCAGGGAGTCGCTATAATGCCTGGCATTGAAACTGCTTTTGAATGCATGATCGCTTAGTTTCACTTTCAAAATTCGCAAATCACACATACTCCGTTTATACTACTGAGCAACAGTACTTGCCACATTTTACAAGATTAGATGTTCGTCAGTGGTGTTCAGGATCTGTAAATCATTCACCATCATCCTTAGTCATCTCTCCTTACTCTGTTTATGTTGCAAGTAATATTTTACATACTTTTATGTAACAAGCAACCGTTAATTGTTTTCTGTGCCTTTCCGAATACAGTTCATGCTTCGGGCGCCCCTCCCCCTGATGTCATCGTCCATTTAGATGTTTCACTTTAAACAATGTCCGATGCCAATTTTGTAGACAACGCCCAACCCTAATCTCTTTACAATAGCATGGTGAAAGACTGCTAAATATTCACCTGGACCAGGACACGCTTGCACAGATCAGCCTTCACCAGAGACTTGGCCACCCAGCGGGCCGCATAGGCAGCTGAACGATCAACTTTAGTGTAATCCTTCCCAGAGAAAGCACCACCTCCATGAGCACCCCAGCCTCCGTATGTGTCCACGATAATCTTGCGGCCAGTCAAACCAGCATCTCCCTGTAAAAACAGCATGAAGAATTCAGAATCTCACCCTCTGTACAAACACCACATCTAAGAAAAAAAAAAAAAAAAAAAAAAAAAAAAAAGTGCCCATAATACATGCACAAAAAGCCAATACATACACTTCAGTTCAAACACCTATTACTTAGAATCAAAATCTGTTTATAATTGGATATATATATATACACTTTTTTTTTTTTTACAATTCCATGCCTATAAGAACCCCAAGAAACACTACACTGAAAGTGTTATGGTTTAAACCTGTGGGCCTCCGATGACAAAGCGTCCGCTGGGCTGCAGGTGATAGATGGTGTCATCATCCAGGTAGACGCTGGGCACCACAGCCTTCACCACCTTCTCCTTCAGAGCATCACGCATCTCATCCAGACACACTACTTCATCATGCTGAACAGACACTACAATGGTGTGCACACGCACAGGAATCATGGCCCCACGGTCCTGTCTGTACTGGACCGTCACCTAGAGAACATCGTAATCTCAGTCAAATCTCTACAAGATATAGGCATAAACTCTGGAATAATCGAGATTTAAATATTTTTGAAAGGTCTCTGATATTCATCCAAGGCTGCAATTATTTGATCATCAATAGAGTAAAAAAAATACTGTGAAATATTATGGTTTAAAACAACAGTTTTCAATGCGGATACATTTTAATTTATCCCTGTGATGCAAAGCTGAATTTTCAGCATCTTTATACTGGTCTTCAGTGTCACATGATCCTTCAGAAATCATTCAAGTAGGTTGATATTCTGTTCAAGAAACACCAATTATCAATATTTTGTGAAAGATTTAAAAATGTTGTGGTACATTTTTTAGAAAACTAGAAACAGAAAAAGCAGATTTCAAACGGAAATCTTTTGTAACATTGTCTTTCCACTCATTTTTTATTATTTTACTGCATTCTTTCGTTCAAAAAACAAAACCCAGTTTGTCCCTCTCTTACTGACCCCAAACCTTTTGTAGGATAAGAGTATTTTCCTACTGATTTCCAACAACATTCTCACCTGGGTCTTGGAATCGGGTCGCAGCCAGGGCAGGGTGCCGTCACGACGTAGTTCCGCCATTTTAGCATTCAGCTTGTGGGCCAGGACGATAGTAAGAGGCATACACTCCTCGGTCTCATCAGTGGCATAACCAAACATCAAACCCTAAGAAGCAAAGTACTCCATCAATCCAGCAAAGATATGATCTAGATTCTGCTTATAAACCAATTCACATCCTGGCATATGAACAAAGAAAGTGGTTATCTAGCTCTTACTTGGTCTCCAGCTCCAACATCCTCCTCATTTCGATCAAGGTGAACCCCTTGAGCAATATCAGGTGACTGCTGCTCAAGAGCCACGAGCACATTGCAGGTCTTATAGTCGAACCCTAAAAGAACAATTAAATGCTGATTAATTCTACCCTAAATCCAACTGGCAGCTAATATAAGATCATAACCCACAGATTATGCAGTGTTGTAAATTCTGCAAGTATTATGACAGCACTCTTTCCCCTGATATTTAGTGCCCTTATACCTTTGGAGGAGTCATCGTATCCAATGTGCTTGATGGTGTCCCTGACAACCTTCTGATAGTCCACGACAGCATGAGAGGTGATCTCACCGGCCAGTAAGATCATTCCAGTCTTGGCAACCGTCTCTGCCAGGACAGATTGATAGGGGTTAGAGCACACACGGTAAAAAGATTCAAGTTGCAAGCATGGAGGAAAGCGTGCAGGGAAGCATAATTTGACACTCACCACATGCTACTTTGGCATCAGGATCCTGTTTGAGGTGGGCGTCCAACACAGCGTCACTGATCTGGTCACAAATCTTATCTGGAAAAGAGGATTGAGAGGTGTAACATTGAATTAACTAATCAGAGCATAGAGTTCAGGTTAAACAAAACTCAAGATAAGTGCAACTGCCTCCAAGGACCTAACTGGAATTTGGATTTGCTCAACTCAGACATCTTAAAATGGCACGCTTGGAATACATAAATAAAATGAAACTAAAACTATTTGGAAAAAATAAATAAATAAAGCCGTGGGTGTGCATTTATAACATAATGGACCTTTTTTATATACTGTATGTATTCATACATGACACATCATTTACATTAGTGCTGTTTTAGTATCACTGAGACACCATTATAGTTTAGTCATTTTTATTTTTTCTGCTTTCATTTTAATAGTTTAAAATGTTTGTGGTTTTGGCATCTTAGTTTTTTTTTTTTGTTACTCATTTTAGAACAAGTTAAAACAATTGTACAAAATGCTTGGCTTTCGTAAAAAAAAAAAAAAAAAAATTTAGTTAATATTTCCAAGTACAAAAATGCAATTAATTATGGTTTTAGTTTACTATAATAAACCTTTATATCTCCAGTGAATGTAAAAAAACTCTGAAAGCACTTCAATGACAACAGTGCCATTACACGATTGAGCCTCATGCAAGCTGAGAAATTGCTTAAAAACTACAGACTAGGACGTTTCCCGTGCCTCAGTTGCCTCCATATAATATTTCCAAACAACAGGTGAGGTACATTAGCTCCAAACTGCCACCCCTGGAGTAAGCATCTATATTTAGGGCAGAGGTAACCAGAGCTGATCAGCTATCCCTCCTCCACACCGCCAGCGCTGAGCTCATTAGAAAGCACACTGATGCAGTAGTGAGGGCAGTGGAGCGAGAGGGGAAAGGTCACACCACGTGTACAGGTATCAGTCCACGGATGACAAACATGATACAGCAGACCTGTCCACAAACACACTTCACGATTGTACACAAATGCTTGGCCAACTCTCTGCAAACATGTGATCTCAAGGAACAAAGTGCACCTTTGTGATGTTGTGACTGTGACATCCCTCAGTTTCCCAAACATTTGCGGTCTCTGCCTTTGACGGTCACCCCATGATTGTGTGGCTGATCGGTTATAAAATGCTGATGCAATCAAGTTTTTGCAACTTTTAGTACACGCACACTAGATTTGATGCCATCTTTAGGTTAGTTTACTGCTGGATGTAAATATTGATGCCTCGTCCTGTGCTAGGTAACGGATTTGTCCCTCGAAAACACCTGATGCTCGATCAAAAGTTATTTTTTCATTAATGTTGCTTTCACATGTCAGAAGCCCCACAATTACAAGCATCAGACTTGTAACTAAGATTTCTACAAGGAAGTGAGTGCTTTTTACAACCTCGAAAAATTTAGCCCTGACTAACTCGTAAAAGTGAAATCTAAAAGTCATGTACATTTTCTCCATATGAAAATGTATTCTAACAAATTCATAGACCTATTGTGAGCTACAAGGTAGTTTTTTTTTTTACAGTTAATAGTGGAATATCTTGTGGAAAAAACTACATTACCCATGATTCACATAGACTTTCACTAATCAGAGAATCATCACCGGCTCCAAAAAAAGTACACCAGTATCCGCCCACTCCCATGAAGCACTGTGATTCAGTTTGTTTCCTTGCGTCCTCGAATGACTTCAATATTTAGGTTTGAGTGGAAATAAACAAAACACTAATATAAATTTAGACAAAATAAGAAGTCTTTTATTTTCCTATCCTTTTTGTTTCAATTATGTCTCTTGAAACACTTTATGGGCCTGGAGTTAATCTCGCACCTTTGTCTTTTTGTCCAACTTCAACATACTTTGCTTTAACTCAAAGATTGTCATATTGTGATTCAGCTAGTATCTATTTGGTTTTATGGCTTATAAATCCTAAAGAAAAACAATTAGGGAAAAAATGCTACTGGAACCAATGGCACTTTTGGTAAATCTGAGCTGATGTGCTTGACATCTTAAATCAGAGCACATACTGAACTGGATAAAGAAGCAACTTCTCATCTGTAGGTAAAGTATGGAGGTGTAGCAAACATTCCTGAAAAAAAAAAAAAAACATCACGCCATGTCTGCAATCACCAGTGTGTTCTTTGACCAGTGATGTAATAACTATTGACAAGATACCAATTCATTCATGTTCTTTTTGGCATCTACAGCACTATCTGCCCGTTTCACAGGTCTTCGCCATTCTCTAAAGTTTTCCAATCTGAAAACTCAATTTTATGCAGTCCTGAATTACAATTCATCAATGCATACTTGTGAACCTGTGCGAATCCAGTAACGTTGTGTCACGTAGATAATGTTCGCAACCGGTTTTCTGAATACTGCGTACTCATGTGACGTACTGCGTCAGACGCAGAGACCGAGGCGCGCCGCAGTGCTCAAAGATGTACGGTTACAAGCACCACAGATTATCAATAAATACGCAAACTGCACTAAAATGTAGGAAAGCGGTGACGCTTAAAATCGCTAGCTAGAGGGTTTTGCGCTTGTGTGTTGTAGATGTTGGGCCCAAAGAGGTGTGCTGACGCAATAGTCGACTCGCGGGCGCTTGAGCGAGATGGGAAGTTTACAGCACGTGTAGGGGTGTAACAGCCCAGGGACGACCTCAAAATGCTAAACTAACAACAGCTTATAGAGAGAACAAAATACATAGACAGACATTAAGCGACGCTTTCACGCGCAGGCGGTGATGACGCTCTCGTACAGACACGCGCAGGCATTAATATTCGCTGATCTCATAGGCCAGTGAAAAAAAGACTACCAATAAAATGAGGGGAATTATGATTTATAATTATTGGACTGCAACAATTTAGAGGCTCGTCTTGACGTGTAAAACACGCAACCGGTCAAACCGGCGGAACAACAACACGCGCGGCGAATCCGCATTACATGAACACATGTTTCGCGAGCCCGCCGACAACACGCGCGCGCACGGCCTTCAAATTAAAATAAGTAGAATTATTAAAAGTCAATTTATTCTGACTATTAATTCCAGTTTTATGTTTGTATATTTATATATAGTCATTTAAACTAAAATACAAAGATGAATAAGCCCTTAACGCGTTCACGGCCTACATTCGCGAGATTATCTTTGGGCCTCAAATCCGGTAACTCCGCCGCGCGTGGCCGAGCAGACAAATAACGTTACCTCCCACTTCACCAAGTCAGAGTGCGTTAAAGAATAACGCATTTTCCTGTCCTTGACATGATTGCAGTATAATAAAATGTTATAATTGTAACGTTACGTGTTTTATGTATAGAAATGTAAAATATTTATCAGCTATTAGCACGTGTTAGCTGAGGAATCTTGGGACCGATCGTGTTTGCCTTCCCGTGTCACCTTGTGACACTAAAATCTTATTTATAACGTGACGTTAATCGTGGTATGATACATACCAGGGTGTCCTTCACCGACAGACTCCGACGTGAACAGAAAGCTTTCTTCATCGATCAGGGAGTTGTGGAAACCGTTCATCTGCCCGTTCATGTTGGATTGACTGTTTGGCGTTTCTCTCTCTCTCGCTGGTTATAGCGTGGTGTTTTCAGAGTTTCTCTGCTTTTGAAACGTCGGTCTTAGAGGTGTTTCTGGTGATGCTGTGTAGACTTGACCTCAAATGATCAGGAGAGCCGGTCAGTCTTCAAGTTTATATCCCTCCCTCTTCACACCAAACTCGAACGTCACTCGGGCGCGCCCCCGTCCTTCTTCGCGGCAGCCAATCAGAAACGGCGTTACGACGTGACGCGATGTGGAGACAAAGAAGGCCCTGCTCTGTATACAATATTTTACATGTACGCGTTTAGTATTAAAACTGACAAATTGACAAATATAAACCCATTTTAAAACAATAAATACTCACTTTTTCCCCTTATATGATTGGGATTTAAATCCAAATTTCTCTAGAGATACTCCATAGTATAATATCTGTTTTATATATGTTTTCTTCCTAGCTTTACGTTCACTGCAGAACAATATGAATGTGCATCATGTCAGTTTGTTTCAAAATGCAAAAAGTTGTGATGTAAGATGATTATGTAATGACGTTTTGCTGGGGAGAATTTATGTAAAATGCACTTTGTCCTTAGACGATGTATAACCAACATCAGGAAGGTCTATCAGTCTTGGAGGTGAACCTTGGACTCGGTTAAGCAAAGCATTAATTGTTTTACGGTAGCGTATTAAATGTTAGTAAATTAAAGCTTGTGGGCAGAGCTGTTAAGCCTGTCTCGCCACTTTGCTAATTACTGTATTGTCTGTGTGTTTCTGATTGTGTTGCATGAGATTATGAAGTTGCTAGTTAGCATGAGGAATACATAAATAAATACATACATTTATATATATGAATCTGTGTGTGTATTCTTTGCATAACCAGCCAGCATGATTGTAATCTATTACATTCACTCAGTGCTTCTATTGCACTGTCAGCATGGGGGCCTCTTTTATCCCGTCTAATCTGTAGGCAGTAATTTCTTAGAGTGCCAGGAGGTACAGGGGACGTGGGCTTTTCAGGGAAACTCAGAGGTCATTGAGTTCGTCGATTCATATCTAGATATGCACTGGGGTCCAAAAGTTGGAGACCACATGCGAAAAAGCTGTTGTTTGCATTTTTCTCATTTAGTATTTTTGAGCACTCGAGTGAAATGTTGAACTGAAAAATTATGAATTTTGCAACGTCTTTTTGTTTTAATGACAGCAGCGCTTGAGCTCAACATTTTCTAGGAAGATTTGTGAATGTAATTAAATGTATGCAAGAGCATCTGACTTTCTGAGTTCACATTTTCAGTGTCACAAAATTATTTATGAACATTATTGTCTTAAATATTTTTATAGATTAAATATATGAGATATTTTTATTTGTAATTATTTAATTACAATATTTATATCAGATTAATAATTCTTAAATAGCTTTTAAGAATACATATTCTAAATCAGGTTTAAATGAAATAAAAAAAATCCCATGTTTTCAGTTTGTTTGTTTTTTAATTTGTAACAATTAAAATCTGTGATGTAGAAGAATTAGATACAAGGGCCTTTTGTATTTGATATCAGGAAGCAGTGCTTACAACACTGTGTTGTTAATGCCTTTTGTGTTGTAAATTGGTACGTTATGATGCAAAGAGTGAAAATGTTCCTTGATAGTGAGCACTCATTTTGTTTGTGTGAACAAAAGAAGCCCTGGCTAGTTTTAGCATTATTATATATAAGTAATATATTTATATATGTAACAGATAACCACAAACAACTTATTTAAATTCAGATGAAATAGTATAGTGCAGGCCTGGCACTAAAAGGTATGAAAAAGATTTTTCTTATAAAGACACTTGTCACTTTATCAATGTTTTCTCTAAGTGAATGCAGTCTGTTTAATTTTGGTGTATTTATTAATAGGAATGACATGAACTTGCACCTGGCAAGGTTTTGGATACATAACTCTTATGTATGATCATGCTGCAGTCAGGTGACGGTTTTTGCTTGAGGGAGATGCTTACAAAATGAACTTCAGATTGCGCAACGTTTGCTGTCAATCATGAATGAGTCAAACACCTCACGATATATTACCAAACACTTTTTCTCTCTGGTTCTGGCTTTTGAACTTGCAAAACGACCACACTGGTTTCACAACGTGTCTATTCGCCTCCAGGTCTGGACGAGTTTCTAAAGTCTCATTCCAATCTCTGACTAAGATCTTAGATCTCATAACAGACTAATGGATTATTAATGGAGTGTTCAGAGAAAAATTAAACTGAAAAGTCAGTAACATCTTTTAAAACTCTCTCTGATAATGATACTGAATAGCAACCTTTTCAAAGTTTCCTGAAAGCCTATGCATTTATATATATATATATATAAAAACAGACTTTGTGGGTCACTTCACAGGACTCAAAAATGGGTGAAAATTAGATTTTTTTATTTGTATTTTTAGGTTTTAGCATTGTGTCCTCATTATTCATTTAGACACATTTCTGTTCTTCACAGTTCAATGTGAGGACAATCACGCCACAGGATAACATTTGACTTTGAATTAAAAAAAAAAATACATTAGAAGTCAATAAATCAATGATTATAGACAAACTCAAGTGTTCTTTGCTCTCCAGTCAAATTATTTTTGTTGAAAACATGAACAGAGAATACAGAAAGCAGAGATATGCAAAACCGAGAATTTTTTGCAATGATATGCTGATGATATGAAGTCTATGTACTGTCAGACTTCGTTAAATTTTATTGTCTTTTGTGATTTAAAGGGAATGAATCCTAACATGCATTTGTTCGACTTTTGCTAATCTCACCCTACATGTTTTTTGCCCACACGCACCTCACGCTAGCTTCACTCAGCTCCAATAGATTTGTTTAGAATTTTAAATAAAATCATGTTCATCTTTTATTTGCTGTCAGAAAACAGGCAATGGTTTGTGGTCAGTCTTCAGTGTCACACGATCCTTCAGAAATCCTTCTGATATGCTGATTTGCTTCTCAAGAAACATTTCGGATTATTAACCGTGTGAAAGATGTGGAAACTGTGGTACATTTTCTCAGGATTCTTTGATGAATAGTTCAAAAGAGCAGCATTTCTTTTAAAACAGAAATCTTTTGTAACATTATAATTGTCTTTAGCATCGCTTTCATGAATTTTATGCATCCTTGCTAAATAAAAGTATTCATTTCTTTTGAAAACTACAACAAAAAATCTTACTACTAATCTACACACATACAAATAACGAGTCCACCAGTAAAAGTGCTTCTATTTTCTTATATATGCTTCAAGTTTTAAGTTAGATTTGAATCCAGGTTTTAAATGTGGTCTCAGACTTCGGGACCTCACTGTTCTCAATTGGTAGTTTTCAATAAATAAATAGGATTATCAACTTTAAAAAGGAAAGGAGAAAACTTCCTATAATTTTCTTTTAGATAACAAAGTACAGTACTTAAGTATAATTTTGTTTAACAATAAACCTCTTGACATCGGCTATTAAAGCCTCTGGTCAATGACTAGTTAAGAGTAAAGGCTGAGATGAATGCTGACATCACTGTTTGCTTTGATTCTACGGTAAAAGGACAGATTTACCTTGGGTCAGGTTGTCCTGCACTATAAGGCTGATGTATTGTCACCATTTACAATCTATCACTGAGAACTGAGAATAAGTTTGTGAAGCGATTAAGCACAACAAGGCATGAGAGCACGAACAGCCGTAGGTCTGAAAGCCGCCAGAGGACGATCTGAAACAGGCCGTTTCTCTCAAGTTGTTGCATAACGATATCTGCTAAAGTCTAGTAATGAAGCGAAAGGGAAGGGGGGATCGGTCAGAGAACCACATCGCCTGCTTTTCCTATCTGAGGAGGCATGGGCTCTCCTAAAATGGCTGCTATCAGAGCCTCCGGAGCGCTGACGGGGGACACCGGGCTCCGTGGACTGAGAGGACTGAGGGAGGGAGAAGTTAATGTGTCTGGAGAAACCAGACGCTCTTTCTTGGCGTTGGCTGAAGGGCGCGGGGAGGAGCTCTGTGCTGGGCCATCGCGGGGACGTGGGCACAGACTCAGAGACTGCAGGGAGGGAAGAGGCGTCCCGGAGAGCGCTGGTACGGCGGGGCTGCGGCTGCGCTGGCGCTTCTGGTGATGCCGCTTGCTGCTGTGGTTTCCAGGGCTGGGGCTCCGAGAGCTGGGGACCAACAGCACCAGTGTACTGTCATCTTCAGAGCTGACGTCTGAACTGTCAGAGCGCGAGCGACACGCTGGTGCAGGTGGTGTGGACATGGGCAGCTGCACCTGTGAGGAAAAACAAAGAGGATGAAAATAAAAAGAATATACTTATAAGTCATACTGAAGATTTCAGTGGTATGTGTTATCAAAAGCATGTTTCCATTCTCAATTACAATGAATGAAGAGATTTTAAAGAATAATAAAAGTGGTCCATATCACTTGTGTGCAGTCTTCCAAAGAAACAATGGCATTATGTTAGGAAAAGTGCTCAAACATTTGAGCGTGGGACTAGCAATGCCAAGGTCATGGGTTTGATTCCCAGGGAAAGCAAGAACTGAAAAAAAGTGTACTTTGAGTGAAATGTAAAGTATAAGTGATTCATTAGGTAATCATGTAAATAATCAGATAGCAAAAAATCTTATATTTTCTCGTTTCAAGTTGTAACCATGTCGATTCTGTCTTGTTTTGGTCTCAGTCTAGATTTAGACTCATCTTACTTCTAGCCTCAATCCTGACTCTAGCTCAACCTTCCTGTGGTCTCAGTCCAGACTCAGTCTCATCCCTTTACAGGTCGCTATCTTGAGATCAAATTAAACCTTCTTCTGGTCTTAGCCTGGACTCAAACTTTACCTCCTTCTGGTCTCAGTCTAGACTCAGACATATCTTTCTTCAAATCAAGTCAAGTACAGGTCTTCTTTATTGTCAATTCTTCCACATGTACAGTACATACAGTACTGTTCAAAATAATAGCAGTACAATGTGACTAACCAGAATAATCCAGGTTTTTAGTATATTTTTTATTGCTACGTGGCAAAGAAGTTACCAGTAGGTGCAGTAGATTCTCAGAAATCAAACAAGACCCAGCATTCATGATATGCACGCTCTTAAGGCTGTACAGTTGGGCAATTAGTTGAAAGGGGTGTGTTAAAAAAAATAGCAGTGTCTACCTTTGACTGTACAAACTCAAAAGTATTTTGTACAAACATTTTTGTTTCCAGGATTTAGCAATCCTGTGAATCACTAAATTAATATTCAGTTGTATGACCACAGTTTTTTTTAACTGCTTCACATCTTTATGGCATGGAGTCAACCAACTTGTGGCACCTCTCAGCTGTTATTCCACTCCATGATTCTTTAACAACATTCCACAATTCATTCACATTTCTTGGTTTTGCTTCAGAAACAGCATTTTTGATATCACCCCACAAGTTCTCAATTGGATTAAGGTCTGGAGATTGGGCTGGCCACTCCATAACATTAATTTTATTGGTTTGGAACCAAGACTTTGCTCATTTACTAGTGTGTTTTGGGTCATTGTCTTGTTGAAAACCGTTTCAAGGGCATGTCCTCTTCAGCATAAGGCAACATGACCTTTTCAAGTATTTTAACATATGCAAACTGATCCATGTGCGATAAATAGGCCCAACACCATAGTAGGAGAAACATGCCCATATCATGATGCTTGCACCTCCATGCTTCACTGTCTTCACTGTGAACTGTGGCTTGAATTCAGAGTTTGGGGGTCGTCTCACAAACTGTCTGTGGCCCTTGGACCCAAAAAGAACAATTTTACTTTCATCAGTCCACAAAATGTTCCTCCATTTCTCTTTAGGCCAGTTGATGTGTTCTTTGGCAAATTGTAACCTCTTCTGCACATGCCTTTTTTTTAACAGAGGGACTTTGCGGGGGATTCTTGAAAATAGATTAGCTTCACACAGACGTCTTCTAACTGTCACAGTACTTACAGGTAACTCCAGACTGTCTTTGATCATCCTGGAGGTGATCATTGTCTGAGCCTTTGCCATTCTGGTTATTCTTCGATTCATTTTGATGGTTGTCTTCCGTTTTCTTCCACGTCTCTCTGGTTTTGCTCTCCATTTTAAGGCATTGGAAATCATTTTAGCTGAACAGCCTATAATATTTTGCACCTCTTTATAGGTTTTCCCCTCTCCAATCAACTTTTTAATCAAAGTACATTGTTCTTCTGAACAATGTCCTGAACGACCCATTTTCCTCAGGCTTTCAAATGTATGTTCACCAAGTGCTGGCTTCATCCTTAAATAGGGGCCACCTGATTCACACCAGTTTTTTCACAAAATTGATGACCAAACAAAGGGGAAATATGAATAATCAATCATAACTAGTTATGATTAATTATAAATATTTAGATTAACATTTAGATTAATACTTACATATTTATTTGACCTCTCGGTGTCAACTGTCTGTCAATTCTAAGAACGTTAATTTCCTGGTTAAGGAAAAATAACTTTCTCACTGTACAATACTACTCAGAGCATGTAGCTAAAATCTGCATGATTAGAGACTTCAGTTATGAGCAAACAATGAACAACCTCAAGTGTGATACGTGTCCAAATCCACTTTTGCAATTTTAACGATGGAAAAACGGACTGTGCCCCGGGACACATTTTTGGAATGGGTTGACCCTATTCTCTTAATAAGTAATGGCCGGAAAGTTCAATAAAGCAATCAGAGGGTCATCTTCCATTCCCTTTAAGTGCAAGATGTGCTTGCGCCAGGGCGGATCGCTTTTTATATGGTGAAATGTGTTGGCGAAAAAGTTGAATGCTTCTCAAGCGTTAAAAACAATCTGCTCGAGCGAAGTTAAAGTGCTCAAGCAGATCATCCACAGGACAAGCAGGAATCCACCAAAGCTTCACGCGATGAGTTAGATAATATATATATGTGTGTATTGGCACTATTGTTCAATTAATTATCCAATTTAATTTAGCATTATAAGTATAAGTAGTAATAGGCTGAATTGCAAATAGGTTTGAGTTGGTCTATTTTCAGCTTTTTAAAATAGCAATGCGCCAGCAATGGGCCTGAACACACCTCTTTTTTTAGACCAGCACGCCCATGGGCGCACAAACGGGCGCAAATGCATTTGCTAATTGAACGATGTGGCACTGGACGGGAAAATGCAAATGGTGCCAGACTGAAACTAGCAAACACACTTGCGCCGTGCGTCGCATTGCGCCGGGTGTATGATAGGGCCCTAAGAGTGAGGTGAGACAGACAAGACGATGACGGAAGAGTTTCAAAACAACATGTGCCTGTGTTAAAAATATTTTGGATTTTTAAAAGTCTGTTAACTTCTGCCATTTATCTAAGGTGATATTAGACATTCATTTCTTATTTATTTGTGTGATGAGTGGGGCGGGGCCGAGAGCCACGGGAACGGAGCGAGGCCAGAGGAGTGATTGGAAAGGAGCGACACCTTCGACACTCACCGGTCTCGAGTCCCACGGAGGAGATTGGAAGGATAGAAAGGAGGATGGACGACAGTGAAGGACGAGAGAGGACCAGGCCTGGGCTTTATTTTATGTTTGGTTTTTATTTGTGAGAGACAGTCGTCTGCGAGGAGGCTGTCGCGCTGTTTTGTTTATTTTGTAATGAAAGTTTTATTTGAATGTCCGTTGGTTCCCGCCTCCTTCTTCCTGTGACTGTGAAGCTTGTAAAGTGTTACAATTTGGTTCCACAGTGTTTGCTCAATTTTATTCAAACTGTGCATTTATTTTTTTACATCATGTATGCCAGTGGTTTTCAACCTGTTGGCCTGTTTTCAACGCGGTGGTATTGCAGGTGGGCCGCCAATTACTTTTAAAATAAATAATAATATTATTAATATTTGTAAAAATGTCTAAGTCATAACTTAACAGAATTTCATATATATAAATTAAATAACAAAAAATTTATACGAAACTTTTACTTTGCTTTCCACTATTTGAGCTATTTCAGAATAATCCACCAATTTATCTTAGATATTTTTGCTGCATATGCTACAGAACAAATTGTCAAACTGTCTATTCGCTGCCGAGCTCTGCCTGGATTTGGTTTTCCCATTTTACTGAGCGGTGCCAAGCCAGAGTTATTTTCCGTTCATGTCCAGTCCATTCTAATTTAATTAATCAAAATCACCATAAAATCACAATTTAAGTGTGCACAATTTCTAAATCGCTTTATAGCACCATTTTCCGCGACCCTGACCTCCAGCAGTATGCTATCCGATCCAATCAGAACGCAACACCTCTAGCACGAGAACAGAACAGACTGGGCATATGCCTAACTCCAGGATCACACACTGTCGGTGATGCGCCTTTTTTCCGAGCCCATGTTGACGTATCAGAGCGTTCAAACTGCACGCGGTAAAAGGCTAAAAATAAACGTGCGAAAATAATTAATATCTAACACATGAGCGTAGAGAATTTTTGTGAGTGCACAAGACACAGTTTAAGTGAGAGAAGACACGTTTTAAGTGTGCACACTCTCTCCGCGCAGAGCAGCGTGCATCTGAGCAAGCACGTCTGGTTT
The DNA here is from genome assembly GCF_023724105.1 of Carassius gibelio. Taxonomy (NCBI): domain Eukaryota; kingdom Metazoa; phylum Chordata; class Actinopteri; order Cypriniformes; family Cyprinidae; genus Carassius; species Carassius gibelio. The sequence goes on along the minus strand of NC_068405.1, from coordinate 9,406,315 downwards.
TGTGACAGAGCAAAGGAAATCTGCGTGCTTCTGCAACTTCTGCACCACTACAATTAATTAGCTCTATGAACAATGCATGGCAAAAAAGGAAAAAAAAAGTCCCTGCACACGGATTTATAAAATTTTTTTTTGCCATAAGTCTATAAATTTTGTTACACCTTTACTATAGTGATTATTTTGATGTCTGACATGATGTCATGTCTTATGTCTGTTCTAGAGACTTTTTGATAAAGCTCTAATTGGTTTTCTTTTGGAAATATGTTTCAAAGTCATCCTGAATGCATTTAGCATATATTTGTGTCCCAAAACAGTTAACAATCTAGCTTCTGAGTACTAAATTATTAACTTAATAGTGGGGTCAGTTAATTTTTTGCAGTGGGCCGCACAAAATATGTGTTTGGTTGTGTGGGCCGCGAGATGAAAAAGGTTGGGAACCACTGATGTATGCCATGTCTTCCAGCTTTCTTATTCGTTTGCTAATAATATACATTTATTTCATAATTTATTTATTTCACAGTGTTTACTAAACTTCAGTAAACCTTTTTGTATACCTACACTTTGTTTAAGTTATTTCTTATTTAATATTAGGCATACAGCATGGCATATTTTTATTCATTTTGTTAATAAAAGTTCTGTTTTCTACATTGTATTTAGCAGATGATGCCAAATTGCAGCTAATTTAAAAGTTGAAGTAAAATGTACATCATGCATTTAAGCTATTTAAAAGTGAAGTAAAGTGAGAAAAAGAAGGAAAACCCAAACTAAAAACAACTGTTTGATGCCACATTTGTCGCTAATTTGAAAGTGAAAGTAAAATTTTACAAGCTTTTACAGGCTATTAAAAAAAAACAGAAGAACAACAGTATTAGCTTTTGTGTCAACTGAGGTTTTTGAGTCTATTATTGTGGTCTAATTTATTTCTGATTTAACAGTCCATAATCAGCATGTTACACGTGAGTCAGTTTCTTTCTGTCTTAATGGGCATTTTTCTTACCAGAAGAAGCTTTGCCAGACTTATCTTACATACGGAATGTTGCATGTAAACATTTTTATCACAGTGGTTTTGGTTTCATTATGATACCAGTTATACAGCTAAAACCTGTTTAAAAAATGGCAGAACATCGTGTTTCAAACTGCAGTACCTTTTGTCTTATTTCCATTGTGTGGCATCTAACATCTACTTTGATATTCAAATGAAAAAACAGAGTCTTTATGTTTGTAATTTGTGAATGCCCAGACACAAATCAGACTGCAATCAATTCTTCAAATGTTGACAATGGCAATGCCAGAGCACAATGACCTAGTCATCTTGCCCTACAACACGCTCGGAGCTACTGAGATGTGCGTGTAAACTAATATTAGCATTTGATATGAGATGAGAGTGTAGCTGTGTGAGAGCAGTGTGAACCTGAAATGGTTCTGTCACTCCTACGATGCTGTTGGTGTTGTTACTGTAATATCCCAGAATATATTCCCCCGGGTCTCTGGGCAGATCCTCCTCAGAAAACGTCACCTGAAGGTCATGAATAACACAAAACATTAAAGATAATGCTACTCAGCACTGACTACTCAATAAATCTTCTTTGTTAGTAATAATACTGTTTGGCCAGCTTTCAATCCAAGATTATCCTGGAACGATTTGATTTTGGGATTAAAGCATTGTCCAGTGCAAAAAGAGAGACGTAAAGTTCAGGGTCAGGCTGCTAGTATCTTTCAGATCTCATCACAACTCACGCACACGACTAACAAAAGAAATGTCATACCTGTGTCGACTGCTCAGATTTGGCCCATACATATGCAGCGTAATCCTTGTGGTGCCTAAATCCCACCTAAAACAAGGTAAGATGAGTATTTAAATAATTGACTTATTTAAGGTGCAGATTTTGTGGAGGGCTGGAGGTGTATTTAATTAACCTTTAAAGGAATTTAATCAGAGAGTGAAATTTGCTCATTAAATCACAAACAGCAGATAAAAATACTTAAAAATGAAAAACAATATAAATGAAATCAAAAGAAGAAAATATCTGCAGTGTATCACAGGACGGGAATATACATTGCTCTGAATATTTCTATATAGATAACGAACAAGTACATCCTGGTCAAGTTGCAAGCTAAACAACAGAGACTTTTGAGATTGTGTCTGTGGTCCATAATTTATGGCACCCTGTTCCCACCATGGGATAAAAAAAAATGGTATCTCACAAATTATACAAACTAACTAAACTAAACAAAAAAAAGTGGAAAAAGTCATATTTATGAGATACACTGCAAAAAAAAATGATTTTCTTACTTAGTATTTTTGTCTTGTTATCTATTATTATGTAAACATTCTTCAAGATGCTTTTACTTGAGAAGTGAAAGTGAAAGTGACGTGACATGCATATTTAGAATTCGTGCTCTGCATTTAACCCATCCAAAGTGCACACACACATCAGTGAACACACACACACCCACTCCTGGAGCAGTGGGCAAGAGCGCGCACACACGCACACACCAAGCATCATGATTTATGATATACCATAAAGATAAAAAATGAACATTTAGTTCAAAAATATCTTGCCAATGGTTTAAGAAAATTACTTTTAATTCAAAGGCAAAACAAGATCATTTGTTTCTTGTTTAAAGCAATGAAAAAAAAAAAACTGACTTTTGACTTTTCTTCTCAGAGTTTTGAGTTTATATCTCGCAACACTGAAACAAGACAGAATTATGAGATATAAACTCTGAACAGTGGGAAAAGGTTACAAATACCTTTTATTATTATTACTGTTATTATTATTTGTATCCTGTGGTGGAAACAAGCTTCCATAATAATTACACCATGGGCACTTCACATTCATCAAAAACAATTAATAACATATTTAGTGAATTTTTTGTGCTGTTAAATGTATATATTTTTTCCATGATAAAAATATGCAACAATAACTGCATAAATAATGTATATCTCCTTAAAAAGAAAAGGCTATGCTTCCGTGGTTCTTTCACAACATTGCTCTGTTTGTTTGTTAAATTTTCCTGACTTGCTCAACATAGTAACACTGGCTCAACCAATTGCGTGAGTTTGGGGGCGGGACTATCTATTCATTGACCAATAGGTAGGGAGAATGTTTGGGAAAAATGTCTATAAAATTATTATTGTTGAGAAATTGGAGCACACAAGTTCACACTTTACCTTTATTTAGATTAATAGAGTTTATTACACCTATTATAATGCCACTGTGGTTGTTAATGTGTGTAATTTGTGAAAGTAGTTTTATGTGAAAATGCCTTTCATTTATTACCTTGTACAGTCCCACCCAGTCCCATGAACTCCTCTGAAAGCCATGGGCCATTGTGAGTTTAACTGTAGCATCAGAGAACTTGGTCCATTCCTTCTCCACTTCCAGTGTCACTAATGGTAGGTTCACCTTAAAGGGAAACTGAGCAGGACAGAGGAAGATGGGACAGAACCCTAGAATCATCCGTAGGGATTATGAATATAAAAATGAAATAAATATTACATATAATTTATATCAACAAACAAAAAAAAAATCATTTGACTGTATTAGCAGTTCGTCTGAGGCCACAAGGAACGTTCTTTAACTCGTAAATGCTGATAACAGATACCTCACATGACAGGCCTGAAATACATCAAGCACTGCTGCTCACAGACTATATCCAGTGTCTTTCCTGCCAGGTTTAGACTCACATGCAAAGAGAAGAGGGCGGACACTGGCTTGTGATCACTAATAGTGAAGCCCATATGACTGCGGTAAAAGTGCTGGGAAACTCTGGTGGCGCCGCCCAGCCATGAGGTCAAACCCCGCTGGAGTGCAGAATAATGGGATGGCACGGGGGAGCCCGTCCTGCGCAGACGCCACAAGATGCGGTCCGTCCATGCAGGCTTCCTCTTTTTTGCACTAGGAAACAAAGCCAGGTTTAAACGAGAGTCCAGAGAAGCATTAAAAATCAAATAAAAAAAGCATCACAGACCTTGTGTCATAAGTATGTGTCCCCACATCAAACTTGTAAGTTGGTGGGAAATTGAGGGGGCCTTCTATAAACCCCTCCAGAACGGATTCGCTTTTTTTCGCCATGTTGAGCTGTGACAAAGACGAAACAAAAAGACAAAATGTTCTTTCACTTGATCTGTTTAACAACAACCCAATCTAGCAGACATCACAACATATGGTGTGTGCACATGCCCCGAAGAGCTGAATCCGGCCGGTTTGTTTATAGATGTAGCACAATGACCGCTAGTGGTAACAGAATGAACAAAAAAAGGATCTGTACAGAGACATCTGGTGTTATGTGATTGGGACGAGCTTATCTGATATGTTCGACATTGCATCACCAGTTAGATCTGTACATACCCTTGAAATCACATGCACCTGCGCAATCAGTTTCCTTTATGGCCCCGTCCCAAATGGCGCACTTAAATATAGACCTTGTTTTATGTTAATTTTATGATTCAAATGACTCTGTATAACCACATCCGTGAACATTTCTAAATTAGGGCCTCTCTTGTTTAAAAGAACCATTAAAAGAGTACTTATGGAAATTATTTAATTTTTTTAAGAGTATAGTTAAGTGGGAACTAAATGTAATGTTTTAGACACTTTTTGCATGTTAATTAAAATGGACATTTATTACAGTTTAAATGTGCACTAAAAGCTATTTTTTTGCTCCACTTAGTAGGACTTCAGCACATCTTAATATGCAACTTTTGTTCTATATTTCTATTCTACTGCAAGTGCACATTTAATACAACTAATTGCACTCGTTTTTCTCCAGGGCTGTGATGGTCTCCAAGCAACCTGTGACTCTCTAGCTCTTTTACCTGATCTTTCTCCCACAGCAGAGGCAGTCTGTCATTCTCAATCGCACTTTTCACCACGTGAATGTCATAACCTTCGATTCGGAAGTTCAGATCACCGAACCAGAACACCACACTGTGGAGGATGCAATCATTTCCAGTGAACTCAACAGGTCAAAGTACAAAGTGTAATCTGTATAAAGCTTCTCAGATTAATGCTCAAATACAGATCAAAAGACTCTATTAAAAGAACGTTATAGTTTAAATGCCTCAACCAAAACAATGTTGTTCTGCAACACATTTCTTACATATTGTAGACTATTCATACATAAGTAAGCCTAGGCATCAAAGATATGTTTTTTTTTCCAGGTACCCACTCGTGATCCAGCACACCCACAGCCGTGCCGCCCTCGAACTGCTGCTGCTGCAGGATGCTTTCAAAGTCCTCCATCCGCTGCTCCAGATTACGCATGTGAGCCGGCAGGTGGCAGTTGAGGAAGCACACAGGGTGTCCGAAAACCATCATGCGTGCACTTACGCCCCCTTTATTCCCCTGAGACAAACATATAGAGGCAGAGGATAATGGGAAGACATTAATAATACAGCAGCTCTGGGCTCCATAGTAAGTGTTTTTTTTTGGTGCCTGACCTACCGGTGAAAGAAAGAACAACATTATTATAGAGATAATTTACTCACCCTAATGTTGTTCCATACTATTATGCTCTTCATATTTTTCCATGGAATCAAACTGAACATTTTCCCTATTTTCTTTTCTGTATAATAACAGTGTATAGCAACCACAGCTGTCAAACTCCAATGAAGGACAAACATTCAATTGATTGGAAAGGTTGGTATTGGTTGAATTAATTCACAGCTTTCACAGAATGACTCGGAATGACATGTTGTTTATGAATGAACTTGAACTGAAATAAATTAAAATCTAACAATTACTAAAGTCAAATAAAATAAAATTAAATTAAAGCTATTTAAAAATACATAAAAAATAAAAATGCAAAAAAAAAAACATCAAGATTACTAAGAATTAAACTATATTCAAAATATTAATAAAAATAAAAAAAATAAAAATAAAAGCTAATTCAAAATATTACTTAATATTATTAGCTACTTCACTGCTGACTTACATTTAACATTTACAATTTAATATTTAAAATAATGTAAAAACCTAATACTTCATATTTATATCAAGGTATTATTGTTGTCTTTTTTTCTATAGCAACTTGATAAAAGTTATCTCATGCAGTTTAAAAAAGGGAGGATAAATTATAGAATGCATGCATGTCCTTTTTGGACCTTGACAGACATTGCAACTCTGAATAATTGTTGGAACAACATGAGTAAATGACAGAATAATGTCCACATTTTCATTTGTGAGTAAACTATCCCTTTAAACACTGTGCTGAGAAGGACGGGTGTGCTGTGCAGTCAAGGGTGAAATGAGCTGTGCAGAGACCTGCAGTTTATTAGCAGCGCTGCTGGCTGCAGTTCCCACGGGTTGTGCTCTGTCTTTCTGGGTAACGCGCTGCTGTGTGTGTGTGTGTGTGTGTGTGTTCAGTCTGCATGAGATCAAACAGAGATAAACTTGATGTTTGTGTGTGTGTGTTTGTGCACTGGAAGACAGATCAGAAACAGAGCTGCTGCGTGTCCTACTGTGCCCTACTCAAAGGAGACTGCAGAATGAGCCTGGAGCCATGCTGACAACAACACACACAGGGTCACACACACTCGCTGTCACATACACAAAAACATGCTCGCAGTCTCATTTCCACGCTCTCCCCTTGACTCCGCTTTTCCTGTCATCTTCAAAGACATCACACGGTGGGAGTCGTGACATTATGCAGATATCTGATGTTTGATATTATAGTACTAATGCAGCACAACAATCACTGATCACATAAGCGTTCAGAAAGAAGACATTCTTTCCCAGAGGTCTTTGCTCATGCGACTCACCCAGTAGCCTCCCAGCCCAGTGCGAGTGCTTTGGGTTTGTACTCCTCTGAGGAAGGGAAGGTGGCAGAATTTGGAAAACACCAGTAAGAAAACCCCCTGCATCCTCTGAGATGCCACCTAGACAGAAATGAACACATTTCAAGTTGAACTCCTCATCAGTGCAGTTCATCATTATTAAGATTTAAACAAACCAAGTCCAAAAGTATACTTCAGTTTTTATGCATACATTAGACACATGGCCTGTTTTAACAATAAATATTTTAGTGTGTTTTAGTCAGAAAAGAAACTGAAACAGAACAACAAACAGCTCCTGGAGATGCAACAACAGATGCTCAGGTTGACTCATGTAGGTAAGGCTGTTAAAAAATAGTTCACCCAAAAATTTAAATTGATTCACCCTCAGACCATCTAAGATGTAGATGAATGACTTTGTTTCTTCATCTGAACAGATTTGAAAATATTTAGCATTGTACATCATTTGTTTACCAATGGATCCTCTACAGTGAATGGGTGCCGTCAGAATGAAAGTCCAAACAGCTGATAAAAACATCACAATAATCCACAAGTAATCCACATAGCTCCAGTCATAAAGTGAAAAGCTGTGTGCTTATAAGAAATAAATCCATCCTGAAGGCATTTTAAATTTAAACCGTCACTTCTGGACAAAATTTCAGTTCATAATTCATAATAATTGAAAAAGTCTGTCCCCTGTTGTCCTCTTTTTTTTGCTTATAAATATTGCTTGATCTGCACATATTCCTCTGCTGATTCAGATGAGATGTTTTTTTTCACAGGAGAAAGCAATAATATAGATCAAGGATTCAGATTTTGGCTGAAAGCAATGGTTTGAAGTTAAAAACAGGAATGTTGTAAATTACTGTGATGTTTTCATCAGCTGTTTGGACTCTCATCCTGACGGCACCCATTCACTGCAGAGGACCCACTGGTAAACAAGTGATGTAATGCTATATTTTTCCAAATCTTAGATGACCTGAGGTGCCAGTACATTTAAATTTTTGGGTGAGTATAATTCTGAGATACACACAACTCCAGTTTAAGCAACTACAAGTGCCCCAGGGATGGTAATATTCCCCAATTCGGTGCATCAGCATAAAAGTTAACTATGCGATGCATTGATTTGTACTACATTGATGCATCATTTCTAACATGTTTGCATTGGAAAAAAGGTGTATTATCTGTACCATATTGAATTACATAGCATCGTTCTTTTCATTGCATCGAATTGTACAGTGTTGAATCGAATAGAAATTGGATCGCTTGCATCTTAAAATGGGTGAATCATATCGTATTGCACAACATCGGTACCTGCTTCATATATACATTTAATGTATCATATCATTGGCTACATACATCGAGATTTGTATAGCATCAGCCTCAGTTATGGAGACGCAAACCCCTAATGTGCGCTAGAAAATATCATCCAGTGTCTGCGCTATTTCTCTCCAGAAGTTCGGAGCAATTATTTTTTTGTTGTTAATTAAGAGTTGCATGTATCTTTTAACTTCTTCACATGAGGGCTTGTCAGCGGGGGTGTTTATATTTGTTGCATCTTCAATAGGTTGTCATGGTTCACTCTCATCTGTTTCTTTGCTGGTCAGTGGATAAACCTTGTGGATAGACCCCAGAAACCTCCTAACAGCCATACAAAACACACCAGCAAATGCACAGCAGCAAGCTAAGAACTTATCAGAACATTTTAATGGCCACATAGCAATATGATTTATTTCTTTTGTGCAATACAGATTTTTTTGAAGAATTTAGGTAACCAAACAGTTTTGGTGACCATTAATATCTTCTTGTGTGTTTAGAACATCATGAGGATGTGTAAATGATGAGAGCATTTTTCTTAGGTCAACTGTCCCTTTAAGCCAGATATGCATTTGATTTACTGACCAACACGTATCCAAAACGACTGAGTGTGTCCATGCAGAGCTCACTCCACTGGTCTATGAAGAGAGCATCTTTGAGCCGCTTGTTTATCATAGAGTTTACTTCCTGCAGTCTAAAAAGAGATAAGCAGGAAAGAGAAAGACATGGGAGAGAAAAAAAAACAAGAAAACAAGGACAAACAGGAGAAGATGGCAAAAAGGACGTGGAAATCAGAAAACGCAGACAGAGCACACAGAGAATGTAGTGGAAGGAAAAATTAATTCAGCAACAATAATGGAAGGTATCAAACTGAACAATGCATCACATTCTTACCCGACAACCACCATGTCAGTGCTCCCATTTTCAACACCAGGTCCAAACAAGGAAGTGATGTCATCAGGAGGTATACCAGAGCCTACATTCCATGTGACAATATGAACTCTGAAAGGAATAAATCATACTGTGCACTTAATGTACATTTTTAAATAGATTGCATGAAATGTTAGTTATATATTCCTTAGATAGACAGCTATTATACATATATTATTTATGATTGGCATTTCGCTCACAGTTACTCTTATTTATGGTTTATATATATGTGGTGCTACACTAGGTTTTGCATCAGGGCTGTAGTTTTAAATCCGTGGTCATATTCTCCTTTGCATTACGTCATGGTAATATGAGTCATCAAAATTGCTCAAATCAAAAAGCCTGGGATAAATGTCACCTGCTGTATTTAATAGCTTCCAAAACAAGCTGAACGCTTTTAACTAATTAGAGCTCATGCGCGATGAGTAAACAACATCACACATTATAAGGGTTCTGTCTATGCTGTCAAAGATGACAAGCTAAAGGATCCAGGAGCACATTCGTGTGTCTAGGAATGCTGCCAGCTCAATGCTCTCGTGTCCATTCTGTCACAAGGCTCTGAGAGCTTGAAGGGAAGAGAAAATCTCAGCTGGTATGAGTTCTTTAGGTTTATTATGTCTGCATACCACTAACTCAACTCCATGATGAGTTAAAGACCACAGAAACCCTCGGACCACATCTAGCAAGTGTAAAATCTGAGGCTGTCACTAGGGCGGACTTTCATGGCAATGGCAGTGACCAATAAGCTTCTCCGAGTGCTTGAGACCCGATTGTCCTGTTCCGATTCAGAGTCTTTCGTCAGCAAATGCAAAATCACATATAAGATTTGAGATGTCGAGTCAGCTAATGGGATGCTGCCTTAAACCGACAGATTCTCTGCCCTCAGGCCAGTGGTTATAAGCAAACCCAGCAGAAACCCAGTGACTGAGTGACTGCAGTCAAATCATATTATATCACTGGGACTGAGAAATGTTAAAACAACAGCACACTTCAGTAGTGGCTCCCGACCGTAGATTTAGGTTGGGCAGATTCTGGGTCGTAGCACTAATGTATGAAAAACATTTTGTAAGATTTACATTCTTTAGATTTACAGAATTCAGGACGAGATGTCTCTGCGTAAAGGGGTGGTCACACTAGACTTTGAACCAGCAAAAAAATGTGGACGCCGCTGTGAATATGGGCGGGAGCAGGATATAGCATCAGGCACCAAGGTTTCCCCTCAGTTACCACAACATGGATTCCTATGTGCTTGTACTGTGTCTTTTGCGGCGCTCGCTCTCTTTCTCTCTCTCTCTCTCTCTCTCTCTATATATATATATATATATATATATATACACTCTGCAATAAAAAAAAATGATAAAATGTGTCCGCATTCAAACTGTCCTGTTTCCACTGACTCCGTGGACCATGCCGCTTATTTTATATTTGATAAGATTTAAGATAGGACGCTGCTCTATGGCTAAAATTAGCGCTACATCCATTTTTGAATTTCTGTACAGAGAGGTCACACAGTGACGTATCAATCATCTACCGGTCACACGTCTTCACATGATGTGGCTTCGCAAGTCAGAGTGAACTTGCTAGATTGAACAAATGAATGAATTTTTTTTTTATAAATCAGTGTACTCACTAATTTTGTTGGTGAATGATCATTGTTTTAGAGTTTAGAATTTGGTTGTGTGAATAATTCAATGACTCATTCATTCTGTTCATGGATGATCAGTGTTTTAAAGCAAATTGGTTGTGTGTATAATTCAGTGATTTGCTCATCAAGACTCCTACTTTTGTTAATGAATGAGTTAGCATTTTAGCTGACTTGTTGAATTACAATGGTCACGGCATTCACTTGTCCATTAAGATCATAAGATCCCACAGTCATTTTAGGTTTCAGAAGGGTGCTCACAACAAGTGTCCCTTTGAGGTGACCATGCACCCTTGATGTACTGAGACGAGTTTTGCAGCAGACCTCTACATGACAATCAAAGCAACATTATGTCACTAAATTCTGGACTTAGAGGAAGACCAAAAGGTCTAAGGCAGGGTTTCTCAAATCTGGACCTCGAGATCCACTTTCCTGCAGAGTTTAGCCCTGACCCTAATCAAACACACCTGAGCATGCTAATCAATGCCAATCAACGTCTTTGGGATCATTAGAAAATCACAGGCAGGTGACTCTGATCAGGGTTGGAGCTAAACTCTGCAGTGCATTGGACCTCCAGGGCAAGATTTGAGGAACCCTGGTCTAAGGTTTCCATCTGGAACAAGGTTAAAGACAATAACTTGTTTTGTTTTTGAATAAAAAAAAAATCTGTGTTTAGGATGAATCACTGGAATAAATGACTCAATTACTCATTGACAGTCATTGTCGCCATCTACAGGCATAACAATGCAACCTACAGAAAGATCAGTTAAAAAAATTCTCACCAGTCCACAAACAAACTCTCACTTTTACATTAGCATTTTTTAATAGATGCTCAACCAGATTCACGGTACCAAATCTAACTGTTGTACAATTATTGACAAGGTATATAATGAGACTCACCTGAAATCCCCCTCTTCGCTGATGGTCTTGTTCAACTTCTCAGTAGTGTCTCCTGTGTTTGGTACATGTGCTTCAGGACTTGGTATCGGTGGAGGAACGGGGTTAGACAGGGGGCTGGGGTTTGGGCTGAGGATTGGTCTGGCGATTAGGTTATTGTGTGTGTTAGCACGGACAGGCTGTGATGGAGGGCTTGGAAGTGTTGGGGGAATGTTTGGGGGGTTGAAACCAAGTTGAGAGGTGGGGCTCAGCGGATTTTGGGGGCTGCAATAAGGTAATGGTGACTCGGTTGGGGAGTGCGACAGGAAATTGGACATTCCCGTAGCTTTAACCTGCAATGGAGGCTCAGTGGGTCTAGAGACTTTGATGGATGTCTTGGTGGCCAGTGCCGTAGGCCTGGGTCTACTGATGCTGATGCATCTTGTGGATTGTGCAGTGGAGTCTGATCTGGTTCTCTCCTGAATGGCTGGGTTTGTCTGCAGTGCCGGGGTCTGTCCCAACACTGGTGGGTTTCCAGCCATGACCGTCTGGCAGTGTGAGGATGTGGGCATTTTGCAAGAGTTTCCAAGCAGGGCTGGGACTGGTGGTTTGTGGCGTCCTAGAGCTCCAGTATGTTCTTCAGGCATTGGGCAGCTCTGAATGGGCTGCATTGGATCCATTTACCTGCGAAGACAATAAAGACACCCATGGAGGTGTTTAACGAATGATCCAGGTTCAATGCAAGTTTTTTGCTGGTAGTCAACATTAAATTGGTCAAAGACAAATAGTGCCCACAGTACAGTAAAATATATATTTTTTAAATGTATAAAAATTTAAATAAAAAACATGCCAAGGCTTGAAGTTTGATCTTTCTCAAGGAAATATTTTTATTTAATGACTGTAAAAAGTATAAACTAATTTTCTATTTATATAGAAACAAATTTATCTTGAATAAATGCCATTAAGTATTATTAAAGGGGTCATATGACGTTGCTAAAAAGAACATTATTTTGTGTATTTGGTGTAATGCAACATGTTTATACGGTTAAAGGTAAAAAACAACAACAAATTAGCATAAGGTTAAAAACACATTATTTTCAACATAATGTACATTACTGTTTCTCCTATATGCCCAAAAACACCACATATATTTTTACAAAGCTCATCGTTATGAAGAGCAAGGTGTGCTCTGATTGGCCAGCTATCCAGTGTGATGCGATTGACATAATACCTCAAGCATGTAAAGTTACGCCCCTTAACACTGTGATGACCTAAACCGCAAATGCTGTAAATTGAGCTGAACTAATACTGAACCCAGAACATTCCTTTGATAAATGGTGGCAAAAGCATGAAAGACAATGCAAAGGTTGACTAAACCAGGCAATAGATGCTGTGAATGCAGAGTAAGATTAGAGACCTGGGCTTGTGTGTCCTTCACACTCCTCTGCCTTCTCCCACGGTCAAAGACAGAGACTGTTGCTGTCTGCAGTGGACGACTGAATGTGTGAAGAGCTTTGGATAGTAACCAGGGCTGAACATCCCCGCTATGTACCTGTCTCCTCTTGCTTTCTTCATTTCCTGAGACGTCACTACTGACATCAGTGAACTACAATCAGCTAAGATCAATCCTTTTCTTTAAATGACAACTATGTACCCTCCCCTCTGTCCTGATCTACTTTCCTGTTGCTTGGCAACAACTTCCAGTCCCAACACCCCCCTTCCAAACATTTCCATTCTTTCCTTTTAACATTCCGGAATATTTCCTTTAAGAAGCAGGGTTCTGATCGATACGCCAATCTTTAAAGAAAATGCTAGGGATAATGGTCTTCACATTGCATTAGCAATGATGCCTCTTTCTCCATCTGTTGCAGAATAATAGCTCAGAGCTTTTACACATTGGTGTCTTGGGACAGATCTTTGGTGAGAAAACAGAATGCTTTCTCAAGTACTTAGAATCTTAGAAAACGTTATAAACATTCCTAACAGAGTTTAGCAAACATGGCCAGTTTAAACATGCATATATATATATATATATATATATATATATATATATACACATACACATACACATACACACACACACTTTTGTTTTCGGGGGGACATCCCATAGGCGTAATGGTTTTTATACTGTACAAACTGTATATTCTATGGCCCTACACCAACCCTACACCTAACCCTAACCCTCACAGGAAACTTTGTGCATTTTTACTTTCTCAAAAAAAACTCATTCTGAATGATTTATAAGAGTTTTGAAAAATAGGGACATGGGTTATGTCCTCATAAGTCACCCTCTCCTTGTAATACCTGTGTCATACCCATGCCATTAGAGTTGTGTCCTGATATGTCACAAAAACACGCCCACACACACACGCTACATGGGGCAATTCATAACAAAATCACAACTTGACAAAACTGAGAACTGTTTTGTTTATGGCTGATATATATTTATGCTAATCATAAATCTAATGTTTTTAACAGTAATTTGCAACACAAACGTCACAAATATATATACAAATATATTACCGGTAATCAATGTTTGATATTTATTTTCACTGCAATTATTTGAATATACATTGATGTACATTATAGTAATTAAGTGTCATGTATAAAAAATATGTTTATTAAAGTTAATCAATGAAAAGATAAAAGGAAAACATTATTTTTTCCATGCAGTGAGGTAAGATAAGAGCTCATCTGCTCACACAGTATTTAGTGCACTGTAATAGGGTGGCATAGTGAAAACAGGTCATCATTAAAAATGTATAATGATGACATGGCTGAACAGAGCCAAGTCAAAAAATATATACACAAAATATAACAATATTTATTTGTTGATGGTATTTATTTTACCTTTTAAGCTTCAGCTGTTTAATTAATTACTTTGTGCTTAATTGTTTTAAATGTAACATGTCATTGGGGCATGCTGTCTTGAAAGGTCATTAAAAAGACTAATGTCTATAAAAAATTCAAATTATAATAAAAAATGATACCTGCCATATTTCTTATGAGTTAAACAAGGTCACAGGTTCTGGAGGGGTTTATCTATCTATCTATCTATCTATCTATCTATCTATCTATCTATATATATATATAATAGAAAATAAATAAAATAGAAATTCTGCAGTATATGCAAAATTAGTTTCTCAAGACAAAAAAAATGTTTGTCTGATGGCAGACAATTTAGTTTGAAACCATCCTTAATTTCCATTCATTTATTTTAATGAATGCTGTGTTTGTCATTATCAATAACAGGCTAAATATCGGACATGGCCTATTATTTTTTAATCAAGATGATTTTGACTAATGAATGATTACACAACTGAAAAACTGAAAAAGCAGGATATTTCACTTAAAGAAGTCAACGACTATGAAAACTGAACACATTAATAAAAAATATATATTATTAGGCTACATATAATAATTTATAAACTTTTCAAGAATCATTGAGTAGTCGTGTGTCGCAAGAAAAATATTATTTAAATATCTAACAAGTCCCGCTGGACATCAAATAATATCTCGAGTAGTCTACATAATAATCGTCATTTCCCCAAGCCAGTCGCGCGCCTAATGAACCGTTATCATGAACAAGGTCATCTGTCTTCGCTGGTCAATTAAGAGTCAGCAGATAATTCACCGTTTCACAAGCTGATGGAAAGGACTACGTTATGGAAATGGCGAGAAATGAACGCGAGTGTTTTCGACAGACAATCTAGGTCTTTTTTAAAGTTGTTTGTCCGACGACACTTGTTTATACGCTGCAGTGCCTCGAGGTGAAGGATGTCACGCGCATCTCACGCGCTTCAAACAGAGGAGCGTCACGGTAAGAGACTATCTCCAGTCATATCTGACTGAGTCGTCGACCCACGTCTCGTTTAAAAAGGACAATTAAATTGATATCGAAAGAATTCTTACCTGTCCTGTTTCTCTGCACCGGCGCAAGTGTGTGTGTGTGTGTGTGTGTGATGTGAGCGTCTCTACAGGACACACACACACACACACACACACACTTTCACCGGTGTAATAATGAGTGATGGAGAGCGGATAACTTACGTCAGTCCCAACAGGACACGAGGAAAGGCAGCGAAAACTGTGAGTGAAACATCCTCAACACACACTTGACTAGTGATGACGCAAGTCGCCGGAAGCCCAGCCGCATCAGCGTGCGCGGAATGGAGAGGTCCACTCACACGTGGATGTTATTAACATGACAGGACAGCACAACTCACCAGAACCATTCAGACAATCAGTCAATACTGATCCTGATGATGAAGGTCCAATCAATCCACCTACATATCTGTAGGCCTATCATCATCCAGACCTATATTAGAAACACTTATTTTTATTTGACAGTTTATTAAAAAATATTCCAGGTATTTTCGAACAGAACATATATTTGTGAGAATATAGTTTCAATTGGTAATCATTTCATATTTTAATGTTACTATGCCCTCAATTACATAATCCTTCAGGAAGTGATGTCATTTAATTGGGAAAATAACAGGACCACCATGAGTGAAGTAATAGCAGATGATCTGATGAATTCTGTGATAGTTGGTTTGTCACTAGCATCCAGTAATAAATTGTGTGTGTGTGTGTGTGTGTATGTGTGTGCATCAGCAAATACAAAAAAATGCACAGAGAAGATTATCACATTTTATAATACTTGGCAAACACTTGGTGAGGCATTGTGGGAGGAAAATAACACCCATAATTTAATCAAACCAGATACAGATTGACAGAAATTGTACTTGTATGACTTGAAGCACTAGATAATAACACTTGTAATATCATTTTTATCATGTTATTAGCTACATCAGGAGTGTCAATATCTGTGCTCAAAATACACATCTAAAGTACAGCAAAGTCATTAGCCATGCAGCAAATAAAGTGTCGAGAACATTTTAAAAGCACTTGAAAATTACCATCGGCCTTCTGAAACAAGACTTACAGGCGTCTTACAGGCCTCAAGGGCCCGTCTGTCCCTGAGTCAGAGGTTTGATTGGACCTGATCTCTCTTAGTGCAGTTCTAGGGTCATTACTGTATTACCAAGCAAAAACTTAGTACGATGGACTTCAGATCCTGAACAAAATGAGAGAAACCAAAAACAATTTAAGCTGGTATATTTCAGCCCATACAAGCAAAAGCAGATACATTTTCAAGGCTTTGTTTTTCTTTCTAAACTCTTATATAATAGTAAAAGTGCCCTCGTCTATATTTTTAAACAAATGATAAATCTGGGTTAAGTATAATTCCGCATTAGATCTCATGCCCTTATAAGCCTGGTGTCTCAGTGCTGGAGCGCATTCAAAACAGGGAGTAGCAGTACCATAAAAAGCCATCCGCATGTACGCACACACACACTTTCAGACTACTGAGATTAATGCATGTGTAATCTCAGTGGAATGCACTGTTTCAGAGCCCCAGCTGTACCCGAGCACAAAACACACAGGTTATAATCCTCATCCGCTGCATGCGTGCATGAAACAGAGAAGAGCAGAAGTACATAATAGACTGTTCTTTGGTAGAAGCTTCAGGTCACATGTGTGCTATGTTTGTGTGCCTTTTGTCATTCTTTGGTCATTTACAGTGAAAATGCTCAAAATGTGAAAGTTTCTACGGCGTCTTTTTAGTCTTGACGAGGCCTTTCTCTGCGAGGCAGCGGTAAAACTCCTGGATATACGTGTACACACACTTCCAGTCTGGCTCGCGCATCCGCATCAAGTCATCAACGTCCAGCAGGGGAGGACAGTCAGCTAGTGTCCTACACATATAAAGAAAATTAAGCCTATTTTTAGAACCATTAAGGGGTTTTTTTTTTACATTTTTTTTTTTTTTTTGCATTGTGACATTATTTTTTATGACAAAAGCACATTTTTGTTGCAACATACCTAAAGCACATTTCCTCTGCTAACCACATTTCCTCTGCTAACCTAACACATATTTTTTTATATGAAGACATCACATACAATAGTATATATATAATCTTCATATAAAAGATTTATGCGGCTTTAATAACAAAATGTGCCTGGATTGAAAAAAAAAATTAATAATTTAAATTAAGTTAATTAGAAAAATTATTCAAACAATTATTTAACACTTATTTAAATACATAATTGAGTTATAATTGAAAATCAATTATAAATACAATTAATTACATTAAATATTAATATTTGAACAATTAAATATATTGCATTTATTACTATTATAATATGAAATTATAATAAAATATATAATTATTATTATATTTCTTTTATTATTTTATTATTTTATTTGATAATATTAAATATAAGAATTTTTACTATTCCTCCCTTTTTGGGGGTGGGGGTATGGGGGGCAAGTATGTCTAGAAAGTTTCTTTATGAGATATAAAGGTGGATGCAGTAAATAGTGTCTTACTCTGCAGTCTTGAAAGCCTTCTCAAAGTTGGCCCTGCGATCATAGGGGTCGAGAGTGCAATATTCAAAGCCCTCTGGGAAGAACCTGTGCACCAGGGCACAAAACGCCAGACCGTCTGCCCAGCTAGACGAAAAATTCTGGATGTTCACGCCCTAAACATAGAAACAAGTATAAGAGGGAGAATCACAACAAAGCTGTGAAGAATAAAAAAAAGTGCTTTGTTTTTTTGCTAAAACAAAACCCATTTTTAGTACAATTAGTTATTTTTTTATATTTAAATGATAAAAGACAACCACAACCACACACCTTATTTACAGTATTATAATGAAAATAAAAAAAATATTTATACTTAAAGTATTTGTTAAATTTATGCAGATTTACATAAAAATTAGAAATTAGAATAAAAAAAAAACAATACAGTTTTGGAAATCAAATTATTTAGAAAAAAGAAATGTAATGTCAATTTTAAATGTAAAAATGAAACAGGTTTGTTTTTCTCCTTTGATTTTGTTGTCAAATGTGACCTGGACATTTCCATTAGACTCACACAAGGGAGACTAGAAGAGCCCGAGATGTGTAGCAAAACAGAAACTGTTTGATTTGATCTTCTTTTGTCTCTTCAGACCCACCTCATATGGTTCAGTCTTGACCCGGCACCAGTCCAGCAGCATCTGTTTAACATCTTTGGTATTTGGGCCCCTGACCGCCGAGCTGCCCGGCACTTTAACCCTGGCCACGTGGGACTGAGCCGGGCTTCAAGAGGAAAACAGCACAATCAGTCAACGGGACACATCCCACGCTGTCATCCTGTCAGGACTTTAAGAATGACCCACCTGCCCACAGCTTTCGGAGAGGATGAAGAGGTTGGGGGAGAAAATGATTTTGCCTGAGCTGTCCCTGTACCCAAGTGAAGTAAAAAGGGAAAGGTTATCAAAGCCTTGCAGATAGAAGTGCAGTAAAAGTACATAGTATTCAGAGCCTCATGAGTGATGGTCACTCACTGTGTGCATTGTACTGAGCGCCGCTCGGACCATTAGCAGGTTTCTGGTCTTTACTGAGTCCAGCAGCTGTCTTTCCTCCACCAGCCTGCTGACGCAGGGTCTCCATTCGGGCCGCCCGCTCTCTATCACGCCGCTCTGACAGAAACACAGAAAACAAAAACTAACTAAATAATAGTTTTCTGAATAGGAAAGTTATAACAAATAACAGCAGAAGTTTTTTTTTTCCACTATGTTTATTTCCTTTGGTTGTTTGTGTAATAGTAAGGAGTCGTAAAGGCAGAATCTCTTATTTTCTTATTTTCACACACTACTGTTCAAATGTTAGATGTAAAATGTAATCCAGATTCCTGACAAGTTTTGTGAGATTCACCTAAAATAATATCAGGAAGCACATAAGACCCAGCAGACCATATCTGAGCCATATATACTGAATATGTGACATTGACCTGGTCCTCACCCCTCTTTCTCTTCAGAAGTTCTCTCATGGCAGCACGGATCATTTTCCTCTCCTCAAAATCCACAGCCTTATCTAGCTGGTACATGCATAAACAGGAGGGAAACACTTTTCTAAATATGGTTAAGAAAACAAACCATGATAACAAACCCACTGCGCCTGTAGTGCCATTAGTTGCCTCTTACCATTTTATTGAGGATCTCTTCATCCTCTATAGCTGCCAGCTGTTCGGCTGTCAGGGGACCCGTCATATCAGGTTGCTCTTTGGTACCTGTCTCTAATGTTCCCTTCTCACCCTCCATCTTCAGTGACAGCTGGGACAGAAGGAGGAACAGGAGGTGTTGATGGAGCCAGGTTACGAGATGTGTGTATCTCCATGTGTGCGTGGGAACGAGGGAGTATGTTTAGGGAAAATTGAAAGAAAGAGATTCTATCTGAATGCTTTGTGCGAGAGCTACTAGTACAGAGATGTTTTGAGAAACCCTGAGATGCATGTCTGTAGCTGCAAATTGCTAGTCTAATTAACTGCAGCCAAATTATTGGTTTGAGCAGCTTCTGAACAAACAGATTACATAAAAAAAATTGTTTTTACATATTAATTGTCAAGCTGCTTCAGGCCATACATAATGATGACTGTTTGTGTCCATTCATGTGGAAAAGGACATCCGAAAGACAATGTCCAAATATTCATCTCAGCTTATAGAGAAACTATGCTGGTTGGCATTGACATGTGTTTCACACCTTCTGCCCATAGTCCTGTAAACAGCTCAAAGACAAAGACATCTGTGAAATAACATGCTTTATGAGTGGAGAATATTTCCCATAGTTCTTTGCAGTGAGTACAGTGTCCCCCAAATATATTTAGACAATTAAAGGGAGGAAAACTCTGTTATCATTCTCACGTCGTTCCAAACATGTATGACTTTCTTTTCTATTTGGAAAGAAGATCCCAAACAACACTGGACCCCTTTGATTTTCTACTGAATGGGGGGATCTTTCCTCATTTTTTACATTTGGCATGACATGAGCATGAGTAGGCAAATGAAGACATAATTTATTTTTTTTGTGAACTATCCATTTAATAATTAAAAAATATAATAATACCACTGCAGACAGAAAGTATCAATCCAGACATTAACTTTTTTATATAAATAAGAGTGTTTCGTAGGTTTTAAATTATATTTACATATATATATACAATTTAGATTTATATATATATATATATATATATATATATATATCACAATTAAAGAATTTATTCCCATAATTTATTAATAAGTTCCATTGCTGTAGTCAAATACCGGCTACGTTGTACTACTTTGTTCCCATTATTTTTTAATCAGCTCCCTCATTTTAGTTCAATTGTGGTGATGCCATAACTTGATTAAAATGAGGGAACAGCTTACCAATTTGACCACTAAAGGAGGGAATAGATTATTGCGCTTTGGGAATGAAGTTCCCCAAGAAACTCTGTGTTCACGCACAAAAGCATTGAAAAATAATTATTTCTCTCCCCCCATCCCATCATCATATCCCAGAACATATCCCATTTCTCCATAGTTGTCAAACATTAGTGGATCATGTTCATAGCTAATGCCTTAAACTACTCTGATATCTGTGTAGACCAAAAGCCAATTCAAAAGTGGCTCAGAAAAATTCTGAGAAAAGCTCTGTCAGCATTTTGAGTACCATCATCAAGATATACTTTAGTCCTGTTGTGTGTTAGTATGTGTGGGCTGAAGCTAGCAGAATAGATCATATTGTTTTCTGAATGCCATAATACAGTTTTACCTTAATAACACATAATAATGTCAAACAATTAGCACAATTTACTGCACACTGGTCTAATAGCTGTTATGTAATCACACAATCACTACACTGAAAGATGGATGGAAATACATTAGAAAAACAACAAGAAACAGAAAGATGAAGCTCACCGATCTGACTGCAGCTGTCCGAGAGGAAAGGATCACATACACTCAACTCAACTCAGATGCTGGAGTGACTGAGTTTTTCAGAGTCTCTGTAAGAGCCCTCCCACCCCGACCCTCATCAACCTCTTCTGAAGGGACCAGGGGGAAAAAAGTGGAAAGAGCAGAACGGGACATTTAGTATTAGTGACGTATTTGGCACTGCTTCTCTTGATCTTTCCTTTCCGTCAGTTTTTACTCCGATTATAACACTGTCACTTTCAAAAGTGGTAATGGAGTATTTATATGTTTGAAAACCAGAGGAAAGAAAATGTTGAGATAAACCGTGCTCCTCCAGCATGCTGTGTTGACACTGATTGTATAAGCAGGTGGCCTGGCTCTGAGCAGAACTAAACAGTGAATGAGTGGACAGACGGAGAACACGGCCTTATTAAGGCATAAGAATGATGTTGCATAGCAGCACACCTTCATGTTTACACAGATCCTTATTTCCTATGCAGACATAAACATGCTCGTCGCAGCATTTATCTGCAAAAGCATGGGCCAGAAATGTCATTGGCACAAGTACGTTTTCACATTCACAACATTAGAGTATGATGGAGGCGTTATGATGAAAAAGGAGTGTTTGGCTCCACCTCGTGGTGGCTAATTGTGGTCATTAGCTGGCAGAGACAGCTAGCATGACACATGGAAACAGTGAGGGTGAAGGAAACCTTGACTTAGACTTGATGTTCAGCGAGTCATTGTGACTAATGCGGCATATTAGGCTAATTATACAATAGTGGTGCTGTTATAGTGACGGGGTTATGCAAAGGCACTTACAATGGAATGTTTCATAACTTTCAACATGGAGGAAATACTAGTTTTGCTCAACTGGCTGCTGTCAGCTCAATGAAAATATAAGGTTCGGTATAAGTTAAGTTCAGTCATGATAGCACACGTACATCACAGAGTCATCTATTTGACAGAGTCATCTATTTACATCTGCAAGATGTTTTTTTTTTAAACGTCTATAGGACGTTTCATATCAGATGTCAAATAGACGTCTATTATATGATTTTTAAGATGTTTATGTAGAACTGACATCTCACAGACGTCTGTCAGATGTTTGTACACAGCAGATGCTTTCCAGATCAAGGGACGAAGTACATTTTCTTGAGTACTCTACTTTATTGCATAACTACTGTATTATTTATTTTTTCTGGAAACCCATGACTTTAACTTCACTATATTTGAAAAATAAATATTGTACTTTTCACTCCACAACATTTCTATTAAAGTCCTTGAAGTAGAAAGTCATGACTATGTAGCAGCTTTGAAAGTCAGTGGGTGATTTATTTTCTTCTCTAACATGTGCCTTTTTTGACAGTCTGTAAGTAATCACTCTTGTACGGTTATGTGAAGTGATTTCACAGCTTTTTTGAATACTGATCAGTTGCAAATGTGATATTTATTGATAACAATTCAGTAATAAGAAGTTAATATTGTGGTATTTATTAGACACATTATTGTCTGATTTGGCTAAATTGTGTAAATGAAAATATTATACATGAAGCCACAGAACAACTGTTGTGCATCTCCAAAACACAGTGGTGTTTGACTTGAAGCAGCACTGTACAGACTGTTCTGTGTATGTCAATAAAGTACAGCGAGAGCTATTAGAGCATTTCTGACATTTTTGTTTTGATGTTAAATCTTGCTGTTTTGCTTTTTTTGGTTAAAGCAGGGTTGCTGTTGTAAAGTTATACAACTAGAGTTGTGTTGCTGTGTTTTAAAGCAGACTTGATACATTTTTTCTTATCCGTCTGTATTTACAGCCGTTTCACTATCCACTTGGTTCAAATGTGGATGAATGGCTTCACATAGATGTGTGTTGACAGAGCTGTGTGAGATACATACAACAATAATAAAAGAGCATTGCCATAATAGAGGAAATTTACTTTTGGTACTTAAGTACTTTTAAATGCAAGTATTTCTTTACTTTTACTTAAGTAAAAATCTGCCTTTACAACTTTCACTTGTAATGGAGTAATATTTGACCAGCAGTATCTTTCACTCAAATAACAGAGTTGTGTACTTTGTCCGTCTTTTGTTGGTTGTGACACCAATTTGTTTTTACATGTTTATATAGCTTTACAAAAAAAGGTTGTTAAGTGACATTTTTCATGCTAAAATTATGTTAACATGCATATTGTTTATATCTTGTGGGTAAGTTATGAAAACAATCAACAATGTTAAGTTTCTCATGGTAGTTTTTATATATTTTTTTTTAAACAAGAAAACAATTCAGGCTATACTAGAACACTATCATGCTAGCATATTTGAACACATTCCTAACATGTTTTTACATGTTTCTAGTATGATTTAATATGTTGCTAAAATGTTTAGAGTAGGTTTTAACACCTTAATAACATGTTTTTTTTGCATATTTCTAACGTTTTAACATGTTTCTGTAGCATGTTTTGGCATATTTCTAATATTTTAACATGCTAAAGTTTTAACACAGTTAACTTAACATGTTTTACCATTTTTAACATGTTTTGACATATTTCTAACATTTCAACACTTTGCTAAGATGTTTATAGTATGATTACTAACATGTTTAAG
Source organism: Carassius gibelio (assembly GCF_023724105.1). Lineage (NCBI taxonomy): Eukaryota > Metazoa > Chordata > Actinopteri > Cypriniformes > Cyprinidae > Carassius > Carassius gibelio. The sequence goes on along the minus strand of NC_068405.1, from coordinate 9,382,385 downwards.
CATGTTTTTAGTATATTTTAACACATTCCTAACATGTTTTAGCTGTTGCTAGCAGACTTGAGCCTACTGCTAGCTAATACTTAAATAGCACGCTGCTACTAATATTGACATGTGACAGCAGACGGCATGAGACTGTTTATTGTACCAGTATATTAACAACTTTTCATGATTGTAAAATACATAAATATAATAAAATAAGTATTTACATCTGATATTTTGCAGATATAAAAAAAAAAAACATTTATGCAAATCATCAGTGCAATTTTGCGCTGCAACCAATAAAAGACTCATTATCCAGTACATTAGTGACCCAGTAAAATGTCAACAAATGTCATTACAGGAATAAACAATAACATCTGAGGTATTTTTCTGACAACCCTCACATCATGTGTGATGGCGAAGAGTAACTTCGCTTTCATTCTGTTGATAATCATTTCATACTAATTGCAGTTAACCGATGTGCTTGTGGTACAGAGATACTGGATGAACATTACACAGTTATGAATACGCAGTGTTGCGTAACATGCGTTCAGTGATAAGGTGCAGTCACTTTAGCGCAATTTCAGAGAAAAAGCGATGCACGAAGCAGAGTTTACACTCAAGTCACCTTTAAACAAATCAACCTTCTGTTGGTCAGTGAGGTGCATTTTCATGAATAATTTCCCAACCAGTTCTTGCTGTAATAACTGGATTTTGATTAGCAACATTAAATGTGACCGGACAGCTAGGCTGTGTTTAATGTGTCATTTTTAAAATGATGACCATAGGCCATTAACCATACCTAGATCGATCCTGTACATACAGTATATGATCTTGTATGATGCTTTTCCTGATGCTGCTCACTAGAAGTGAAGTAATGAGTGCAAACAACAGAAGCATGAAAGGACAGTTGAGACCTTATAAGTGTTTCCCTCAGGTAGGCACACTTGAGTCAGTGTAGGCTTTTATTATGACTCCATAAGACTGCGTAAACTTCAACACCCACTGAGATACATTCACATCCTCATTCATTTCCTGTTAGCCAAATCTAAAAACCCAAAAATCTGTGAGTGTTTTGTTATGTCACACTAAACCCCAGCTATGAATTCCCAACATGCTGGGAAAAAGGCAAACTGCCTGATATATATATATTTTTTAATCTAATGCACTTCAATTCGGATATAAACGAAGTCATAATAATAAATGCAAATCCGCTTTCTCTCCAGCAGATGGCAACACAACTCTTTGAGGGAATGACCTTGCCGTGTACCTGGGTCTATAACCTTTTTTTACTGTCAAGTTTTTTATTTTATTTTTAGAACAGCATCAAAACACACAAATCAAAGTGGAGGGAAAATAATACTGTCCAGCAGGCATCAATAAAACAAATCCATCAAGAAACTTATGAAAAAAAGATGAACACCCACTCAGAGGAGACGAGCCAGGCCTTTAGTGGAGGATTTAAAGAGGACAATGAGAGAGACGATATCATTTTGATTTCTCCTAAGAGATAATAGTGTGCTAAAGATGTCTGAGACTCCTTAGAGAAAGTTATTCATAATTACCCGCACTGGGAATTACATAAGAGTCACCAGTTTAAACCTGCCTGCCTTTTCATAATGCTACATACTTAAAAAAAGTTCTCAGCTGTTACTCGGGATGAATCTCGATCAAGCTTGTCAGGAACATGCCTTGAAAAAAACAAACAAAACAAAAAAACATCAATCTTGGAAAGAACGTTTCTAAATAGTGCACCAAGATGAATAAAAGTGAACCCAAGTAAGGAGCCAGTAATCTTCCTCGTCTTCATTATGTAAACTTAACCAAGACGAAAAGTGATAATGCTGTACATATTTAAACATGGCATCCTACAGAAAGCTGCCTCAAAATAGACCGTCCCATATCACCAAATCAAGACGGCTGAGTTACAGTATCTAAAAATACATTATTCCTATGTATCTTTTTGTGTGACTATCTCTAGTAGTCAAGAAGTGCCAACTAGTCCAGTAACGGCTAAAGAGGACCAGAGCAAACGGAGCAGTTGTATTTCACAGTGCATTAGATAGACACACAGTCACAGGATGAATATGGCAGGATGTTGGAGATCTTCCCGAGGCTCATGCAGGAGTTTCCACGCACTTATAAGTGTGTGTTGGCAAAACAGAGGTAATAAAATCAAACAAACTGTTGCCGTCGGCATCTGCTAAAAAAAGGCATGTGCTGAGTCAGTCAATCAGTCTCAGAGCTCTGGTAGATGGTGCTTCTCCATTGAAAGGATGACTGAAATTAAATATCCTGGCACAGTGAGGAGGTTCTGGGGAAAACTACACCTCCAATATCACCATCCTCATCATCCCCGCCATCCAGCAGACCTCGTATCTGATCAGACTCCATATTAAACCAGCTAACACTGGATGATACTCAGTCTTCTGTTGCAAAACCTAGTGAACTGTCCATGTAAGACTGCATTTATTTGGCATCATAGATGGCAAACATTGAATGTAAATATACTTAATTTATTCAAAACTGAAAAATGTATCAAACTAGTTCAATTGAATTCAAATTAGACTATTTTATCCTGTATCGGTGTGCTTTGTATTTTGCATATTACAGTATCACAGTGTTAGCTTTGCAACATGCTAATGCCAAACTCTACACCCAAAGTATACTTGGGTTTGTATGTGCAGGTAGATTTTACTATTTGAACATGCTCTGTTTGCTTAACTCACGTGTGTCTTGAATTTTTTTTTTGCACTAAATAGTTTGTCCACAAGGTGGCAACCTTAAAACAGAAAAACAGACAACAAACACAGGGCAAAAACCCTAGATGGCCATGTTGACGAGTGCTTGTGAAGGGGAAGCGATACACTAAAGTCAAGTTTAAACACGAGCAAAACTATTTATCACGTCTGGAAAGTTACAAATCAGACACGACATGAACAACATTTTGTAATGGCCACGTATCGAAACGATCAATACCAAATAAAGTCTAATTCAAAAGCTATGTTCGGCTGTTTCTTGTGCGCTTTGTGTCACGAGTGCTACTTGTGTGATTAACAAATTGCTGCCATTGTAAAGCATGCCAGATGTTACTGTTACTTAGTTACAAGTGTCATTTTCTGTTAGATTTTTTTTTTTTTTTGTGGCAGTTTTTGGCCTTTTATTATGGTAGGACAGTATTGTAGACATGAAACGAAGTGAGAGAGAGAGAGAGAGAGAGAGAGAGAGGGGTGCGGAGAGATCCTCCAGCAGGGATTCGAACTCAGGACACCGTCGCGCAATGCTCTATATATCGGCGCACTGCCCACAAGGCTTTTAGTCATTTTGTTGTGCTTTTTATATATAAATATATATTTTAGTACATTTTAGTAAATATTTCAGTTTTGGCAACCACCTAAAATTTGCAAAACAAAATAAATAACTTTAGTTAACATTTATTCTATTTCAATGAGCACCTTATTTTATTGTTTTAGTGAACTACAATAACTCTGGCTATAAGCTTCTCTTTTCCATCTAATGAAAGTGGTTGTGGACCAAAGAGAGCCATGACCCCTTTTCACTTTCCTTGTACTTGTAAAGTGAGGAGTTTGGCTATAGACAGCAGCACTGCAGTTCACTAGGTTTTGAAACACAGCCTTTAAGTCCCTTCAGTCCATTTTCTCATGCACCTGGTTCTCTGTCCTCTCGTTAGGTTCTTGAGCTGCTTTTGAAAATGATTCTTCTTCTGGATTCTCTGATATGCTCGACTCATTCTTCTTAACACAAACCACGTCCTCTTCACTGCCACCGGTTGGTGTCCTGGCTCTCCGTGTGTCGATGTAAGCTACGATGATCTCTGAGTTCTGGTAGATGATCACGCCTGAGAGGGTGAGCACAGCTCCTGCACAGCTAAGAGCCGTCAGCTCGTGCCCAAACAGCAGCTGGGACAGCAGCAGGTTCCCCACCACATTCAGGTTCCCCAGGATGTGCAGCGTGACAGCGGAGGTCAGGGTGATGACACAGCAGCTGGCCAGGTTGTAAAGCACTGAGCCCAGGCAGCTGAGCAAGATGAAACCCCAGAGGTGGTGGTCATACTGGAAAGGGGACTGCAGCGCGGCCCAGTTCTCCAGAGCCAGGGCGGCTACAGCCAGGATGCAGAAGCTGGGGATGGACATCAGATACAGCAGGAAGACAGAGTTGATCTTCTCCTCCTGGAGCAAGATGCCTGATAATTATTCATATACAAAAGACAAAGTGTGTTAGTTTAGCTATTACACCTCTGTATGTAGTTGCTCAGCACTGACACACGTTTTGGCCTTCTGGATTGTTATTTACCGAAGCACATGCTAAGATATAGTGTGACGCATATAGTAAACAACCTTAACCTCTGTGATGCAACGGTCACAACTAAAATAGTCCAGTGAAATCTAAAACCAACAGATGACCCAGATAAACCACATGGAGTATCTCTCCTGGACCAAGAATACAAAGTGGGCGAATACATTAATTACAATCTAAATTCATTACAAAAAATTTTGTATATGTATGTATATATTGTTTTGTTTGATTTTTCTGAGTGGAGAGTTGAGTAATCAAACTAATATGTTATAATTTGGCAAAATGAGGCAAAATTATCTTTAGCCAATGCACGGTCATTCTTTAGAATTTAATACAAATTTGGATTTCTGTAATATGTTCAAATGTAATATCTTGTGTGTCCTGTAAACTGCATCAACAACTTTACAGTCAATTAATTCATTATTAAACATCTATGTAATTTAGTTAATTAAATTTAAACACATTTTCTATATTTTTACCATATTTTATATTAATTATAATAATATTTATTATATTTATAATATAATTATATTATTTTATATCATGAATCAAGCTTTATTTCTACGTTGTCTAAACTGCTACAATACATCTTCAATAATAAAATTCCGTTGAAATTTCTTGTGTTTTTTTATAATTAAATAATAATAACAATAATAATAATAATAATAATCACTCCCTGACCAAGGCTACATTTTAACTATATATTAAATTATATACATCTAACTTTCTACATTCTTATTAATGTTCACTATAACACCTCCTGATTTACAAAAATAATAAATTATTATTGTTATTATAAATAGTTAATAATAATAATAATAATATCACACCCTGCCCAAAACTTTTTATTTGCCTTATATATGTATATGTAATATATATATATAAATTATTTTTATTATTTATTTATTTTTAATAAAGGCCAATAAAATGTTTTGGTTTTAATTATTAATATTAGTAGTATTCGTATTAGTAATAATAATAATAATAATAATAATAATAACATGCACTTGGTTGCTTCTAATATTGACCCATCATAGCTTTAGTTGTGGAGAACAACAAACAAAGGTGACTTTGTTAAAAACAAGGCACTGCTCATTTAGCTTACATGCTAACTGTAGGTTATGTTGTGTAATTCTACAGTGACTAAGAATTTTCTTTGACACACATAGCATTGAATAACATCAACATATACAGCTGCAGCTGTCTTTGACAAGATACTGTCTGTAGTCATAAAAAGTGTACAAAACAGGTTCTGCCAGTAAACCGCAGACTCGCCCTCAGTTCTGCCACAGACTCCCTGATGTTCTCAGGGCCAGGCACCTACAGAATTACTCTAGTGAGGACATCACTTACACTAATGGAGCTCAGCTGACTCTCATTTTAAGAAATCAAAAACAGTCAAGTATGTGATCCCTATCCAGTACTGTGAGGTCGTTGCTACTTGGATAAAACAACAGAAGCAGCAGCAGCTGTTCACAGGATAGTGTCTGGAACAGGATGTGCCAGCTTTTGGCAGACAGGACGTTTTCCTCTCGGACTCAGACACACACCAGGAACTTACAAAAATGATGAGCATGTGAATGTGAAGTAGGGACAAAAAATAGGCTCTGCTCTCAGGAACATTTAGTTAGAATATTTTCATTTGTCAATAAAAAACAAACAAACAGCTGGGGGCTTTTTGAATTTTGATTAAGTTAGATGAACCTTCAAATATCTTTATATAAAAATTTACAGGTTTTATTGTCAAACTGATTAGAAAAACGCTCTGCAGTTCAACTGCGGGTTATGGGGAATCGAACTAGTCATCCGATTCTCGAACGAATCGCTTGTGTGAACCGATTCAGTTGGGTGATTCAATAAAAACGATTCGAACGGTGTTATGAATCACTTGACTCCTTTAGGAATCTGAAGGTCCCCACACCTTACTTTGACCTATTCATTTTTATGACATTTTCCAGTTCGTGTTCACTGCATGTGGATTTATTATATCTTTAAAAAAAAAAAGGTGTTTGTGGCCAATGAAATACTTTAAAGCTGAACATGAGACAAATGCCACTAGTGTATTGTAAAATACTAGTGTATTGTTTTTACACATTTAAGTTAACATCTCATTAAATCGAATCATTCAAACGAATCGATTCGCTCATATGAATCGAACACTCAAAGCTTTTTTACTTTATTGACGTACTCTTGTCCCCTTGGCTTTCCTCTGTTTTCAATTTAAATATTTTTCGTATTAATAATAATAATAACAGAACGTACTTTGTTGAATGGATTTCACGCCTCTCAACATAGTGGCGGCGAACACGAACAGGCAGCCGGTCTGGTCGAACTGGACCTCGCCCATGATGCTGAACGACGCCCCGAGGCAGATGGGCATCATCGCGGTGTACTTCAGGAAGTGGTGCTGCTTCCCCAGAATCAGCGTGGAAATGGCCAGCGTGAACAGCGGCGTTGTGGTGTAGATCATCTGCGCGAACGAGAGCTGTACATAAGTGAGTCCCACGTTGCCAAACGCGATGCTGGCACAGAAGGTCAAGCTCAGCAGGAACACCTTGCATTTGGCGCTGGTGGTTAAATCCTGCTCTCCGAAGCCTCTGTGCCGGATCACCCTGCACTTGATCAGTCCGTAGTCCACCACGATCGCCGTCAGCATGTGGAGGGCTGACAGAAGCAGCGGGTATCTGAAATTGTACACGGCGAATATCCATTTGTTGAGGCTGGATATAGTGGTGCCCGTCACCAGCCACACGGACACAGCGAACATGAGGTGCAGCATTTCTGGGGGTTGCCTCGTCCTGCTCCCCGCGTCCCGGGGCTCCTCGCTCTTGGTGGAGGGGCCATCGGCTCTGATCATGTTCGTTTCATCTTCGCATCTGCAGGGTAAACACATTAAGATCGTAACGTAAATGCACCTCTCATCTCCGCGAATCAAAAAAACGCAGTGGCGTTACAAGTCGGAAGTGTTCATTCAGTCTCTGGCGATGTCCTGACTCAAGCCGCTGTAGCAACCGTGTGTTTTGGAAGCGGACAGGAACAACATCCCGGCTTGTCTACACGTGTTATTATTGTGTGTCATGGGTCTGGTTTGTGACGTAAGACGTGGGAGCTTATTTTGGGCGTGAGCAGTAGTGGTGATTCATTCCCGAACGAATCGGTTCGTTTGAACAAAGCTTTTATAATGCTTCGAAATGACATTACTTCTATACTATTTCTGCCTATATTTCATGCTTAAAATGGTATAAATGGTGTATAATATGTTATGACGAATTCATTCACTTGCGCAAGGATTTCAAGTGCTACAAAAAGCAAAACGGTTTGCTTAGGTATAATGAATCTAACATTTCCAACGCTTATATTTTCCTCTTGAATACCAATTTTTCTTGTGTTTTTAAATATAATATTTACTGTACAGTATATTATTATTAAATCAAATTAGACTAAATGAAAGAAGGTTTGAGAATAACAACTAAAACAAATAAAAATAGATATAAATAAAAACTAGATTTAAAAGTGTAAATACAAGCATAAATAAACAATACATGTATTACTAAAACAGTATTAAAATGGGTTGATAAACCTTATAATGTAACAATAGAAACTAAATATTTCCAAATGATGTTTTACACATAATTATAATATTATTTTTTCTAAATAAAAACTGTTTCTTTATATAATACATTACATATATATACCCAAAAGTGATAGTTCACCCAAATGAAAATTGTGTCATAATTTACTCACCCTCGTGTCCTTGCTAACCTATATGACTTCCTTTCTTCTGTGTAACAAACACTTTGAGAAAATGTTAAATCAATAGTAGCTCATCAAAACAATATGGTTACCAACATTCTACAAAATATCTTCTTTTAGGCTCTTCTTTTAGGCAAAAGTAAGAAAGTTTAAAAAGACATGAGGGTGAGTAAATTACAACAGAATTCTCATTTGTTGGTGAACCGCCCCTTCACCAACATTTCACATCATTTGCGAATTAATTATTTGATTAAAAAGATTCGAGTCACTGCAATGAATCCCCACCACCGTACAGACTGTAGGAAAATATAATACTCCAGTCGACCAATCAGAGATGGGCTCATGTTCCGCTGCCGGTTGTGGATTGGTCACTCCTAGTTTATTCAAAATACTGTATTAAAATGGTTCGTTGTAAGCAAATGCTAAACAAATTACGACTGTGCTGGATAAACAGTCGGGATATTGAGTCCCTCAAGGATTTTGTCGCTGACTTCACTGATCGGTGGCTTTTAGATTGACATCGCGCAAAAGCTCTCTGTGGTCCATTATAGAGGCTTGTCTCCTCCAGGATCCCGTGATGGGGTGCCCAATTAAATTAATCAGTAATCAAATTGTTTCTCAGTCTCTCTACTAGCTATACTAAAGCAACATTAATCTGCATGAACTGAGGTCGTTCGTGTGTACAGACGGCGCTGGTCGATGACGTCTAGTCATCGCAGCATATTTTCTGTCCCGTTTGTAAATGTTATTTTCATGGAGGCTGTTCAAGCCAAAAACGTGTGTGTGTTCTGTATAACGTTATTCCCTATCAACTCGGTAATACGACTGTCGGTTAGAGTCGGAGCATATGAAGGATGCACTTGTCTTGATCAGCACAGCAACGCTAAGTCACGTCCAGTGAATCATGAAAGCAAAAAGCTTCGTTCCAGCGTTAAAGCTCATGAATGACTCTAGTAGACCTCACACCGGCGTTTAGCGGTCTAACAGAGGATATAAACACATCGCTCCGCGTCAACACAGTATAATACCATACTAAACAGAGCCAAATTCATCAGTGCCATGTCCGATAAGATCAATCGTATGTCCCTGGTCTCTTACCTTATTCCCGCACTGCTGAAGCTAGATGCGTTTAGTTATATTCTGTTCTCAGAGACCATCGGCCCTTTCGCTGAGCGGCCAGTTGTCGCCAGATCAGCTCAGATCAGCTGTGCAATACGTCACCACCGCGCTGCTGAGCAGTGACCGAGGCGTCGCGTGCTGCTGCTGGCGCGTGCACGGGCGCGTTTACAAAATATGCTTCAACATCTCAAAGAATGATTATTTGTTTCGTTAATAACAGTTGCATCGTTTTCTATATCCTATATGGCTATATTTCTGAATAACCATATCCTTTTGTTTCCTCTCATTAAATTCAGCTTCTTTGGATGGTTTTTAAAGGAATAGTTCACTAAAAAATAATAATTGGCTGAAAATCCACACACCCTCAGACAATTCAAGAAGGTCAATTTCTTCCTAGGAATAGATTTGGAAAAAAAAATTGCTTTACATCACTTGCTCTCCAATGGCTCCTCTGCAGTGAATGGGTGCCGTCAGAATGAGAGTCCAAACAGCTGATAAAAACATCACAATAATCCACACGACTCCAGTGCAGAGTCTACAATTCATAATATTGCTTTTTCACGCAAAAAAAAAAAACCTTATCACATTAGGACTTATCAGGAGAGAAATATGTACAGCTCAAGGAGTCAAAAACAGTTCTGATCGAAAATGTTACTGGATAAAGCAATTTATGGATTCATATTTTGATTGTTTCTTAGAATTGTTCATTTGTTTCTCACAAACACACAGCTTTTAATTTCACAAGACATTAACTGATGGACAGGAGAGGTGTGGAATGTGGATCCCTTGTGGATTATTGTGATGTTTTTATCAGCTGTTTGGACTCTCATTCTGACGGCACCCATTCACTGCAGAGGATCCTGAATCTCATCTACATCTTGGAAGGCCTGAGAGAAGTGGTGTAGTGTAATGAAGTAAAAATACTTCATTACAGTACTTAAGTATTTTTTGGGAGTATCTGTACTTTTTTCACTCAAGTTCCAACTTTCACTTTTACTTCACTACATTTCCCTAAATAAAATATTACTTTTACTCCGATACATTTCCCCGAAGCATATTGATTTCTAAATACAAAATAAAGTCTGAAGAAAAGTCTCGAGGGTGTGTGATATACAGTATATTGTCTGTAATAATATGGTAAAGTGTTGTTGTAATGATGTTTCATCTGAAATTATCGACCCGAGTAGCTTTATCACACACAGAGATGGAACGCATGTGATTTGTTAAGTCCATTAAAACTCAAAATTCAAGTCATTTTAAATTGTAGATGGAAAAAACCTCTCTATATTTTTCCAAAGAAAATAGTTCCAAACAAAAATCACAGCAATGTTTTGCACCTCTGAGCAATGGATGGTGTTTACTTACTGAATGAATTAGCTTTTTGAACAAACTGGTTGAATGGATGATTTATTGACCCACTCGTTAACACAAACAAATATTTTTATTCCTGAATGAATCAGTTTGAATGAATCGGTTGAATCTCAATGACTCACTCATTAACAGTCACGTGTTTTTTCTTCTTCACGTTTTAAAAGGTCATATGATGTTGGTAAAAAAATAACATTATTTGGTGTAATGCAATGTGTTTATGCGGTTTAAGGTAAACAAAAAAATACTACTAATAATTTTCCACATAATATGTGTTATTGTTTCTCCTATATGCCCCACCTTTCTGAAACACATTGATTTTTACAAAGCTCATTGGTCTGAAAAGCGAGGTGTGCTCTGATTGGCCAGCTATCCAGTGTGTTGTGATTGGCTGAATGCATCAAGCGTGTGATGGAAATGTTACGCCCCTCAACACTGTGGCGCTGTGTTTCCCGGTCAGAACACTGCGTGACAAGACAAAAACAATAACATTACAAACAAGCCATATGTTGCATCCAGTGTGTTCTGGAACAGTGTTGTAAATACAACTTAACCACTGATTTCTAGTAGCGACCAAACAAAGTATTTTCGCTTTCACAACGAAACACACAACGTCTCCACAACATGGCGGGAACAACAATACTATTGAGAGAATAAAGGTTTACATCTTCTTTCTTTGTGTGAACATTTGGGCAGTGTTACGCAAATCTTCCCACATCGTGACGTAGACGTGTGGGGGCGTGTTTTAATGAGGCGTTTAGGAGGACGTGGAACAGTCTTATATAAAGAATATCTCTTTGGGTTTGAGATTTTAGTCTTTGCAACTTTAGGGATCTTATCCATTCAAAAGCTTGTAACACTTCAAAGAGAAAGGAAAACTTGAAATCTCATAATATGACCCCTTTAAATCATTTCAAATATCAGTATTCAGTGTTTTATGTTTAAAATGCATTGCATTATTTATGCTTTAAATATGCATTTGTAACTGCAGGTTAAATGCATCCATGTGTCCTCTGAGATACATTACAATGTAAATACATCTAAATGCCATTTCAGATGCGGATTCTAGAAATGTTTTCTAATGTTGGAATGAGAGAGACTAAGTACCAGATGAAGTGCTTCTTATGCTTAAGTTACCCAACGATACAAAATGGGTTCAAACTAAACACAATCTTGCTACTAAAAACGTGAATTAACTATTTTTAATGTAGCATATTTGCTCCTTTTCTATTTTGTACTTTTACTCTCAGTACTTAAGTATGTTTTATATAAAAATATATAATCATAATAAATAAGTATAATAAATAGTATAACTATCACATGACTTTTACTCAAGTAATATTCGAAACGGTGACTTCATCTTCTACCAAAGTCTTTTTCTGGTAAGATATCTGTACCTTTACTCAAGTGTGGCTTTCAGGTACTTTATCCACCACTGCATGAGTGTGAGTACATTTTCAGTTAATTTTCATTTTGGAGTGCCTTTCTGAACCAGTGGATCAGGATCTTCCACTAGTGGGAGTGTTCAGTGTGCAACAGTACTGTGACTATAAAGAGGATTAACTGAGAATATCCTCACATTTATTTTATAGTATTGATGTGGAACAAAACATCGAGACATTTTATCAATATTAAATGAAAAAATATTTGAGAGCAACTACAGCTTAAAAGTGTCTGGTTCAAAATACAAGTGCAAAACATAAAAAAATAAATGAATAAATAATTCACTTTCATATTCACCCTGTAGATTTCAGCATATGTTTGTTGCCAGGAGACTACATTGCTCCTAAAACAATACTGTGTTGTATTTTACCATGTACAGTACAGACCAAAAGTTTGGACACACCTTCTCATTCAGAGTTTTCTTTATTTTCATGACTATGAAAATTGTAGATTCACACTGAAGGCATCAAAACTATAAATTAACACATGTGGAATTATATATGGAATTATATAGATGACAAAAAAGTGTGAAACAACTGAAAATATGTCATATTCTAGGTTCTTCAAAGTAGCCACCTTTTGCTTTGATTACTGCTTTGCACACTCTTGGCATTCTCTTGATGAGCTTCAAGAGGTAGTCACCTGAAATGGTCTTCCAACAGTCTTGAAGGAGTTCCCCGAGAGATGCTTAGCACTTGTTGGCCCTTTTGCCTTCTGTGTGCGGTCCAGCTCACCCCTAAACCATCTGGATTGGGTTCAGGTCCGGTGACTGTGGAGGCCAGGTCATCTGGCGTAGCACCCCATCACTCTCCTTCTTGGTCAAATAGCCCTTGATGCCTTCAGTGTGACTCTACAATTTTCATAGTCATGAAAATAAAGAAAACTCTTTGAATGAGAAGGTGTGTCCAAACTTTTGGTCTGTACTGTAGCTCAGAGCAACTCTATGCAGTTTTGTGTATTTGTTGGTGATGATAGTCTAGTGGGCAAGTGCACCGACATATAACGCTGTTGTGTTACGAGCGTCCCGACTTTGATTCCTGGCTTGAGGACCTATCTCGACCCTGCCCCCTCCCTTTCATACTTCCCTTCTGGTCTGCTGTCCACTGTCATATCTTAAAGGGATAATTCACTTTCAAATTAAATTTTGGTATGTTTTAGCTTACCTCAAGGACATCCAAGATGTAGTTTTCTTTGTTTCCGCAGTATTTCCCATTTTGTTATTTTTAGGTCCTATCCATCAGATGTTCCTACCAGGGTTTACTGCGCATGCGCACATAAATACTGCGTCATTTTTCTCATGCTGAACAACAATAATTAATGTAGCCTATCTGCATTACTGTAGAGGTTTAGTGTTGAGGTAGGTGTAGACTTTAATAAAACACAATCTAATAGAAAAAATATTTATTGTTTGTTTCCAGTTGCTGTATCACTGCGAATATAACACATAATTACTGTATCTGCATTACTGTAAGGGTAGGTTTAGGGTTGTGGTAGGTGTAGATGTTAATAAACCATAACTATACAGGTAGCATTATTCGTTGTCAAATTGTACTACCCACTGCTTTAATGGAAGGTAACAAAATCTGACAGATCGACATAAAACTGTTAAGGTTTTTGCCAAATTTTCACACAATTTTCAAAATTCAAAATCACAAAAAGAAACTGCATAGAGTTGCTTAAGTGAGAAAATATGATCATGTTATTCCAAGACAAGTACATTGGTGCCAACGTCTGGCCATGATAAGAACTGAAACGCTATAAAACAAACCAACAGACCCCAACTAATCATTAATAACCCTTTAAATATTGCACATATAATTATTGTTAACGTCCTTCTTTTGTAAATATGATACATTCAGATTATTTTAACCACAAAGATTACAAATTCACATCATTATCTTGTGAAAAATGTAGAGAGAAGATTTCAGTGTTGCCATACCGGTGTCCTGACATTTTATTTAGACTTTAATAAAAACGCAATCTAATTGGTAGAAAATAATATTTATTGTTGGTTTCCTGTAGCTGTATCCCTTCTAGCTACAACCGCGAATATAACACATAATTACTGTATTTGCAGTACTGTAAAGGTATGATTAGGGTTGTGGTAGGTGTAGACGTTAATAAACCATAACTTTACAGTAGAATTTTTCGTTGTGGAATTGTACTACCCACTGTTTTAGTGGGAGGTAGGAAAATCTGACAGCGTAGGACAAATCGACAGAACACCGGCATCATAATTAAACAGTTTACCTAGTTATAATAATCAACTTTTTAAGGCTATCAATATGTCTGGTTAACACTGTGTACATTGGAAAGTGTCATTTTTGTGGCTCTGATCTCAAGATCTCTGAAAACAACTCAAACAATGATGGTAAATATCAGTCAGTCCTCTTCACTGTCCACAATGTATTTAGTTCTGACATACTCTCATAACAGTGGTTTGCTAATATTCTGAATGTTTTAATGCCCAAATATGAGTTTGCCTTCATCCTCATTATGGTTACAGTTTACGGTCAGTATTCCAGACCACTGTTCCTTACAGCATTAATGAAGTATGTTATGTAAATATGCTTTAGCAGCTAATACTGGAAACTAGAAATTATTGACACCACAAAATGCTAATTTTTGACAATAGTCAAGGCCAAAGGTTTGCAAAACACCCTAAAATGTGAACTTTTACTGTACCTTCCTGTGAGTGCTAAACAAATATATGAGCATATCTGTTAAAGTGCATGCTTAATTTGCATAATTATTGGAAAAAAAAACTGCACTGCATGCAAATATGTCATATAATGGAACAATGTGCAAGTATTATTTATTCATCTATTTAAATAAATAAATGCGTGATAGCTTGATTTTTTTTTAGCATGTTTGCAAACATTTAGCCAGGACTCTATATGGAGAATTTCCATTAAGCTGTAATTCATCACCTACACATTGACATTCACATTACACTTGTGCTAAAATAACTAAACGGGCAGCTAAAACGAATTCTCGCATTAAATATCTAAGCCTTGTTCATTTTTATTTTGTAGAAGCAACATCAATTCACTGATCTGGACTCTATCTAGGTTGTTTATGGAGCATGTTTGCACTATTGAAATTACACAACACCTCATCTACACTGCAGCTCAATGCAGGAACACAGTCTTTTGGGGATTCGGTCTTCATACTTCAAAAGTAGCATGTGCTCTGATTCACACAATGGATAATTCATGGATATCATACAGTCGACCTGAAACAGTTAAAAACCAGGGTTTAAATCAGCTTTGAGGAAGAATCTTTTTCCTGGTGAAGTGTTACATTCCCCAGATCATTGTCTGTCACTGTCACATTTATAAAGTGCCTCCATCTATTGTGCTTAGAACGGTTTTCCATGCAATGTGAATTTTCCCTGCTACAATACAGGAGTCTCAGTGCCCCCATGAATTCACATCAAATTAAGATATATACATACATACATATACACACACACACGCATATGGGTGCCTTGGAATCTGCATATTCCACATCTGGGACACATGGATAGGTAGCTTTCCTAATACAGGATGACTTGGAATGGCAAGCTGGTCCTGGTATGGAAGAGAGGCTTCAAAAGATGGCAGGGCACTGACTCCAGTCCTGTCTGTCTTTGGCTTCCCAGTAGCCTCCTTTATACATGTAGCTGCTCTCACCCGTCTCTGTATCAGTCCTTTTATCAAACCACAAGGGCTGGTAGCTCTCGGCCTCCTTACCTGTCAAATCCAGGACAAAACATCTGCAGTGAGATACTTTCCTAATGTTTGTAATGTATACTGCCTACTAGGTATATGAAACAATGAGTGGGTGAGGCTCTGTCTTACCCTCTTCTAGTGCGAGGTTGGCCTGCGCCTCTCTCTTCCTCCTCTCCAGTCTCTGACGCTCCTCCAGACACTGTTTCTCAGCGTTCGCTTCATCCCACAAGCCTGCCTCCATCAGCCGTTGGTCAGGACGTAGGCGGCTGTCAGTAGGGGCAACGCCATCCTCCGGCTCATTCAGAGTCAAAGCCAAAGAAGAGAAGTAATGCATGTTCTCTGCATTCTCACTGGAATTACAGAGGAAACAGAGAGAGAGCAGAAATTTACAAAAAAAAAATTTTTAAAAGATAAATAGATCAAGACACAAAATTACATTATTTACTTGTTAGCACTGGTGCTCTCATCTTCAGAAAGTTAGGAGCACAATCAAAAAATATCCCAGCCGACACATAACCGACCTTCAACATTGAAATATGGTTGAATTAAGGTCAGTTCTTTTTTCAACGTTGAAACAACTTTGCTGAAATGTTTAATGCAGAACAGTTGGAGCAGATAGATAGACGGATAGACGATGAACAGATAGATAGATAGACAGATAGACAGCCAGACAGATAGATAAGACAGACAGACAGACAGACAGACAGACAGACAGACAGACAGACAGACAGACAGACAGACAGACAGACAGACAGACAGATAGATAGATAGATAGATAGATAGATAGATAGATAGATAGATAGATAGATAGATAGATAGATAGATAGACAGACACACACACAGAGACAGACAGACAAATAGATAGATAGATAGACAGACAGACAGACACACACACAGAGACAGATAGATAGATAGATAGATAGACAGACAGACAGAGACAGACAGACAGACACACACTCAGAGACAGACAGACAGACAGACACACAGAGACAGACAGACACACAGAGACAGACAGACACACAGAGACAGACAGACAGACAGACAGACACACACACACACACACACACACAGACAGACAGACAGACACACACACACACAGAGACAGACAGACAGACACACACACACACACACACACACACACAGAGACAGACAGACAGACAGACACACAGAGACAGACAGACAGACACACACACACAGAGACAGACAGACACAGAGACAGACAAACAGACAGACACACACACACACAGAGACAGACAGACAGACAGACACACACACACAGAGACAGACAGACAGACACACACACACAGAGACAGACAGACAGACACACAGAGACAGACAGACAGACAGACACACACACACAGAGACAGACAGACAGACACACACACACAGAGACAGACAGACAGACACACAGAGACAGACAGACAGACAGACAGACAGACACACACACACAGAGACAGACAGACAGACAGACACACACACAGAGACAGACAGACACACACACAGAGACAGACAGACAGACACACAGACAGACAGATAAATAGACAGACAGATAGATAGACTTACGGCAGAGGGTATTTCTTCCACAGTAGTTTTGGTGGTAGAGTCTGATAGACAGTTTTCTGTTTGCCCTCAGATCCTCCAGAGCCGTGGCTGCTCTCTATGATCTTTGCGCTTTCCATTTTGTCATCCCACGTTCCAGAGAGAATGTATTGGGCACAACCTTCGCTGTCCATCACAACGCCTGTTACCTGTGTACATGCACACAAACATACTCCTGCGGTTACACTCAATGCCCAGCAGAGGGCAGCAGCACACAGCCTCACATTTCACATGCTAGAAAACCATCTGACTGAATGAAGGTGATTGATACACCGACCGACCTTGCGGGGAACATCCCTGGAGAAATAGCTGTATGGGGAGAATTTGAGGTGACATTTGTCCTTGTTCCTGTGGTTCATGATTATAATGTCCCCAGCCTGCATCAGGACAGAGAGTTATACGTTAATAACAATGACTGAGCTGCAGTGATGAAGAGCAGGTGTTTGGATTAGAGTTAAGTGACATGAACTGAACATTTATTAAGGAGGTTAATACGATTTATTTCAATTTCATGCCTTGATGGTCAATTAATTTTAACTGCATTTCCCACTGACTCAATCCAGAGCTGTAATAATTGTTTCCCGTTTCCTCTGCAGTAGGAAAGACAGGAGCGGAAGACAGATGGAGAAGAGCAGTGTCAATGGTGACTTTTCTCTACCAGATGGAGAGCTGAAGATGAGTAATGCCTCACCATGTGGGAACTCTCGAACCATACAGTTTACTCAAAAATGAAAATCCTGTCATCATTTTATCACCCTCATGTTGCTGCAACCCCCCCAAAAAAGTAAAATCTGACTTAACACATCAAATGGTTTTATTTGAGCACCATAATAAAGATTTAGAAAGAAAGGATTTCGATTTCAACTTATCATACAGCTTGAAAAGACTTGGGCCTGGTTTCACAGACAGGGCTTAGCTTAAGCCAGCACTACGCTATGTTTCAATCATTCATTTTTATTAACATCCATTAGAAAAAACATTCCTGGTATGCATCTTAAGACAAAACGAGGCCACTGACATATTTCAGGATCAATCAGTACACGTTTCTTTCAGTTGAAACAGCTCAGACTTACATTTTAGTCTGGGGACTAGGCTTAAGCTTTGTCTGTGAAACCCATGGGTTGGAATATAGCACTAAAACTAAACAATTACTTTTTTTTTGCTTTCATTAACTGAAATAAATAAAAACTTAAATATAAAATAGAAATATTGCCCTGGCGACTAACTGAAATAATACAATTTTAAGTTGAAGTACTAAAACTACTGTCACGTGATGGATTACATCTGGTTATTTTCTTTTGGTCCCTCCCAGTTCCTGTTTGCCCTTATATGGGTTTGTTCCTGATCTTATTACTTCATCATTGGTTAATACTCAGCACCTGTCAGTCCCTCATTATTTTTTCATTTAAGCTCTCTCCTCAGTTCTTTGAGTTGTCAGTTATTGTCTTAGTTTTACCCTGTGTGCGATTGTTCTTCATGTGGATTTAGCATCCTTTAGGTTTACTATTTAGATGATCTTCCTCTTCGTTTAGCTTCTTCATGCATTCTCCTAGCAGCAGTGTGGCAACTACTAAAATTAAAATGGATATAGAAAAAATAGAAAAGCTAAATAGAAATATTAATAAAGACAATATAATAATAAAATGACTGAAACTTGAAATTAAAATGAAAAAGTTAAAATAAAAACTAATTCAAAATATTAATTAATATAAAATAACTCGTGCATGAGCCATTTTTTTATTTAAATCATTTTGGGGTTTGTCAGCACCCGTCCCTATTCTCTTTCATTAAATAGAAAAAAGAGGATATTCTTTAAAGATTCAACTACTGTCATACACCTAGAAAGACGTGTAATATGGAATGTTATGTGTAACACGAACACATAACAAATAAAGAAAAACAAGAAAAAAAAGAAAAAGAAAAGAGTATGAAACCGTACACATACTTGATCTATCCACAGTTTGCCCACAATTATATTGTGCACAGTGGAGGTCACCTTACTCCACACATAATGATTCCCACTGGAGTGGAACCTCAGGTGAATGTTGCCTGCAGAGAGCAAAGAGAGGCACTGTGAGCAAACAGCAGGAGAAAGAGGGACATGTACATGGAAATAAACGCAAACAAGTTTGATTCACTCTTAAAAATATACTGAAGCTGCAGGGAGAAATGCAATAACCTTCAGTATATAAGGCTCTATAAAAATAAAAACCATTTCTCAAATGAATTTTTTTATATTATAACATTTGTTCTGTCAATCAATGTTTTAGGGTAACTCTGGATTGTATACTCAGTGTATCACTAGAAACTGGTTATTAGTCTAAAAGGAGCCATGACTGATGGATTTTGTATCTGTGTCTGTGTGTAATGATCTGATGTGCTCTAAAGGTGACTCATAGCTCATGATGGATCACCTAGCGGCATGATAGAGATGTATTTGCCACGAAATTTGCTGTCGATGGTGATCTCCTGCCACAGGGTCCAGCCTCGCTGTGATATCACATGGTGGGCAGCCGCCGGAGGGTGATGACTTATCTAAGAGAGAGAGCGTGAGAAAGAGCTGATCAGAGTGTCACACAATCACTGACAACATTTAATGTATTAAATATTATTAGGTAATTAAATATGTTCACCTGTTCACAGATGGAGCGGTATCCGTACTCCTCCACGCGGTCCAGCTCATAGGTCTCTCCCAGCAGGGGGTTGAAGGGCTTCCCCGTGCGGTGGACGGTAGTTGAATAAGACGAAACGGAGAAGGCGGCCACCAGACACATCTGCTCCAGAGAGGAGTCACAGCGTGCCGCCCGGTCCAGGAGCTCGCTGTATTCAAGATCCTCTGTCAAGCGCTGCAGCATCGATAACGGCTCGTTGAAGTTCACCTGGAAGTGAGGATTCAGACACACACCGATCCATGTCAAGATGCTGATCATAAAGATTTTGAGAATTTGAAGGTTCACCCCAAACTGAAAATGTTCTGAATATTTACTCACCCTCCGGGCAAGCCAAGATGTAGGTGAATCTGTGTCTTCATGTGAACAGATTTGGAGATTTGGTCTTAAGTGTAAATTTTTCGAAACTGAGAGTTATACATCTTCTGAAAGCTAAATAAATACGTTTTCTGTGGATGTATGATTTATTAGGATTGGACAATATTTAGCCGAGACACAATTATTTGAAAATCTGGAATCTGAGGGTGCAAAAAAATCGAAATGAGAAAATCACCTTTAAATTCTTAGCAATGCATATTACTAATAAATAAAAAGTCCTACTGATTTTTGGCGTAAGAAATAAATCGAAAATTTTGACCCATACAACATTTTTAGGGCTATTGCTACAAATATACTCTGGAGACTGGTTTTGTCGTCCAGGGTCACATATCACTTGCTCACTAATGGATGCTCTGGAGTGAATGGGTGCCGTCAGAATGAGAGTCCAAACACAGCTGATAAAAACTTCACAGTAATCCACACCACTCCAGTTCATCAGTTTATGTCTTGTAAAGCAGAAAGTTCTGTGTTTTGAATAAATGAATCAATCAATAAGCCCTTTCAGCATAAAAACTGTAAATTCTGGCCTAAATACAAGTCCATAATCCATAATAACGCTTCCTCCAGTGAAAAAGTCCATGCGCTGTTGTTCTCTAACAGTCAAATCCACCCACATATTACAACTGTTTTGGACTGTTTCTACTTGTGAATACATGCATATTTCTCACCTGATTCAGATGAGAGAAACAGTGTTATGAACAGAGGACTTTAACCAGAAGCAACAGTCTGAAGTGAAACATCTCCTGATGGATTTGTTCATCACACACATGCAGCTTTGACTGGAGTATTGTGGATTACTGTGATGTATTATTCCTCCTGTTTGGACTCCTGTTTGTGCAGAAGAACCAAATCCATTCCCATGAAGAAACAAACTCGCCTACATCTTGGATGGGAACATTTTCAGCAAATCTTCCTTTTTTGGTTGAAACATTACTTTATTTATAACAATCTGGGATTATCTCCCATAGCTCATAACTCTGTTGTATATAGGCTCCTCTTACAGGCATGGGGATCTTAGAGAGCTCCTTTCCAATGCAATTCTTCATGATGCTCCACAGGTTCAGGGAGTAGTTGGGCTTATCTGGGATACGACAGCGTCTACCCCTGCGCAGGTAGCTACCAGACCTGTCCTGTGTACACAGAGAGAAAACCCTATAGTGAACAAACATCTATTTAAGATGAATGCTATTTGGCATGTGTGGTTCTCCTTGGATATGTTATGTTTAAACAGAAGCTTAAACTCACATTGTCCTCCTGGCTCCAATTACTGGATAAACTTCCACTGGTCACGGTCTGATTACTGCTCAAGTGTTTAAGACATACACACACAGAAACACAAGTGAGAGCGGATATATCAAATAGCTTCTTACTGTAAATATGTGTTGTACTCACAAGCCACACTAGGGGAAGATCATTCATTATTCAAGCACAGAGTAGATAAACAATGTACAGATGCTGAAAAACTATTTGCTGTGTGCAATATTCCCCACTATAACATTATTCCACTTAGCATCCGCTATCATACGATCTCTCGTGGTGTGATCTGTATATATGGACCTGTGTTGTGAGTGATCGTCTGCAGGCACTGTGATGAAGGCGGGAGAGTCTTCCATGGCATCAAAGAACTCTATATCTTCATTCTCTTCACTGGATTCTCCCTCCGGTGTCCCCTCCGCCCCTTCTGAAGAGCAACACATGGACAATCTCATTTATTGACAGGGTCAATATTATAATATGACATTTGTACAACATTCGCATAAAACTGAGTGTTGCATTTTAAGCCTGGCATAATAACATGCATTTAGCATCATATTTATTAGTGTAAATAACATTTTTTTAACTTACTAATATTGTGATATTAAAATATTGGTCACACTTTATTTTAGGGTCCAGTTCTCACTATTAACTAACCATTAACTATGACTTTTGCCTCAATTAAATCCTTATTTGCTGCTTATTAATCGTTTATAAGGTAGTTGTTAAGTTTAGGGTATTGGGTAGAGTTATGGATGTCATGCATTATATGTACTTTATAAGCACTAATAAACAGCCAATATGTTAATAATAGACATGCTAATAAGCAACTAGTTATTAGTGTGAATTGGACCCTATACTAAAGTGTTACCATAATATTTACTTACTGATTATTAGTACATTTTAGTAATGGAGGGACATCATTTTTTTTTTATGTTTATTTAAGAATTCCTTTATGCTCATCAAGGCTTTACTTATTTGATCAAAACACATTGAAAACATTAATATTATGGAATATTATTGCAATATGAAATAGCTGTTTTCTTATTGAATATATTTTAAAATGTAATTTATAAAACCTAAGAATATCGGCATCATAACTCCAGTCTTCTTCAGTGTCTCATGATCTTCAGAAATCGTTCTGATATGCTGATTTGCTGCTCAAGAAACATTTATTATCATTATCAATGTTAAAAACAGTTGTGCTGCTTATACTTTTGTGGAAACGGTGATAGCTTTTTTTCAGGATACTGAAGATACGAAACTGTTAAATGGTGGTGTGCATTAAAACTATAAAATATAACTTCAGAATCAGAGTCAAAACAACTAATATACCTTTTTAAGGCTGTTTGTTCTTAACACTCAGTGTAGAGAAAACAGCAGCTTGGACAATCTGCAAAACATCGCTTATTGTGCTCTACAGGTAATAAAAATACCAGCTGAAAAGCCTCACTATTGTGTGTGCTGGGCGATTCTCTCCAGGCTCTCTCCAGACTGTTGTGTTGCTTGGCTAGCTGCTCGATAGTCTCCTCCAGGTGGTGGCGCTGTTCCCGCTCATACTGCAGCGCGCGCTGCCACCGCCGGCTGTGTGCCTCCGCTAGATCCACAAAGTCCTGGCAGGCCTGATCCAAAAACCAGATTCATCACAAATCCAGCCATTTGTAAAGATAAAATGTGTATGTTTATGCTAAAGCGGCAGGTTTAATATGCAGAGTCAACTACAAGTAAGCCACTGAGCCTCACATTGATCATAGCATTGGAAGTGATGCGGAAGAGAGTGGCTCGCTCGTTGACGGTCTTCAGTTTATCGACGCCGTCGCTGGCGGCCCGCAGGTCCTCCAGTTCACTGAGGGAGCGCTGGAGGGCCGCGCCGTGCTTCCCGATCAGCTCGTTGCAGGTGCTGAGGTCTTCAATCTTGCTGGCCAGAGACTTGAGCGACCCCTGGATCAGAGCTCGATCCGGCTGGGCTAGTGGACCCTCGTCTCCAGAGTCATCTGCACAACAGTTACACGCAGAGATAGATGATGTAAGTCAAGCACAGCTCTGTTTTTACTCTGACAGATCATTAACCGCTGGTATATGTGGAAGTGACAGTTCATTGGTCTGGACATCCACAGGGAAATGTATTACTTTTTTATTTTTATATAGGCTACACTATTTTAGGAAAGTGATTATCTTATGTTTAATATTCAAAGGCCCTCTAAATAATGTAAACACAAATATAACTATGATATACATTAACTATAAATGATTATTAACAGAACGTGGTCTTTATAGAGACTTAAATGAACCCCAATTCATTTTGTGATTCAATAGTTATTGAAGTGGGAAAAGAAATAGGACAAATTCAGGTCATCTTATAAAATATTAAAGCTGCGGTAGGGAACTTTTGACGCTCTAGCGGTTAATAAACAGAACTGCTTGCGTCTTGCGGAAGAACATCGTAGCCGGAGCTACTTCTCTCTGTTTATGTCTATGAAGAATCACAAAGGTACTGGGTTACTCCGCCGCGGTATCCCCGAAGCAATCTAAAATAGTCCGAATATAAACACTTATTATAGGTGCACCCTAGTGATTCAGGACAAGCTAAAAACACGGTTTGGAAAATGGATTCATGGTGTACTTGCTTATTATATACATTTTTCTACATTTTGAACACAAACAAAGTTACGGACCGCAGATCTGATTGGTTGTTTCTTTTCGGGAGCGGATGAATTTCTGCAAATGGCAATAGGACACTGGGAGGAGCCAGAGGAGCTTGATTTT